>NC_067408.1:0-300000 GCF_009764475.1 Pristis pectinata | reverse complement strand
GATAATGCGGTAAGTTGGATCAGCAAGTTTGCCGATGACAGTAAGATTAGAGGCGTTGTGGACAGCGAGGAAGGCTCTCAAAGCTTGCAGAGGGATCTGGAACAACTGGAAAAATGGGCTAGAAAATGGCAGATGGAATTTAATGCAGACAAGTGTGAAGTGTTGCATTTTGGAAGGACAAATCCAGGTAGGACGTACACAGTAAATGGCAAGACACCGAGGAGTGCGGAGGAGCAAAGGGATCTGGGAGTTCAGATAGATAATTCCCTGAAAGTGGCGTCACAGGTAGACAGAGTTGTAAAGAAAGCTTTTGGCATCCTGGCCTTCATAAATCAAAATATTGAGTATAGGAGTTGGGATGTTATGGTGAGGTTGTATAAGACATTGGTGAGGCCAAATTTGGAGTATTGTGTGCAGTTCTGGTCACCTAACTATAGGAAGGATATTTGTAAGATTGAAAGAGTGCAGAGGAGATTTACTAGAATGTTGCCAGGTCTTCAGGAGTTGAGTTACAGGGAAAGATTGAACAGGTTAGCGTAGAAGATTGAACATTGGAGTATAGAAGAATGAGGGGAGATTTGATAGAGGTTTACAAAATGATGAGGGGTATAGACAGAGTAAATGCAAGTGGGCTCTTTCCACCTAGATTAGGAGAGATAAGTACGAGAGGATATGGCTTTAGGGTGAAAGGGGAAAGGTTTAGGGGGAACATTAGGGGGAACTTCTTCACTCAGAGTGGTGGGAGTGTGGAACCAGCTGCCATCTGACGTGGTAAATGCGGGCTCGCTCTTAAGTTTTAAGAATAAATTGGATAGATACATGGACGGGAGAGGTCTGGAGGGTTATGGACCGGGTGCAGGGAAGTGGGACTAGCGGCATAAAGTTTTGGCACAGACTAGAGGGCTGAATGGCCTGTTTTCTGTGCTGTAGTGTTCTATGGTTCTATTCCCAACTAAGTCATTTACATATTTGACAAACAACATAGGTCCCAGCACTGATCCTTGAGGTGCGCGACTTGTTGCAGATTTCCAGTCAAATCAACACTCGTGCACCACTACCCTCTGCTTCCTATCACCCAGCCAAATTCAGTCATAGATGCAGATAGCACGGAAAGAAGCCCTTCAGCCCATATAGAGAACCAAGTGGCATGGTGTTAAGACAACAACCTGTCCTCAATATCAGCAAAACAAGGGAGCTAGTCATTGGCTTCAGGGAGCAGGGTGGTGTACGCGCCTCTGTTTGTATCAATGGTGCTGAGGTGGAGATGGTTGAGATCTCCAAGTTCCTGGGTGTAAACAACAACAATTTGGCCTGGTCTAGTCACATTGATGCTATGGCCAAGAAAGCACACCCGTGCCCCTACTTCCTCAGAAGGCTAAGGAAATTCATAATGCACCCAATTTTTACAGATAAACCCTACAAAGCATCCTATCCAGATGCATCACAGCTTGGTATGACAACTGCTCTGCCTAAGACCACAAGAAGTACAGAGATGTGAACACACCCCAGACCATTACACAAACTAGCCTCTCCTCCATTGACTGTCTATACTTCCTGCTGCCTCAGGAAAGCAGCCAACATAACCAAGGATGCCTCCCACCCATCATTTTCCCTCCTCTCCTCTACCGTCAGGGCAGAAGATACAAAAGCTTGAAAGCACGTACCACCAGGCTCAAGGACAGCTTCCATCCCGCTGTTATCAGACTCTTGAACTGACTTCTCATATGTCAAAGGTAAAGTCTTGATCTCCCAATCTACCTGTTGTGGCCTTTGCACTTTATTATTGTTGACCTGCACTGCACTCTCTCTGAAGGTCCAACACTATATTCTGCATTGTTTCCTTTTTGCTACCTCGATGTACTGTTTGTGTGCCAGGATGGCACACAAACAAAAGCTTTTCCACTGTGTCTTGTACACGTGACGATAAACCAAGTACCCTACCTGAGTGAAGAGCGAGAGAAGTCGCATCTGCTTTTGACCGGTTGTGGTGGTGGGCAAATTGAAGGGGGTCCAGGTCATCTCTGAGGAAGGAGTTGATTCTCACCATACCAACCTCTCAAAGCACTTCATTACTGTTAGAACATAGAACAGTACAGCACATTATGGACCCATTGGCCCAAGATGTTGTTCCAACCTATATAAACCTTATTCATGTTCAATCTATACCTGTCTCTCCTTCACCTCCCATAACCCTCTATTTTGCCTTCATCCATGTGCCTATCTTTGAATCTCTTAAATGACCCTATTGTATCTACCACCACCCCTGGCAGTCCATTCCAGGCACCCACCACTCTGTGTATAAAACCTACATAGAACATAACAGCACAGTACAGGCCCTTCAGTCCACAATGTTGTGCCGACATTTTATCCTGCTCTAAGATCTATCTAACCCTTCCCTCCCACATAATCCTCCATTTCTCTATTATTCATGTGCCTAAGAGTCTCTTAAATGCCCCCAATGTATCTGCCCCCACAACCTCTGCTGGCAGTGCCTTCCACACACCCACCACTCTCTGTGTAAGAAATTTACCCCTGACATCCCCCTTATATCTTCCTCCAATCACCTTAAAATTATCTCCCCTTGTGTTAGCCATTGTCGCCCTGGGAAAAAGTCTCTGACTGTTCACTCGATCTATGCCTCTTATCATCTTGTACATCTCTTTCAAGTCACTGCTCATCCTCCTCCGCTCCAAAGAGAAAAGCCGAGCTCATTCAACCTATCCTCATAAGGTAAACCTCCTCTGCACCCTCTCCAAAGCCTACACATCCTTCCTATAATGAGGTGATCAGAACTGAGCACAATACTCCAAGTGTGGTCTAACCAAAGTTCTATAGAGCTGCAACATCACTTCGTGGCTCTTGAACCCAATACCCCGACTAATGAAGGCCAACACAACATACGCCTTCTTAACAACCCTATCGACATGCGCGGCAACCTTGAGGGATCTATGGACGTGGACCCCAAGATCCTTCTGTTTCTCCACACTGCTAAGAGTCCTGCCATTAACCTTGTATTCTGCCTTCAAATTTGATCTCCCGAAGGGTATCACTTCACACTTAGCCAGGTTGAACTCCATCTGCCACATCTCAGCCCAGCTCTGCATTCTATCAATATTCTGTTGTAATCTACAGCAATCTTCTACACTATCCACAACACCACCAACCTTTGTATCATCAGCAAACTCACTAACCCACCCTTCCATACCCTCATCCAAGTCATTTATAAAAATCACAAAGAGCAGGGGTCTCGGAATAGATCCCTGCGGAACACCACTGGCCACCGACCTCCAGGCAGAACACGCTCCATCTACCACCACCCTCTGTCTTCTGTGAGCGAAACAATTCTGAATCCACACAGCCAAGTTTCCCTGGATCCCATACCAACTGAATTTCTGAATGAGCCTTCCATGAGGAACCTTATCAAATGCCTTACTAAAATCCATGTACACCACATCCACTGCTCTACCTTCATCAATGTGCTTTGTCACATCCTCAAAGAATTCAATCAGGCTCGTGAGGCACGACCTGCCCCTCACAAAGCCATGCTGACTGTCCCTATAAGAGCACTGGAGAAGCATTTGCCCATGCCAATAAAATCACGTCCCTAAGAATCTTCTCCAGTAATTTGCCCACCACTGAAGTCAGACTCACTGGTCTGTAATTCCCAGGGTTATCCCTACTCCCTTTCTTAAACAAAGGAACAACACTTGCCACCCTCCAATCATCTTTCACTAATCCTGTGGCCAGTGAGGACACAAAGATCATCGCCAAAGGCACAGCAATCTCTTCCCGCAATAACCTTGCTTATATCCCATATGGCCCCAGTGACGAATCTATCCTAATGTTTTTCAAAGATTCCAGCACATCCTCTTTTCTCACGTCAACATGCCCCAGTGTATCAGCCCGTCGTACGCCATTCTCACAAACGTCAAGGTCTCTCTCTCTGATGAATACTGAAGCAAAGTATTCACTAAGGACCTCCACTACCTCTTCCGACTCCAGGCACATGTTTCCGCTTTTATTCCTGATGGGCCCTACCCTCACTCTAGTCATCCTCCTTCACATATGTGTAGAATGCTTTGGGGTTTTCCTTGATCCTACTCGCCAAGCTCTCCTAAGTCCATTCTTACGCTCCCTCCTGGCTACCTTGTAACTCCAGAGCCCTGTCTGATCTGACATCTAACTCTTGACTACCTCTGACATCTCCCCTGAACTTTCCTCCACGCACCTTAAACAGATGACCTCTAGTATTGGCCATTACTGCCCTGGGGAAAAGATGCTGTCTGTCCACTATGTCTATGCTTCTCATAATCTTATATACCTTTATCAAGTCACCTCTCATCCTCTGTCACTCCAAAGGCAAAAGCCCTAACTTGCTCAACTTCTCCTCATAAGACATATTCACTAATCCAGGCAGAATCATTGTAAATCTCCTCTGCACCCTCTCCAAAGCTTCTACATCCTTCCTATAATGTGGCGACCAGAACTGAACAAATATTCCAAGTGTGGTCTAACCAGAGTCTTGTAGAGCTGCAACATTTCCTCTCAGCTTTTGAACTCAATCCCCCAGCTAATGAAGGCCAGCACATCATACGCCTTCTTAACCACCCTATCACCTTGCGTGGCATCTGAGGGATCTAGATCTCTCTGTTCCTCCACACTGCTAAGAATCCTGCCATTAACCTTGTACTCTGCCTTCAAGTTCATTC
Source organism: Pristis pectinata (assembly GCF_009764475.1). Classification (NCBI taxonomy): domain Eukaryota; kingdom Metazoa; phylum Chordata; class Chondrichthyes; order Rhinopristiformes; family Pristidae; genus Pristis; species Pristis pectinata. Next base: position 295,291 of record NC_067408.1, on the reverse strand, counting down.
TTCCAAAGTGTATCACTTCACACTTCTTCGGATTGAACTCCACCTGCCACTTCTCTGCCCAGCTCTGCATCCTGTCTATACCCCATTACAACCTACGACAACCTTCTGCACTATCCACTATACCTCCAACCTTCATGTCATCTGCAAACTTACCAACCCACCCTTCCACTTCTTCATCCAAGTCATTTATCACAAAGGGCAGGGGTCCCAGAACAGATCCCTGCGGAACACCACTAATCACTGACCTCCAGGTTGAATACTCTCCTACAACCACCCTCTACCTTCTCTGGCCAAGCCAATTCCAAATCCACACAGCCAATTTAGCATGGATCCCATATCTCATGACTTTCTGGATGAGCATACCATGGGGAACCTTGTCAAATGCCTTGCTGAAATCCATATATACCACATCCACTGCACTACCTTCAATTTGTTTTGTCACTTCCTTGAAGAACTCTTATCAGGCTCTTGAGGCATGACCCGCCCTTCACAAAGCTGTGTTGACTATCCCCAAGACTATGCTTCCCCAAACACTCGAAAATCCTGCACCTAAGAATCCTCTCCAATAGTTTCCCATGACCAACATAAGACTCAATGGTGTATAATTCCCAGGATTATCCCTTTCACCTTTCTTGAACAATGGAACAACGTTTGCCATCCTCCAATCCTCCAGTGTCACTCCTGTGGCGAGGGAGGACACAGATCATCGTTAACGCCCCAGCAATCACTTTCCTCGCTTCCCAAGTAACCTAGGGTATATCCTATCCAACCCCAGTGACTTATCTATCCCAATGCATTTTATTAGCTCCAAAGTAGCTTCTTTCTTAACCTCGAAATGCTCCAACACATGTGTCTATTCTATGTATCGCTGAGCGGTCCCACCCGCACCATAGTTACAGAACAATACAGCACATTACAGACCCTTCGGCCCACCATGTTGTGCTGACCTTCAAATCACTCCTAAGACTATCTAACCCCCTTCCTCACACATATCCCCCTGTCTTAAATTCCTCCATATGCTTATCTAACAATCGCTTAAACTTGACCAACGTATCAGCCTCCACCACGACTCCAGGCAGCGCATTCCATGCACCAACCACTCTCTGGGGGAAAAACCTCCCTCTGATGTCTCCCTTGAACTTCCCACCCATTACCTTAAAGCCATGCCCTCTTGTATTGAGCATTGGTACCCTGGGGAAGAGGCGCTGGTTGTCCACTCTATCTATTCCTCTTAATATTTTGTATACCCTTATCCTCCTTCTCTCCAATGAGAGAAGCCCTAGCTCCTTTAGTCTCTCCTCATAATCCATACTCTCTAATCCAGGCAGCATCCTGGTAAATCTCCTCTGCACCCTTTCCAACGCCTCCACATCCTTCCTCTAATGAGACAACCAGAACTGGATACAGTACTCCAAGTGTGGTCTAACCAGAGTTTTGTAAAGCTGCATCATTACTTTGTGGCTTTTAGACTCGATCCCACGACTTACGAAAGCTAACATCCCATAAACTTTCTTAACTACCCTATCCACCTGTGTGGCAAGTTTCAGTGATCTGTGGCTATGAACCCCCAGATCCCTCTGCTCCTCTGCACTGCCCAGAATCCTGCCATTTACCTTGTATTCCACCTTGGAGTTTGTCCTTCCAAAGTGTATCACCTCACACTTTTCCGGATTGAACTCCATCTGCCACTTATCAGTCCAGCTCTGCAATCCTATCAATATCCCTCTGTAAGCTTTGACAGCCCTCCACACTATCCACAACACCACCAACCTTTGTATCATCTGCAAACTTGCTAACCTACCCTTCCACCTCCTCATCCAAGTCACTAATAAATATCATGAAAAGTAGAGGTCGCAGAACCGATCCTTGTGGGACATCACTAGTCACAGCCCTCCAATCTGAATGCACTCCCTCCACCTCAACCCTCTGCTTTCTACAGGGAAGCCAATTCTGAATCCACACTGCCAAGTCTCCCTGGATCCCTTGGCCTCTGACCTTCTGAAGAAGCCTACCATGTGGAACCTTGTCAAATGGCTTACTAAGATCCATGTAGACCACATCTACTGCACTACCTTCATCAATCTTCCTGGTCACCTCCTCAAAGAACCCTATCAGGCTTGTGAGGCAAGATCTTCCCTTCACAAAGCCATGCCGGCTGTCCCTAGTGAGTCCATGATTCTCTAAATGCTCATAGATCCTATCTCTTGGAATCCTTCCTAACAGCTTGCCCACCACAGACGTAAGGCTCACTGGCCTATAATTCCCTGGACTATCCCTACTACCTTTTTTGAATAAGGGGACAACATTTGCCACCCTCCAATCCTCTGGCACCATTCGCATGGACAACGAAGACTCAAAGATCCTAGCCAACGGTTCAGCAATCTCCTCCCTCACCTCGTGAAGCAGCCTGGGGAATATTCCATCAGGCCCTGGGGATTTATCTGTCCGAATATTTTCTAACAGCTCCAACACATCCTCTTTCTTGACATCTACATGTTCTAAATCATTAACCTTACCAACACTGTCCTCAGCGTCATCAAGGCCCCTCTCCTTGGTGAATACTGAAGAGAAGTATTCATTAAGAACCTCAACCACTTCCACAGCTTCCAGGCACATCTTCCCCCCTTTGTCTTTAATCAGACCTACCTTTACTCTCACCATCCTTCTGCTCTTCACGTATGAGAAAAAAGCCTTGGGATTCTCCTTAACCCTACTCGCCAAAGCCTTTTCATGTCCCCTTCTCACTCTCCTCAGCCCTTTCTTAAGTTCCTTCCTCGCTAATCTATATTCCTCACGAGAACTATCCGAATCTTGCTGCTTACACCTTATGTATGCTGCCTTCTTCTTCCTAATTAATTGTTCCATCTCTCTTGTCACCCATGGTTCCCTCACCCTGCCATTCTTTCCCTGCCTCACTGGGACAAATTTATCCCTAACATCCTGCAAGAGATTCCTGAACACCGACCACATCTCCATAGTACATTTCCCTTCAAAAAAAGTCATCCCAATTTACAGTCTCAAGTTCCAGCCTTATCGCCTTGTAATTTGCCTTTCCCCAATTAAATATCTTCCCATCCTCTTTGCTCCTATCTTTGTCCTTGACAATGCTAAAGGTTATGGAGCGGTGGTCACTGTCCCCCAAATGCTCACCCACAAAGAGATCTGTCACCTGACCCTGTTCATTACGTAATACTAGATCTTGATATTTACAGATTAGAAACTTTTCACATTTACATACCGTCTTTTCTGATATTATATATAAAACTGGAATTATAGGAAAAATTTTAGGTTTTTACCCTTATGAGAAGGGCTTGATAGCAATAATTTATGATCTGATTATGAAAATACATCTCGAGACACTTGATAAAATTAAGAATCAATGGGAAAGAGAACTCCAGATACTCTTACCCACAGAGACATGGAAGAAAATTCTCCAATTAGTTAATACATCTTCAATGTGTGCCAGACACTCTTTGATACAGTTTAAGGTGGTTCATAGGACCCGTATGTCTAAGGACAAGTTGGCCCGTTTTTATCACCATATAAATCCTATATGTGACAGATGTAATTCAGAGGTGGCTTTCCTGACACATATGTTTTGGTCCTGTCCTCTTCTGGAAAAATATTGGAAAGACATTTTTAATATTATTTCAACTGTATTGAATATTGATCTACAACCCCATCCTATTAGTGCAATTTTTGGGTTACCAATGATGGATTATGGCCATTTATCCGCTTCTGCTTGTCATATGATTGCTTTTGTTACATTAATGGCCAAGAGATCCATTCTATTCAAATGGAAGGATCCTATACCTCCTACCACATTTCAATGGTTTTCTCAAACTATAACATGTTTAAACTTAGAAAAAATTAGGAGTGGTACTGTTGATCCTTCGCTTAAATTTGAAGAAGTTTTGGTCCATTTATTCAGTATTATTCATATGATATGAGCAGACCTTTTTCGAATCCCCTTCAAAGGGCTTTGAATATAGAGGAGCAGAGCTGACGATATAATAATGTGTTTTTTTTAAATCTAAGAAATATCAGCCCAGTTTTTTTTCTTTGAAGTTTTTGGTTTGCTTTTGTCTATTGTTATACTTTTTTTTTGATTTGGGGGTTTTCTCTTCAGATAATTAAATTTCTTTTCAATTTTTTTTCCATCATGTACACTTAGCAAGAGAGTGGGAGGTCTAGATTACATATTTTACTCCTTGTGGGTATAAATATTAACATTGTTATCCTGATCTCTTCGTATCATATGTTTAATTATTAATGTTATGTATATCAATTTAATTTGAAATTCAATAAAAAAATTGAAAGAGAAAGAAAGAATGCTGGATCTAACATGGCATTCCCTCTAGTCGGCCTGTCGACATACTGTGACAGGAATCCGTCCTGGACACACTTATCAAACTCTGCCCCGTCTAAACCTTTGTTATCTTCTTGTTCCTCACATACATGTAGAACACCTTGGGGTTTTCCTTAACGCTACTTGCCAAGGCCTTCTCCTGTCCCCTTCTAGCTCTCCTAAGTCCCCTCTTTAGCTCCTACCTGGCCACCTTATAATTCTCAAGAGCCCTTTCTGATTTTTGCTTCCTAAACCTTAAATATGCTTCCTTTTTCCTCTTGACTAAACCTTCCACCTCTCTTGTAAACCATGGTTCCTTCACCCTGACATCCTTTCCTTGTCTCAGTGGGACAAATCTATCGAGAAGCATATCTAAGTGGTCCCTATACAACATTCACGTTTCTGCGGTGCATTTACCAGAGAACATCTGTTCCATTGATGTGAGCGCTACCGGACAGCAGTCACTGAGGCAGAAAACCATGTTCTTCTTGGACACCAGTATAATAGATGCCTTTTTGAAGCAGATGGGAACCTCAGACCGCAGAAGTGAGAGGTTGAATATGTCCGCAAATCTCCAGCCAGTTGGTTGGCACAGATCTTTAGTACTCAGCCAGGTACACGATCTGGACTAGATGCCTTTTGTGGATTCACCCTCTTGAAGGATACCCAGACATTGGCCTCAGAGACTGAGATTACAGGGTCATCCGGAGATGTTGGGGCTTGTGTGGGTGCGTCATAGTTCTCTCGATTAAAGTGTGCATAAAAGGCATTAAGCTCATGCAGAGTGATGGGTCTAGCCCTCAGCAGGTTACCAATCTCCTGGTTCATCCAGGGATTTTGGTTGGGGAAGACTCGGAATGTTTTTGTGAGTACACACTTGTCCACACATATCCTTATTTGAATTTGGTGACAACTGTGGCATATTCATTTAGGTCCAGCGACAGATCCTTGAACACGATCCAGTCCATTGACTTGAAGCAATCTTAAATTTGTTCCTCTGCCTCTCCTATCCGGCTCTTCCTAGTTCTCTTCACCGGTGCCCGGTCTTCAGTTTCTGTGCGCTCCGCCCTTTCCAGCTTAATGGCATCCTTCCTATTGCTGGGCGGCCAGAACTGCACACAATACTCCAAGTGTGGTCTCACCAACATCTTCTGCAGCTGTAAAATAATGTTCCAACTCTTGAATTCAATGCCCAGACCAATGAAGGCAAACATGCCTCATGCCTTCTTCACCACCCTATCTACCTGTGAAACCACTTTCAGGACACAATACGTTTGTACCCCGAGGTCTCCCTGTTCTGCAACACTCTCCAGGGCCCTGCCATTTACTGTGCAAGTCCTGGCCTGGTTTAACTTCCCAAAATGCAACATTTTGCACTTGTCAGAGTTAAATTCCCAATTGACCTAGATACTGTTCTAATCTTAGACAACCTTCTTCACTGTCCACTATATCACCAATTTTGGTGTCATCCACAAACTTACTAAACATGCCAACTATACTCTCATCCAAATCATTAATATAGGTGACAAACAACAGTGGAACCAGCACCAATCCCTGCTGCACACCACTAGTGACAGGCCTTCACTCTTAAACAATCCTCCACTAACCCCTCTGACTCCTACCACCAAGCAAATTTTGTATGCAGTTGACTAGCTCACCCTGGATCACGTGTGATCTAATCTTCTGGACCAGCCTCCCATGTAGGACCTTGTCAAAGGCCTCGCTAAAATCTATATAGATTATGGATCCAGTTCACCAACACATTGGATCCCTTGTTCCCTAACCTTCTGGAAGCAGTCTACCATGTGGGACATTGTCAAAACCCATCCTAAAGTGCAAGTAAACAAAGTGCAAATACCTCCTCAAAAATATCAGTCAGATTTGTGAGACATAACCTCCTCTGCACAAAACCATGCTGACCCTTCCTAATCTATCTCTGCCTTTCCAAGCAAAGCTTTCCTCTTAGAATCTTCTCCAACAATTTCCCTACCAATGATATAAGGCTCACTGGCCTGCAGTTTCTATGCTTATCCCTACTGCCCATTTTGAACAAGGGGACAATATTAAATTGGTAATATTTTAGGGCAGAGTAAAGGAGACAGCATAAATCAGGTTTAGGCAGTCGGGATCAAGCGAATCCCTTGATGAAAGAAAAAGTTTAGGAGTACACTTGAGGGATATTAGGAGGGCAAAGAGGGCTTGAGATGGATCTGGTGGGCAAGGTTAAGGAAAATCGCAAGAGATTCTACAGGTACGTTAAGGGTAAAAGGGTGACTAGGGAGAGAATAGGTCCCTTAAGTGCCAGAGTGGCTATGTGTGGAGTCACACGTGATGGAGAGATTTTTAATGAATTGTCTATTTGGACTTTAGGAAGGCCTTCGACAAAGTCCTGCATGGCAGCCTGGTCTGGGAGGTTAGGTCCCATGGAATCCAGGGAGAGCTGGTTAGGGGGATTCAAAGTTGGCTTGGAAGTATTGGTTTATTATTGCCACTTGTACTGAGTTACGGTGAAAAACTTGTCTTGCATACCGATCGTTCAGGTCAATTCATTACAGTGCAGTTACGCCGAGTTAGTACAGAGTGCATCGTAGGTAGGAAGCAGAGGGTGGTAGTTGAAGGTTGTTTCTCAGAATGGAGGTCAGTGACTAGTGGGTCAGTGTTGGGACCCTTGTTATTCCTTATTTATATAAATGATTTGGATGTGAATGCAAAAGGTTTGGTCAGCAAGTTTGTGGATGACACAAAATTAAGTGGTGGTGTTGATAGTAAAGGAGGTTATTGTAGATTACAGGGGCATCTTGATCAGTTGGTCAGAAGTGGGCTGAGGAGTGGCAAATGGATTTCAATACTGATAAGTGTGAGGCGATGCACTTTGGAAAGTCAAATCAGCATAGGACTTATACTATGGGGTCAAGGGAGGAAGGGGATGAGGGAGTGTAATGGAACAGAGGGACCCAGGAGTACAAGTGCATAGTTTGTTGAAAGTGGTATCACAGATAGACTGGGTGGTGAAAAAGGTGTTGAGCACGCTGGCATTCAGTACATGTGTTGGGACATTATGTTGCAGTTGTACAAGTCATTGGTGAGGCCACACTTGGAGTACTGTCTACAGTTTTGGTCACCCTGTTATAGGAAAGACATGGTTAAACTGGAAAGAGTGCAGAAAAGATTTACAAGGATGTTGCCAGGACTAGAGGGCCTGAGTTTCGGAGAGAAATTAGCCAGGCTTGGTCTTTATTCCTTGGAGTGTAGGAGAATGAGGGGTAGCCTCCACTGCAACTGAACCTGTGGTCACCGTTGAGGTCATAAGATCAGTCTTCCGGAGATTGAACACAAGGAAAGCATCTGGCTCAGATGGTGTCCCTGGCCATGTGCTCAGATCTTGTGCTGATCAGCTGGCAGAAGTATTTGCAGACATATTTAACCTCTCCCTGCTTCAATCTCAGGTTGCCATCTTTTAAAGAAGGCCACTATCATCCCAGTACCAAAGAAAAGCAAGGTAACATGCCTCAATGACGACCGACCAGTGGCTCAGACATTCACCATCATGAAGTGCTTTGAGAGGTTGGTCATGGCACGCATCAACTCCAGCCTCCCAGACAATCTTGACCCACTGCAGTTCGCCTACCGCTGAAACAGGTCTACAGCAGACGCCATCTCCCTGGCCCTACACACAGCTCTGGAGCATCTGGACAGTAAAGACACCTACATTAGACTATTGTTTATTGACTACAGCTCTGCCTTCAGTACAATAATCCCAAGCAAACGTCACCAAACTCCAAGACCTAGGACTCAACACCTCCCTCTACAACTAGATGACTTTCTAACCAACGGACCGCAATCAGTGAGGATAGGCAGCAATACTTCGAGCACAATTATCCTCAACACTGGTGCCCCACTAGGCTGCATCCTCAGCCCTCTACTCGACTCCCTATACACTCATGACTATGCGGCCAGATTCTGCTCTAACTCCATCTACAAGTTTGCAGATGATACCACCATTGTAGGCCGTATCTCAAACAGCGATGAGTCAGAGTACAGGAAGGAGATAGAGAGCTTAGTGGATTCGTGTCGTGACAACAACCTTTCCCTCAATGTCAACAAAACAAAAGAGCTGGTCATTGCCTTCAGGAAAGGGGGCGGTGTTGACCCGGGCTCAATTCCAGCCACTGTCTGTAAAGAGTTTGTACATTCTCCCCGTGTCTGTGGGGGTTTCCTCCGGGTGCTCTGGTTTCCTCCCACATTCCAAAGACGTACGGGTTAGGAAGTTGTGGGCATGCTATGTTGGCGCCAGAACCATGGCGACACTTGTGGGCTGCCCCCAGAACACTCTACACAAAAGATGTATTTCACTGTATGTTTTGATGTACATGTGACTAATAAAGATATCTTATCTTTCCTTACATGCAGGGGCAGGGCTTAGCCACGGGTGAAATTCCAGAAGACTAGAGGGTGGCTAATGTTGTATTGTTATTTAAGGGCAGCAAAGATAAGCTAGGGACCTAGAGACAGTGAGCCTTACATCAGTGGTGGGCAAGTTACTGGAGGGGATTCCAAGGGACGGGACCTAACAGCATTTGGATAGACAAGGACGATTAGGGATAGTCAGCACGGCTTTGTGCGTGGGAAATCATGCCTCACAAACCTGTTCGTTTTATTTTGAAGAGATAACCAAGAAGATTGATGAGAGCACAGGCAGTGGACATTGTCAATATGGAGGGTGGTGTTGCCAGAGGAAATGGTAGAGGTGGATACAATTATAATGGTTAAAAGATGGTTAGACCAGTATATGGATAGGAAAGGTTTAGAGAGATATGGGCCAAACACAGGCAATTGACACTAGTTTAGACAAGCATCTTGGACGGGTTGGGCTGAAGGACAGTTCCCATGCTGGATAATGCTACAACTTAGAATCATGCATGACCCTCTACTCCCTTAACAGTCAGTTGAAGAAAGCATTGAACTGAGGCCACTCGTTTGGAGCCATAGTTGTACCCTGCCCAACCTTTCTGAGGTCAGCACCAAAACACCCCACCAGTAGCCTCAGTTTTGGTCACTGGCTTATGGCCTACTTGATCTTTCTCCAGCCACCCCTGGTTTTCTCTCAGAAAACCTAGAGTTCCCTCAAGGTGCTTGAAGGGAGACTTGGCAGGGGTGATGGACTCTAAATCTTCCCCATATCTCACATCGAGTCCCCATTGTCCTTCAGGAAGTCACCACTGGTGAACAACACGACCACACCACACTGTGCAGCAAGCATCCAGCCAGCCGGCCTCATCTCTGTCACCCAAAATTGATGGCAGAGTCCGAGTGCTACATCCTTGCAAACTTGCCACCACACCCCATCTGATGGGTCAGAGAACACATAGGTCATTATCTGGAATAGGACATCAAAAATTACCATTACTATCCTCCTACCTTGCTAACCACATGAAGAGTTTGTGGTGGACAGAAGGTGTAATGCCAAAGACTGTTTGGGTTCCTCCTCTATCTTACTTCTCCAGATGGCTCACAGGTAGATAGGGTAGTTAAGAAAGCTTGTGGGATGTTAGCTTTCATAAATCGAGGGATCGAGTTTAAGAGCCGCAAGGTAATGACGCAGCTCTTTAAACTCTGGTTAGACCACACTTACAGTACTGTGTCCAGTTCTGGTCACCTCATTATAGGAAGGATGTGGAAGCGTTAGAAAGGGTGCAGAGGAGATTTACCAGGATGCTGCCTGGTTTAGGGAGTATGGATTATGAGGAGAGACGAAGGGAGCTAGGGCTTTACTCTTTGGAGAGAAGGAGGATGAGAGCAGACATGATAGAGGTGTACAAAATATTAAGAGGAATAGATAGAGTGGACAGCCAGCACCTCTTTCCCAGGGCACCAATGCTGAATACAAGAGGGCATGGCTTTAAAGTAATGGGTGGGAAGTTCAAGGGAGATATCAGAGGAAGGTTTTTTCTACCCATAGAGTGATTGGGGCATGGAATGCGCTGCCTGGGGCGGTGGTGGAGGCAGATACATTGGTCAAATTCAAGCGATTGTTAGATAAGCATATGGAGGAATTTGAAATAGAGGGATATGTGAGAGGAAGGGGTTAGATAGTCTTAGACAAGGTTTAAAGGTCAGCACAACATTGTGGGCTGAAGGGCCTGTATTGTGCTGTACTGTTCTATGTTCTATGGTGCAGGTGGGAGGAGCAGGAGCTCACCAGGAATAAAGGACTTACAACCTCAGCCATTGCCTTAACGTATGCTTTCATCACCAAGTTAGGCTACACAGTTTTTGATCCCATTCTTGGGAGCTATAAGCTTCTAACTCCAAACATAGAACACCACAGCACAGTATAGGACCTTTGGCCCATAATGTTGTGCCGACATTTTATCCTTCTCTGAGGTCTATCTAAATCTTCCCTCCCACATAGCTACCCATTTCTCTATCATTCATGTGTCTAAGAGTCTCTTAAATGCCTCTAATGTATCTGCCCCCACAACCTCTGCCAGCAGTGCATTCCACGCACCCACCACTCTGTGTAAAACAAAACTTAACCTTGACATACCCTTTATAACTTCCACCAATCACCTTAAAATTATGTCCCCTTGTATTAGCCATTGTCGCCGTGGGAAAAATCTGACTGTCCACTCTATCTATGCCTCTTATCTTGTACAAGTATCAAGTCACCTCTCATCCTCCTTCTCTTAGCTCGTTCTCCTTAGCTCGCTCAACCTAACCTCATAAGACATGTTCTCCAATCCAGGAAACATCCTGGTAAATCTCCTCTGCACCCTCCCTGAAGCTTCCACATCCTTCTATTATGAGGCAACCAGAACTGAACACAATACTCCAAGTGTGGTCTAACTGGAGTTCAAGAGCTGTAACATCTTCTCACGGCTCTTGAACTCAATATCCCGACTAATGAAGGCCACTACTCCAAACGCCTTAACAACCCTATCGACCTGCATGGCAACATTGAGGGATCTATGGAAGTGGACCCCAAGATCCCTCTGTTCCTCCACGCTGCTAAGAGTCCTGCCATTAACCTTGTATTCTGCCTTCAAATTCAATCTCCCGAATGGTATCACTTCACACTTCTCCAGGTTGAACTCCATCTGCCACTTCAGACCAGCTCTGAATTCGATCAATATCCTATTGTAATCCGCAGCAAACTTCTACACTACCCACAGCACCGACCTTTGCATCATCAGCAAACTTACTAACCCACCCTTCCACATCCTCATCCAAGTCATTTATAAAAAAAAATCACAAAGATCAGGACTCCCAGAACAGATCCCTGCAGAACACCACTGGTCACCGACCTCCAGGCAGAATATGCTCCATCTACCACCACACTGTCTTCTATGGGCGAGCCAATTCTTAATCCACACAGCCAAGTTTCCCTGGATCCCATGCCTCCTGACTTTCTAAATGAGCCTTCCATGAGGAACCTTATCAAATGCCTTACTAAAATCCATGTACACCACATCCACGGCTCTACCTTCATCAATGTGCTTTGTCACATCCTCAAAGAATTCAATCAGGCTCATGAGGCACGACCTGCCCTTCACAAAGCCATGTTGACTGTCCCTAATCAGCCTATGCTTCTCTAACTGCCCATACATATCCTCTTGACAAGATATTCTAGATCTCTTGTCAACTACGGTTCCTTCACTCTGCCGTTCTTAACCTGCCTCAATGGGACAAACCTATCCAGAGCCCCATGCAAGTATTCTTTAAAGAAACTCCACATTTCGCTGTGCACTTCCCCAAGAATATCTGTTCCGAATTTATACTCCCATGTTCCTGCCTAATAGCATCAATTCTCCCTTCCCATATCGTCTGCTCCTATCCCTCTCCAGGGCTGTGGTCAAGGTCATGGAGTTATGGTCACTGAGAGATCTGAAACCTGACCAGGCTCATTGCCTAGTACCAGGTTCAGTACTAGTCGGCCTGTCCACATACTGTCTCAGGAATCCTGTCTGTACACACCAAACAAACTCGGTCCCATCTATCCCCTTTACATTTGGGGGGTGCCAATCAGTATTGGAGAAGTTGAAATCACCCATGACAACAACCCTGTTTTTTTGCACATCTCCAAAATCTGCCTCCCGATCTGATCCTCAGAGTCTCTGCCGCTGTTGGGCTGGGCGGGGGGGGGGGGGGGGGGGGGTGGTGGCGGATGGAGGGATCACCTACTGACAGAAGGTGATCCCTCCAGGCCATCCTCCCTTTCTACAGCTGTTGCATTGTCCCTGATCAGCAAAGCCTCTCCCCCACCTCTTTTACCTCCGTCCCTGACCCTTTTGAAACATCTAAACCCTGGAATATCCAGCAGCCGTTCTTGCCCTTGTGACAACCAAGTCTCTGTAATGGCCACCACGTCATAATTCCACATACTTACCCACGCTCGAAGTTAGCCTTGTTCCCGATATTTCTCGCATTAAAGTAGACACACTTCAGCCCATCCAACTGACTGCAATTTTGCCCTTTCAACTGCGTATCCTTCCTCAGTCTTTCTACATTCTTCATCTACTTCTATACTAAATGAACCAACCTCTGACCTATCACTCTGGTTCCCATCCCCCTGCTAAACTAGTTTAAACCCTCCCCAACAGTTCTAGCAAACCTGCCTGCAAGAATATTGGTCCCCCTCCAGTTCAGGTGTAACCTGTCCCTTTTCCCTCCCCTGGTCCTCGTTTAGACTCTTGCAAGATGAAACTCACAAGCTCAGGCACAGAGACTGACCTCTTTACAAAGGTCCCGCTCCAACTCCCGACTCTGCAAGGTGAAACATAAAAGGCACCAGACCAAGAGTTGGTAAATGAATTAGTATAGATGATTACCTGATGGTCAGCGTGGGCAGGGTGGGTCAAAGGATCTGTAACTGTGCTCCATGTTTCTATGAGCTCCAGAATGAAGGAGTAGCCATGGTTTCAGTTGCCCATCACCTGAGAAAATGGGCACATAAGCCACACCCACTCCTATATGAAAAAGTAACTGGAAAGTGTTAGGGTAAGAGAAGAAGGAGGAAAAAAATAGGATTTTGGAAAGGAAGAGGAGGGCAAAGGCTAATGGCTTCAGCACTGATGTGAAGCAGCCTCTTTGGTGGATTTTCAGCCAAGCTAATTCACCTGAACGCTGCCTAGGCCTTATGAAAGTCCAAGGTTTAATAAAATTTTCTTTACCTAGGCAGTTCCAGTTGACTGAAGACACGAGAGACTGCGGGTATTTGAAATCTGGAGCAACACCCAAAGTGCTGGAGGAACTCAGCAGGTCAGGCAGCATCTATGGAGGGAAATCACAGTCTTACCTTAGCCAGAAATTGGCTTTGGTTTATTATTGTCACTTGTACTGAGGTACAGTGAAAAACTTGTCTTGCATACTGATCATACAGGTCAATTCATTACACAGTGCAGTTACACTGAGTTAGTACAGAGTGCATTGAGGTAGTACAGGTAAAAACAATAACAGTACAGAGTAAAGTGTCGCAGCTACAGAGGAAGTGCAGTGCAATAAGGTGCAAGGTCACAACAAGGTAGATTGTGAGGTCAAGAGTTCATCTCATCGTATAAGGGAACTGGACAATAGTCATCACAATGTGATAGAAGCTGTCCTTGAGCCCGGTGGTAGGTGGCCTCAGGCTCCTGTAACTTCTGCCTGATGGGATAGGAGAGAAGAGAAGAGAGAATGACCCGGGTGGGTGGGCTCTTTGATTATGCTGGCTGCTTCACCAAGGCAGCGAGAGGTACAGACAGAGTCCATGGAGGGGAGGCTGGTTTCCGTGACACGCTGGGCTGTGTCCACAGCTCTCTGCAGTTTGACTGACCACAGCAGCTCCACACACTCATTGGAGTCAGGTGCAAGGAATTAATCAATTAGCCCAGTGCTGCCCCTGCCCTGAGAGTAGGTGATGGGAAATGTAGAGGGAACGTCACTCTAATTAATCTGCGCTGTGCCTGCCCTGAGATGGTTTAGTTGGTCTGTGTAGCAACAGCTTTACTGTTTATCTAACCCCTGCTGTACCTCATTTTGTTTTGTGTTTAAATATTTTCACTTGGTGAAGGTTCATTCCCCCATGTTTACTCTTTGATCCAATGCTTTCCTCAGACTGAAAAATAAAAATTCCCAGAACTCCAGAGTTAACATTTACTGTTAACTGGTTAATATTAGTACTAAGGGTCAATGGAGAGTCATGGAGTCACACAGGGGATCACAGAGTCATCTCTGGGGAGTCATAGGATCATCACTTCAACCCCTCAGCACACATCCCTCCTTTTCCAACCTACTCATCTCAGTTCCCCACAAACCATCCCCACATCCATCATTCCCATCCCCCACTTCCTCCGGACCTATTTTGCTTTCCCTGAAATCCTCCCCATCATTCACTTCTCCTATGCCCCACCTTCCATTCCTGTCAGCCTCTCCTCCCCACCCACTGCCTATTCTATCATTCCCCAGATCTCATCCTCACTCCATTTCTTCCCTCTCCAGCCCCTCTCTCCCTCTCTCTCGTCTGCCCTACAACCAGATATCTGTAAACCATTGCACAAACATAAGTCCTGTACTCAGTAAGTTCACACAAAGGTCTGGATAATGTTTCCAAGAATTCTACACTCGTTATGGCATGAAACGACAGGTTTTTGTAAATCGCATGTGATCTTGCGTCAAAGGTCTACTTGGCTTCTGATTTCAGGAGGAGGTGAGAACTTCTTTATCTCCTGATCTCTCTCTCTCTCTCTCTGATATGTTGACATCTCAGTATTTCCTGTTTTTCTGGTGCTGGGCGGTGGCTGATCCTTTCCAACTCTCAGGGCACTGAACCACTGGCATTACTGCTCCAGGATGTCTCTGAAAGGAAAGGTTGCATTGGTGACAGGAGCAGCTCAGGGCATTGGGAAAGCAATTGCTGAGATATTACTGAAGAACGGAGCAAAGGTAATGTCTTGTTTTCCACTGACCTGCATGAATGGGGAATGGGTGTGTGAGTGATTCTGTCTGACAGAGTCAATGAGTCCACAAACACTTTGGGTCCCAACATGGAGCTGGTTCAGTGAGAAGCTGAAACGACCTGAGTTGGGGAAGACTGTGTGAAGAGTGTGGGGAGTGAGGGTTCCAGGGAGAGAAAGAGATGAGTCAATGGAGGAGTCTGGAGTTTGGGGAGAGGGAGCAAGTGGACAGCATGGGACGAGGATTCTGTGGGGTGAGGGAAAGGGGGAGGAGTCTGGGGGTGAGTAGTCTGTGGGGGAGAAGGAGTCTGCAGGGGCGAGGACTCAGTGGGGGGGTGAGAAATCTGCAAGGGCGTGGAGTCTGGGGGGCAAGGTGTCTGCGAGAGGGGGAGGAGGAATCTGGCGGGGGCGGGGCAAGGAGTCTGGGGAGACTCTGGATTACTCCCAGTGCCACATGCTGGGAGTCATAGAAATAGAAAGATAGGCCAGGTGAATGTCTGGCCGAGGAACTGGTGCAGGGGGCAGGGATTCAGATTCTTGGATCATTGGGATCTCTTCTGGAGTAGAGGTGACCCGTACAAGAGTGACAGGTTGCACTTGAACCAGCGAGGACTACCATCCTTGCAGGGAAATTTGCTAGTGCTACACTGGAGGGTTTAAACGAGATAGGCAGGGGAGTGGGAACCTGAGCAGGAACAAGTCATGAGATAAATCAGTAGCCAGTGAGAGCAAGTTTAGTAATCAGGATGGCCAGGGGCATAGTAAAGGGAGGGAAAGGAATACTTAATTAAATTGCATTTATTTTAATGCATGAGGTTTGACTGGTAAGACGGATGAGTATGGATTGGCTTTGGGGACTGGGATGTTGTTGCCATAACAGTAACATGGCTGAGAGAAGGTCAGGACTGGCAGCTCAATGTTCCAGGATACAGATGCTACAGGTATGTCAGAGGTACAGGTAAGTGAGGAGGGGTTGTTGCCATTTTGATAAGGGAGGACATAACAGCAGTGCTTAGAGACAACATTCTTGGGGGATTGTCCAGTGAGGCCAAATGGGTAGAACTCAATCAAGAAGGGGAGGGTCAAATTAATGGGGCTGTATTCTCGACCCTCTCAATAGTCAGCGGGAACTTGAGGAGCAGGTGTGTTGCTCATAGTTCACATAGGTATAAACTAAATGCTCATAGTTGTATGAATATTAGCATTGTCTCAGTGGGAGATTTTAATTTCCCCAGTATTGACTGGACAACCCAGAGTGTTAAGGGCACGGAAGGCATGGAATTTGGGAAATGTGTCCAGGAAAGTTCCTGAGTCAATATATAGAGGGCCCTACTCGGAGGGTGCAATAGGACCTCCTCTTGGGGAACAATTTAGGGTAACTAACTGAAGAGGCAGTCAGGGAGCACTTTGGCTCTAGTGATCATAGTTTTAAGCGAGTGATTGAAAAGGATAGGAGAGGTCCACAGGTCCACTAATGTCGTTCCATTGCTGAGAAGAATAGCAAAGGCAAGACAGGATGGTCAGCCTGACATCAGTAGTGGGGAAGTTACCGGAGGGAATTCTGAAGGACAGGATCTACTATCATTTGGATAGACAGAGTCTGGTTAGGAGGAGTCAGCATGGCTTTGTGCGTGGGAAGTCGTTTTTGACAAATCTTTTAGAGTGTTTTGAAGAGGTAACTGAAAGGGTAGACGAGGGTCAGGCAGAGGATTTTGTCTATTTGGGCTTCAGCAAGGCTTTCGACAAGGTCCCGCATGGCAGGCTGTTCTGGAAGGTTCGGTCCCTTGGAATCCAGTTAGGTGGATTCAAAATTGGCTCAGAGGTAGGAAGCAGAGGGTGGTGGTTGAAGGTTGTTTCTTGGAATGGATTCCAGTGACTAGTGGTGTGCCACAGGGGTCGGTGTTGGGACCCTTGTTATTCTTTACTTACATGAATAATTTGGATATGAATGCACAAGGCTTGATCAGTAAGCTTGCAGATGACATGAAATTAGTTGTTGTTAATAGTGAAGAAGGTTATTGTATAGTACAGAAGGATCGTGATCAGTTGGGGAAATGGGCCGAGGAGTGGCAAATGGATTTCAATGCAGGTAAGTGTGAGGTGATGCATCTTGGAAAGTCAAACTGGTGTAGGACTTATACTGTGAATGGTGGGGCACTCGGGAGTGTAATGGAATGGAGGGACCTAGGGGTACAAGTGAATTATGTCTTTGGTGAGGCTGCACTTGGAGTGCTGTATCTCTGTTACAGGAAAGACATGGTTAAACTGGAAAGAGTGCAGAAAAGATTTAGAACATAGAACAGTACAGCACAGGAACAGGCCCTTTGGCCCACAGTATTGTGCTGAGCCAATTACATTTGTAATAAAATGCCCAACTAAACTAATCCCTTCTGCCTACACAGTCCATATCCTACCATTTCCCTCACATCCATGTGCCTATCTAAGAGCCTCTTGAATGCCCCTATCGTATTTGCCTCCACCACCACCCCAGGCAGCACATTCCAGGCACCCACCTCTCTCTGTGTACAAAAACTTGCCCTGCACATCTCCTATGAACTTACCCCCCATCACCTTAAATGCATGCCCTCTGGTATTAGACATCTCAGCCCTGGGGAAAAGGCACTGGCTGTCTATTCTGTCTATGCCTCTCAATCTTATGAACCTCTATCAGATCTCCCCTCAGCCTCCAACGCTCCAGAGAAAACAACCCAAGTTTGTCCAACCTCTCCTCATAGCACATGCCCTCTAATCCAAAGCTAGGTGCATAGGTTAGGGTGAGAGTGAAAAGATTTAAAAGGGACTTGAGGGGCAACTTTTTCACACAGAGGGTGGTGAGTATATGGAACGAGCTGCCAGAGGAAGTGGTTGAGGCAGGTACAATAGTATCTTTTCAGAAGCACTTGGACAGGTACACGGAGGGGCAGGGCTCAGAGGCATGTGGGCCGAATGCAGGAAATTGGGACTAGCTGAGTGGGCGACGTGGTCGGCATGGACTGGTTGGCCGAAGGGCCTGTATCTGTGCTGTATTGCTCTGTGTCTGTGACTGGGGAGAGGAATCTGCAGGGAGGGAGGAGTCTGGCAAGTTAGGAAGAGGAGCCATGGGGGAAAGAAGGGTGATGGGCTGTGGGAGAGGGAGTGAGGGGAGTGAGGGGCAGGAGAAAAGGTGTGAGGTGCTGGGGGGAGAGAAGAGGTGAAGGGTATAGCTGGGGGGAGGGGTGAGGGTTCATGGAGGGGGAGGGCAGGGAGCTGGTGGAGTTATGGCCTGCTGTGTTTTCCTCCCTCTTGCATTGCTCAAGGCGGTCACTGACAAACGTGCTGATTCTCCCGATACTCTGTGGGTTTTCATCTGTCAGGTGTTTACAGGTCTGACTGAGTCTGAACTGTGCTTGATTGTTTAGGTGAGCATGCTCGATTACAACCAGTCAGAGGGAGAAGCCACGACTGCTACCTTTGGACAGCTCTATGGAGCTGAGAACATTCTCTTCCTTCACTCTGATGTAACGTCTGAGAGCCAGATGCAAGGTACACACCCAGAGGACATTGTAACACCATTGTCTGCACCACACTCGCACTTCTCCTCCTGGTGCTAGGGTTCAGGATCTCAGTGTCATAGAGTCATAAAGCACAGGAATAGGCCGTTAGGTGCAACTGGTTGATGTTGAACAGGATGCCCATCCTAGCTACTCCCATTTGCCCACATTTAACATAGAACATATAGAACATAGAACAGTATAGCACAAAACAGGCCCTTCGGCCCACAATGTTATGCTGACGTAGCTATACCATCTTACCTGCAGAATGCCCTTTTCCTCTATTTTCCTCTCATTCATGTGCCCATCCAAGCCCCTCTTAAAAGCCCCCACTGAATTTGCCTCCACCACCCTATCAGACAATGCATTCCAGGCATCCACCAATTTCTCAGTAAAAAAACATACCCCTCACGTCTGTTCTGAACCTACTCCGTCTCACCTTAAATGCATGTCCTCTGGTATTGGATTGCTCAACAATGGGAAAAAGATATTGTTTGTCCACCCTATCTATGCCCCTCATAATTTTATACACTTCCAACAGATCACCCCTCAGCCTCTGCCGCTCCAGAGAAAAGAGCCCAAGTTTGTCCAGCCTCTCCTGATAGCACATGCCCTCCAATCCAGGCAGCATCCTCGTAAACCTCCTCTGCACCCTCTTTAAAGCCTCGACATCCTTCCTATAGTGAGGTGGCCAGAACTGCACGCAATACTCTAAATGCAGTCTAACCAGAGTTCTATAGAGATGCATCATAACTTCTTGACTCCTGTACTCAATACCCCAATTAATAAATGCAAACATTCCATAAGCCTTCTTAACCACTCTGTCTACCTGTGTAATCACTTTCATGGACTTGTACCCCAAGGTCTCTCTGCTCTTCAACACTGTTAAGGGTCTTGCTCTTAAGAGTGTACTGCCTCTTGACATTAGTCCTACCAAGGTACAACACCTCACATTAATCCTAGTGAAGCTCCATCTGCCATTTCTCTGCCCACATCTGCAGCTGATCTATATCACACTGTATCCGCCGCCAGTCTTCTACACTATTCACAACTCCATCTATCTTGGTACCGTCTGCAAACTTCCTCACCCATCCATCAACGTACTCATCCAGGTCATTTATGTACATCACAAACAGCAGAGGTCCCAGCACAGATCCCTGCAGAACACCATTACTCACAGGCCTCCAGGCGGAATAAGCCCCTTCAACCACCACCCTTCTACAGGCAAGTCAGTTCTGAATCCACACAACCAATTCTCCATTGACCCCATGCATCAGAACATAACCGATTATGTGGGACTTGTCAAATGCCATTCTGAAGTTATATAGATGACATCCACAGCTCTACCTTCATCAATTGCTCTCATCACCCAGTCAAAAAACTCAACCAGGTTAGTAAGACACGACTTGCCCCGCACAAAACCATGCTGGATTTCCCTAATCAAGCCATTGGATTCCAGATGCTCATATATCCTATCTCTAAGAAATTTCTCCAGCAATTTCTCTACAACTGACTTGAGACTCACCTGTCTATAGTTCCCAGATTTTCCCTTGTTCCTTTCTTAAATAGAGGAACAACATTAGCCACTCGCCAGTCATCCGGGACCCCATCCATGGTCAAAGAGGACACAAAGATACTGGTGAAGGTCCCAGCAATTTCCTTTCTCGCCTCCCTCAGTAACCTGGAGTATATCCCATACGCGGACAAAGGAGAGAAGGCGGGGTGGGCACAGGGTGGTGATAGGTAGATGCAGGTAAGAGATAACGATAGGCTGTTGCGGGGAGGAGTGGAGAGCAGATCCACCAGGGGATGGGTGAAAGTTAAGGAGAGAGAGGGAAAAGGTAGAAAATGTAAATAAATGACTTGGATGAGAATGTGAAAGGTGGGTCATTAAGTTTGCTGATGATATAAAAGGCTGGTGGTGGTGTGGATAGTGTAGAAGGTTGCTATAGATTACAACAGGATATTGATAGAATGCAGACATGGGCTGAGATGGAGTTCAACCCGGAGAAGTGTGAAGTGATACACTTCAGGAGATCGAATTTGAAGGCAGAATACAAGGTTAATGGCAGGGCTCCCAGCAGTGTGGAGGAACAGAGGGATCTTGGGGTCCACGTCCTCATGGTTGCAGCGCAGGTCGATAGGGTTGTTAAGAAGGCGTATGGTGTGTTGGCCTTCATTAGTTGGAGTATTGAGTTCAAGAGCCGCGAGGTAATGTCACAGCTCTATAGAACTCTGGTTAGACCACACTTGGAGTATCGTGTTCAGTTCTGGTTGCCTCATTATAGGAAGGTTGTGGAAGCTTTAGAGAGGGTGCAGAGGAGACTTACCAGGATATTGCCTGGATTGGAGAGCATGTCTTATGAGGATAGGTTGAGTGAGCTAGGGCTTTTATCTTTGGAGAGAAGACGAGAGGTGACTTGATAGAGGTGTACAAGATGCTAAGAGGCATAGATCAAGTGGACAGTCAGAGACTTTTTTCCCAGGGCAAAAATGGCTAACACGAAGGGGTATAATTTTAAGATCATTGGAGGAAAGTATAAGGGGGATGTCAGAGGTAAGTTTTTTTGAAACACAGAGAGTGGTGGGTGCGTGGAACGCACTGACGACAGAGGTCGTGGGGGCAGATACATTGGGGACATTTAAGAGACTCTTAGATAGGCACATGAATGATAGAAAAATGGAGGGTTATGTGGGTGGGAAGGGTCAGATAGAACTTAGAGCAGGATAAAATGTCGGCACAACATTATGGGCTGAAGGGCTGTACTGTGCTGTAGTGTTCTATGTTCTATGTTCTGAAAAAAGAGGCTAGGAAAGGGAAGAAGATAAGAAGCATGGTGGTCGTGGGGGGGAGTTGTGGGAAAGGGGGTGGGGTTACATAAAGTGGGAGAATTCAATATTTATGCCATCAGGCTGCAAGCTTCCAAGACAGAAAATGAGGTGCTGTTCCTCCAGTTTGCGCTTGGAATTCTCCTGGCAGTGGAGGAGGTCGAGTACTGTCATATCTGTGATAGTGTGGGAGGAGGAGTTGAAGTGACTGGCAACAGGGAGATGCAGGTCGCGGTTACGGACAGAGCGCAGGTGTTCTGCAAAATGATCACCTGGTCTGCGTTTGGTCACACCAATGTAGAGGAGGCCTTCACCAGGATGTTGCTTGGTGAAAGTATTAGCTTTAAGAAAAAGTTGGACAAACTTGAGGTGTTTTTTTCTGGAGCGGTGGAGGCTGAGGGGCAACCTGATAGAAGTTTATAAAATTATGAGAGGCATAGACAGTCAGAATCTTTTCCCAGGGTGGAAGGGTCACATACTAGAGGGCATAACTTTACGGTGAGAGGGGGAACGTTGAAAGGAGATTTGTGAGGCCAATTTTTTTTTACATGGGAGTGATGGGTGCCTGGAACGTGCTGGCAGAGGAGGTGGTGGAAGCAAATATGATAGCAATGTTTAAGAGGCATTTAGACAGGCACATGAACAGGCAGAGGATGGAGAGATGTAGGTCATGTGCAGGCCGATTAGTTTAAATTGGCATCATGGTCAGCGCAAACATTTTGAGTCTGTGTTCTTTGTTTTCTATGTGACAGCCAGTTTTTAATCCATGTCAACTGGCTTCCTCCAATACCCTGTGCTACTGATTTCTGCACCAGTTTCTTATGTGGCACCTTGTCAAATGCCTTTTGGTAATTTAAATACACCACATCTATAGATCCCCTTCTGCCCACACTCCCTGTCACATCCCCAAAGATTTCAAGAAAACCCTGTGGCATGCAGGAGCGAGTCTTCAAATGGTGAGTTACTCTGAGTTCCGTAAGTATTTCTGGGCCACAATGACTTCAGCAATCATTTAATTCTTAATTTGTTCTAGATTCTTTCATCAAAACCATGGAAAAATTTCAGAAGTTGGACATTGTTTGTAATAATGCTGGCATCGTAAATGAAAGCAATTATGAAAAATGTATCAGTGTTAATCTGGTAAGTACACACATGGTGTGTGAGATTGAGGTTAAGTAGTTAGTTTCCTGTTCCCTCACCAACATTCCAACAGCTACGTCCTTCAATGTGTGGCATCTTGTGGTAGTAGGGACTCCACCATCCATCATTACATGATTCTCCAAATTCCTTCCATATAGAAACTTCCTGAGCACGGATATGCCATGTGGATATGAGTGAAGGGGAGAAGTAAGAAAGAGGTGGTTTTTTGGTAGGCAACAGCAGCTTTCCTTTAATCGGTTTCACCATTTATTAGAGTCATAGGGTACAGAAGCAGGCCCTTTGACCCATCTTGTCCATGCCAACTACCAAGTACCCAACTATATTAATCCCATTTACCAGCACTTTGTCCGTAGTCTTCTGTACCTTGGTAATTTAAGTGCTTGTCCAGCTCTCTGCCTCCACCACCCGCTCAGGAGTGTGTTCCAAACTCCAACCACACTCTGGGTGAAAAAAAATTCTTGTTTAGCCTCCCCTGTGCCAAAGACAAACAAACCTAGCCTCTCCATTCTCTCCCTATAACTGAAACGCTCCATCCCAGGCAACATCCTGATGAATCTGCTTTGTACCCTCTCCAGTGCAATCACATCTTTCCTACAGTATTGTGACCGGATCTATACATTGTATTCCAGCTGTGATCTACCAGTGTCGTACAAAGTTGTGCAATAATTTCTCTGCTCTTGCGTTCTGTGCCCCAGCGAATGAATCCCAAATGCCTTCTTTTCCACCTTATCTACATGTTCTGCCAACTTCGGGGACCCTGGGACTTGCACACCAAGGTCCTTGGTCCCTCAATCCTCTCAAGGACCCTACCACTCATTGTGGATACCGTACCCTGATTAGCCCATGATTATTATGAATATCTCCAGCATTTCCTGGTTTTACGCTTTACTGATGCAGCTTATGCTGTGCTGATTCCTGTTCTTGTTGTAAATCAGGTCGGCGTGATCAGGGGAAGCCAGCTGGCTCTGAAGTACATGGGCAAGGAGAATGGAGGTGCAGGAGGAGTGATTGTTAACATAGCCTCCATAACAGGTAACTACTGTAGCAACAATTGTTTATCAATGGTTGTTGTTGTAAACCGTGCTCCATGGGGTTAGTAGGTTAGAAACATTCTACTTGGAACAAATCACATTTTCAAAAGAAATGAGTTGTATTTATGAAATAATGGCAAAGGAGAGCTACTTCTGTTTGAGCTCCAGTCCTGCAAAGTCTGCTCTGGCTTTTCTTGGGCTATGTGATGTGGCACCGACAACTGCAGCTGATGAGAATGGAGCATTTCTGGCATTGGAGCCAGAGATATGTGCAGTGGCAGTGTTGGTGCCAGGCATCACTGCACACTGTTAATGCCCAGTCATGTCCAGTACTAGTTCTGGTGCCAGATATTGCGCCCAGTCCCCTCTGCCTCCTTTTTCTGCTTTCCACAGCAACTTCTCTGGTCCTCCCATTCCCTTCCCTGGCATTGTCCCCTGCAGTGGAGGGAGGTGTAACACCCATTCCCTCACCACCATAAACAACCCTTCCAAGTGAGGCACAGGTTAACTTGCACCTCTTCCAACCAGGTCTACTGCTTTCAGTGTTTGTAATGTTGCCTCTTCTACATTGGTGAAGCCAAGTGTAGACTAGGCAACCATTTTGCAGAGCACCCACGTTCATCTCGAGTTTCTGGCTACATGTTATTTTAACTCTCCTTCCCACTCCCACATCAATCTGTCTGTCCTCGGCCTTCTCCATTTCTACAGAGAGGCTGAATGTAAATTGGAAGAACGACATCTCCTATTCCACTCGGGTAGCTTTCAACCCTACGGAATGAATGTTGAACTTTCCGATTACAGGTAAAGCACAGTCCCAGTGCTCTCCTTCCTCACATACTTGCCTGTACTGGCAGTCTTTCCTGTTTCCTCTCAGTCCCGATGCAGGGTCTTGACCTGAGGTGTCAACTTGACCCTCTGAGTTCTTCCAGTGTTCTGACTTTGTTTCAGATTCCAGCATCTGCAGTCTCTTCTGCCCTCCAGAGTTAGTGAGCAGAGTTATGTCCAACACCAGGCACCACAAGTTATGTCCAGTGCCAGTGGTAGAGTCCAGTGTTGATGCCAGGTGTCACTGCACAATATGGTGCCCAGCACACGATGCTACTTCTTATTGGGCAGCTCCTGATGGTTTAGGTTCACAGTCA
This sequence comes from Pristis pectinata, assembly GCF_009764475.1. Lineage (NCBI taxonomy): Eukaryota > Metazoa > Chordata > Chondrichthyes > Rhinopristiformes > Pristidae > Pristis > Pristis pectinata. Next base: position 270,319 of record NC_067408.1, on the reverse strand, counting down.
TGCTCCTCAGTCGTGGAATCCACTGATCTTGGGAGTTTTATTGTCCATGTTCTAATTGAATCTTTCTCTGTCCCATAATAAACAGCATTTTATCCATGGGAGGGTGCGCCAGTTTACACAGCCAGCAAATGTGGTGTGGTGGGATTCACAAAAGTCCTCTCTGTAAGTATTACTCAAAGTGTGGAATCCTCCCCAGCTTTTGGTCCTGCTCAGTTAGTCATAGAGTCAAAGAGTCATACAGCTTGGCCCTTCAGCCCAAACAGTCCATGCTGACCAAGATGCCCATCTAAGCTAGTTTGCTGTTTAAAAAACAAAGGTTTGTCCATTTCAGATAAGCATGGGTGCATCAGGTGACAGTCACCCCCCTTAGGGTAGATACATCTGAGGTTCAGGAGGCAGATAGAATGGTGACAGTCAGGGGAGGGAAGAGGAAGAAGAAGTCAGGCAGGCAGACAGGACAGAGAACCCCGGAGGCTGTTCCCCTCAGTAACAAGGTTTCTGCCTTGGAAGCTGTTGAGGGGGATGACCTGCAGGGGCCTAGCTGCAGTTACCAGGTCTCTGGCACTGGGACTGGTACTGCTGCTCAGAAGGGAAGGGTGGGAAAGAGACATGCGGTAGTGATAGGGGACTCGATAGTCAGGGAAACAGACAGGAGGTCCTGTGGCAGTGAGCACGAATCCCGGATGGTATGTTGCCTCCCAGGTGCCAGGGTCCGGGATGTCACTGATCGAGTCCACAGAATTCTTGAGTGGGAGGGAGAGCAGCCAGAAGTTGTGGTCCATATTGGCACCAATGACATAGGTAGGAAGGGGGATGAGGTCCTGAAGAGTGAGTTCAGGGAGCTAGGCAGAAAATTGAGGAACAGGACCTCAAGGGTAGCAATCTCGGGATTGCTGCCAGTGCCACGTGATAGTGAAGGTAGGAATAGGAGGAGGTGGCAGATAAATGCGTGGCTGAGAAGCTGGTGCAGGAGGGAGGGTTTTAGATTTCTGGATCATTGGGATCTCTTCTCGGGAAGGTGGGACCTGTACAGAGAGGACGGGTTACACCTGAACCAGAAGGGGGCCAATATCCTTGTGGCGAGATTTGCTAGGGTGGTTCGGGAGGGTTTAAACTAGTTTGTGAGGGGGAAGGGAAGCGGAGGAGTAGGTCAGAGGAAGAAGGGAATGGGGAAAAGTTAGATCAAACAGGTAGAGAGGCTTTGGGGAAGGAGAAGCAGAATACAGGCTGTAAAAGTAGTGAGGTAGATGGACTGAAGTGTGTTTACTTAAATGCAAGAAGTGTCAGGAATAAGGGGGATGAACTGAGGGCTTGGATAAGTATGGGGGACTATGATATCGTGGCTATTACTGAGACGTGGCTGACGTCAGGAGAGGAGTGGATATTGAATATTCCTGGTTTTCGGTGTTTTAAGAGGGATAGGGAAGGGGGGAGAAGAGGTGGAGGGGTGGCGATACTGGTCGGGGACACTGTTACGGCTGTGGAAAAGATGGATGTTGCAGAAGGATCATCTCTTGAGTCCGTATGGGTGGAATTAAGGAACAAGAAAGGAGCAGTTACTCTACCAGGAGTATTCTATAGGCCCCCCGGTAGCAGTAGAGATATAGAGGAGCAGATTGGCAGGCAGTGTTTGGAGAGAAGCAGAAATAACAGGGTTGTTATAATGGGAGACTTCAACTTCCCAAATATAGACTGGATCCTGCTTAGTGCCAAAGGTTTGGATGGGACGGAATTTGTTAAGTGTGTCCAGGAGGGATTCCTGACGCAGTATGTTGACAGGCCGACTAGAGGGAATGCCATGTTAGATCTAGTTTTAGGAAATGAACCGGGACAGGTGAAGGATCTATTGGTGGGTGAGCATTTGGGGGACAGTGACCATTGCTCCATAACCTTTAAAATTGTCATGGACAGGGACAGGTGCAGAGAGGACAAGAGGTTTTTCAATTGGGGAAGGGCTAACTACGAGGCTATAAGGAGAGAACTTGGGAGTGTAAATTGGGATGTCCTTTTTGAAGGAAAATGTACCATGGGGATGTGTTCGATATTCAGGGATCTTATGCAGGGTGTTAGGGATAAAAATGTGCCGGTGAGGCAGAGAAGGAATGGCAGGGTGAAGGAACCGTGGGTGACGAGAGAGGTGGAACGACTTGTTAGGGAGAAGAAGGTAGCATACGTGAGGTATAAGCAGCAAGGTTCAGACAGGGCCCGTGAGGAATATAGGGTAGCGAGGAAGGAACTTAAGAAAGGGCTGAGGAGAGCTAGAAGGGGACATGAAAAGGCTTTGGCTAGTAGGGTTAAGGAAAATCCCAAGGCCTTTTCCAAGTACGTGAAGGGTAGGAGGATGGCTAGGGTGAAGGTAGGTCCGATTAAGGACAAAGGTGGGAGAATTTGCCTGGAGGCGGCGGAACTGGGAGAAGTTCTGAATGAGTACTTCTCTTTGGTATTCACCAGGGAGAGGGGTCTTGATGATGCGGAAGGGAGTGCTGGTAGGGGTAATGTTCTCGAGGTTGTTGATATCAAGAGAGAGGATGTGTTGAAGTTGTTAAATAATATTAAGACAGATAAATCTCCCGGGCCTGACGCGATTTTCCCCAGGCTGCTTCGAGAGGCTAGGGAGGAGATTGCTGAACCTCTGGTAAGGATCTTTGAGTCCTCGTTGTCTACGGGGGTGGTGCCGGAGGATTGGAGGGTTGCGAATGTGGTCCCCTTGTTCAAAAAAGGTAATAGGGATAGGCCAGGGAATTATAGACTGGTGAGTCTCACGTCTGTGGTGGGTAAGCTGTTAGAAAGGATACTAAGGGATAGGATTTATGAACACCTAGAGAATCATGGACTGATTAGGGACAGCCAGCATGGCTTTGTGAAGGGAAGATCTTGCCTCACAAGCCTGATAGAGTTCTTTGAGGAGGTGACCAGGAAGATTGATGAGGGCAGTGCGGTGGATGTGGTTTACATGGATTTTAGTAAGGCATTTGATAAGGTTCCTCATGGTAGGCTTCTTCAGAAGGTCAGAGGCCAAGGGATCCAAGGAAGCTTGGCTGTGTGGATTAGGAATTGGCTTGCATGTAGAAAGCAGAGGGTTGTGGTGGAAGGAGTGCCCTCGGATCGGAAGGCAGTGACTAGTGGTGTCCCGCAGGGATCCGTTCTGGGACCTCTATTTTTTGTGATATTTATAGATGACTTAGATGAGGGGGTGGAGGGCTGGGTTAGTAAGTTTGTGGACGACACTAAGATAGGCGGTGTTGTGGATAGTGTGGAGGGCTGTCGGATCTTACAGAGGGATATTGATAGGATGCAGAGCTGGGCTGACAAGTGGCAGATGGAGTTCAATCCGGAGAAGTGTGAGGTGGTACACTTTGGAAGGACAAACTCCAGGGCAGAGTACAGGGTAAATGGCAAGGTACTTGGCAGTGTCGAGGAGCAGAGGGATCTGGGGGTTCATATTCACGGTTCATTGAAAGTTGCCTCACAGGTGGAAAGAGCAGTTAAGAAGGCCAATGGGATGTTTGCTTTCATAAATCACGGGATTGAGTTTAAGAGCCGCGAGGTGATGATGCAGCTTTACAAAACTCTAGTTAGGCCACACTTGGAGTACTGTGTTCAGTTCTGGTCGCCTCATTATAGGAAGGATGTGGAGGCATTGGAGAGGGTGCAGAGGAGATTTACCAGGATGCTGCCTGGATTGGAGAGTATTGAATATGAGGAGAGGCTTAAGGTGCTAGGGCTTTATTCACTGGAAAGGAGGAGGATGAGAGGAGACATGATAGAGCTATATAAAATATTGAGAGGAATAGATAGACAGTCAGCGCTTCCTTCCCAGGGCACCAATGCTCAAGACGAGAGGTCATGGCTTTAAGGTTATGGGTGGGAGGTTCAGGGGAGATGTCAGAGGGAGGTTTTTCACCCAGAGAGTGGTTGGTGCATAGAACGCACTGCCTGGGGTGGTGGTGGAGGCTGATACATTGAACAGGTTCAAGAGCTTGTTGGATAGGCATATGGAGGAACGTGAGATAGAGGGATATGCGGGAGGAAGGGGTTAGGTAGTGTGAGGGTGGTCTGATGGACGGCACAACATGGTGGGCCAAAGGGCCTGTTTTGTGCTGTATGGTTCTATGGTTCTATGGGTACATAGAACAGTACAGCACAGGAACAGGCCCTTCGGCCCACAACGTCTGCACTGAACACAATGACAAACAGGAACATAAGAAGCTGCAGAGAATAGTGGACTCAGCCCATCATGTGCCCATCATGGGCACATCCCTCCTGACCATCGGGAGTATCTGCAGGAGGCGTTGACTCGTGCCACATCCAGGCCACGCCATCTTCTCGCAGCTACCATCGGGCAGGAGGTACAGAAACCCGAAGTCCTACACCACCAGATGGAAGAACAGTTACTTCCCTAACCCTAACCCTATCCTGGTCCTTGAACCAACCAGCACAACGCTAATCACAACAGTTTTGCAACACTATCACCACTTTGATCACTTTGCACTAAAACTGACTTTTTTTTTTCTAATTATGTTCTTCTGTGTGTAGTTTATGTTTATGTTTCTCGTGTACATGCTGCTTATATGATGCTATGTGCCTTTGAAAGCAACATCCATCATCAAAGATCCCCACATCTGGAGATGTGACATCCAGGGATCCACACACATATGACTTTGACGCCAAATGAAACTAATTCTCTTCTGCCTGGAATTCATCCATATCCCTGCATTCCCTGCATATTCATGTGTCTAACAGCCTCTTAAGTGCCACTATCATATCTGCTTCCACCACTCCCCTGGCAGACCATTCCAGGCATCCACCACTCTCTGTGTAGACAATACTTGCCCGGCACATCTCCTTAAAATTGCCCCTCTCACTTTAAATTCATGTCATCTCGTACTTGATATTTCGATCCTGGGACAAAGATTTTGACTGCTTACCCTATCTATGCCCCTCATTATCTTATAAACCTCTATCAGGTCTCCCCTGAGCCTCCAATGCTCCAGAGAAAACAATCCTAGTTTGACAACCTCTCCTTTTATCTCATACTCTCTAATCCAGGCAGCATCCTGGTGAACCTCTTCTGCACCCTCTCCAGAGCCTCCACATCCTTCCTGTAAAGGGGGTGACCAGAATTGCCACAATACTCCAAGAGTGGCCTAATCAAAATTTTATATAGCTGCAGCATGATTTCCTGACTCTTAATGCCCCGACCAATGAAGGGATGCATGCCATATGCCTTCTTTACCACCCTATCTACTTGCATGGCCAGGGAGATATGGACTCGGACCCCAATCCCTTTGTACATCAATGTGTTTAAGGGTCCTGCCATTAACTGCATACTTTCCTTTTATATTAGACGTCACACTTGCTCAGATTAAACTTCATCTGCCATTTCTCTGCCCATATCTGTAACTGATCTGCTGTATCCTTTGACAGCCCTCTACACTGTCCCCAGCTCCACCAATCTTTGTCTTCTGCAAACTTACTAAACCACCCATCTACATTTTCATCCAAGTCAACTGTACATATACTATTTATATCAAACAACAGTTCCCAGCTCCAATCCCTCAAAAAACCACTGGTCACCGGGCGAGAGCCAGAATAACACACTTCCACCACTACCCTCAAGTCTTCTATGGGCAAGCGAATTCTGAATCCAAACTACCAAGTCACCATGGATCCCATGCATCTTAACCACCGTAAGGGACCTTGTCAAATGCCTCACTGACATCCACTGCCCGAACCTCATCAATCACCTTCATTACCTCTTCATAAAGCTAAATCAAGTTTGTAAGAGGTGACCTGCCCTGCACAAAGCCATGGTGACCATCCCAAAATACACGTAAATCCTATCTCTAAGAATCCTCTCCAATAGCTTCCCTGATGTGAGGCTCACTGACCCATAATTTGGAGTCATACAGCACAGAAAATGTCCCTTCAGCCCAATTGGTCCATGCCAACGAAGATTCCCATCTAAGCTAGTCCCATTTGCCCATGTTTGGCCCATACCCCTCTAAATCTTTCCTATCCATGTACATCTCCCAGTACATTTCAAATGTTGTTAATATACCTGCCTCAATCACTTCTTCCGGCAGCTCACTGCATATTTTCACCCTCGGTGAAAAAGTTGCCCCTCAGGTTCTGAGTAAACCTTTCCCCTCTCACCTTAAATCTATGCCTTCTAGTTCTTGATTCCCCAACCTTGGGGGAAAAAAAACTGTGTGCATTCACCCTATTTAGGCCCCTCATGATTTTATACACCTCTATAAGATCACCCCTCATCCTCCAATGAATAAAGTCCCAACTTGCTCAACTTCTCTCCATAACTCAGTCTCTTGAGTCCCAAGAACATCCTCGTAAATCTCCTCTGCACTATTTCCAGCATGATGGCATCTTTCCTATAGTAGGGTGACCAAAACTTTTTCAATCTTTTTATTGAATTTCAAATTAATTCAAGTTAATATACATAACATTAATGATGATATGTCTGGTGCAAAGAGATCGGGATAACAATAGTAACAGTTAATATACACTCACAAGGAGTAAAATATATAATCTGCACCTCCCTCACTCTTGCTAAGTGAACGTGATACAAAAAAATTGAAAAGAAATTTAATTATATGAAAAGAGAACCCCCAAATCAAAAAAAAATAGACAAAAACAAACCAAAAACTTCAAAAAAAAACTGGACGGATATTTCTTCAGTTAAAAAAAACATTATTATGTCGTCAGTTCTGCTCCTCTATATTCAAAGGTTATTGAAAGGGATTTGAAAAAGGTCAGCTTATATCTTATGGAAATACTGAATAAATGAACTCCCTCAAATTTAAGCAAAGGATCAACAGTACCACTCCTGATTTTTTCTAAGTTTAAACATGTTTTAGTTTGAGAAAACCATTGAAATGCGGTAGGGCGTAAAGGGTCCTTCCAGTTAAATAGAATGGATCTCTTGGCCATTAATGTAACAAAAGCAATCATACGACAAGCAGAAGCAGATAAATGGCCAGAATTCATCATTGGTAACCCAAAAATTACAGTTATAGGATGGGGTTGTAAATCAATATTCAATACAGTTGAAATAATATTAAACAAAATCTTTCCAATGTATTTCCAAAAGAGGACAGGACCAAAACATATGTGTCAGGGAAACCACCTCCGAATTACATCTGTCACATATAGGATTGATATGGTGATAAAAACAGGCTAACTTGTCCTTAGACATATGGGTCTCCACTCATGAGGAAGGTAAAATAACTTTTAAAAAATTTCTAATCTGTAAATATCGAAAAAAAATGTGATCTAGGCAAATTGTATCTATTAGACTGCTGTTCAAAAGACAAAAAAACAATTTATCAATGAATAAATCACGAAAGCATGTTATTCCCTTCATTTTCCATAAAGAAAAAGCTAAATCAATTCTGCATGGTTGAAAGAAAAAATTAGATTGAATAGGACTTGATAAAATTCAATCCAAAAAATTTACGAAATTGAAACCATATTCGTATTGTATGTTTAACTATTGGGTTAGACATTTGTTTACTCAATTTAGTAAATGCAAAAGGGAGTGAGGCTCCTAAAATAGAAGCTAATGAAAATCCTTGCACGGATTCATACTCAAGATACACCCATCGAGGACATTGAATTACATCTAAATCTTGTGCCCAGAAAATTAAATATCTAATATTAATTGCCCATTAGTAAAATCTAAAATTAGGCAAAGCCATACCACCATCCTTTTTTAATTTTTGTAAATGTTCCTCACTTAACCTTGGGTTTTTATTCTGCCATATGCTATGAAAGAATTTTAGAATCAATAGTATCGAAAAAGGATTTCGAGATAAAAGATGGAACCGCCTAAAATAAATACATAAAATTTTGGTAAAATATTCATCTTAACCACATTAATTCGGCCAATCAATGATAGAGACAATGGGGAACATTTAGTAAACAGTTGTTTAACATGATCAATCAAAGGTAAAAAGTTAACTTTGAATAAGTCCTTGTGCTTCTTGGTAATTTTAACACCCAGATACTGTAAAATAACTTACCCAGCCGATCAGGATCCCTCTGTAAATCCTGATAAGCATCTTCACTGCCTACAACACTACCTATTTCAATGTCATCTGCAAACTTACTAACCATGCCTTGTACATTCTTGCCCAAATCATTGATACAGATGACAAATAACAATGGGCCTAGTGCCGAGCCCTGGGGAACACCACCAGTCACGAGCCTCCAGTCTGAAAAACAACCTTCCATTATCACCCTCTGCATCCGACCATTAAGCTATTTCTATATCCAGTTAGCTAACTCCCCTTGAATCCCATGCAATCTAACTTTCCATAGCAGCCTACCATGCAGAACCTTATCACAGGCCTGACTGAGGTATATATAGACCATGTCTACTGCCCTGCCCTCACTGACCTGCTTGGTGACTTCTTCAAAAAACTCAATGAACTCACTTGTCCTGCCCTATTTCACAAATGCTTGTATATCTTATCTCTCAGAATCCCCTCTAGTAACTTGCTTGCCACAGGTGTGAGGCTTACTGTTCTATACTTTACAGGTTTTACTTTGCAGCCCTTCTTAAATAAAGGCACAACATTAATCACCCTCCAGTCTTCCAACACTTCACCTGTCGCTAACGATGATGCATTTTTCTTAGCAAGGGCTCCCGCAATTTCTTCTCTAGCCTCCCACAGTGTTCTTGGATATATTGGGTCAAGCCCTGGAGATTTATCTACCTTCATGCAGCTTAAGACATCCAGTATCTCCTCTGCTGTAATGTGGACTATCCCCAAGACACTCCCATGAACCATCTCAAGTTCTGAAGACTTCATGTCTTTCTCCACAGTAAAAACAGAGGAGAAATATTCATTGAGGACCTCGCCCATCTCCTGGGGCTCAACACAAAGGTGTCCACTTTGGTCTTTGAGGGGCCCTATTTTTTCTCTGCTTACTTTTTCCTTCAATATAAAATCTCTTTGGATTCTCCTAATCTCTTCCAAAGCTGTCTCATGCCCCCTTTTTACCCTTCTGATTTCCTTCTTGAGTACACTCCCTGCATCCCCTGTACTCCTCCAGGGATTCACTTGATCCCAGTTATTCGTACCTGACCCATGCCTCCTTTTCTCTGACAAGAGCATCAATATCCCTCATCATCCAGGGTTCCTTACTCCTGCCAGCCTTGCCTTTCAATCTATCAGGAACATGCAGATCTTGAACTCTCAAACCTCACATTTAAAAGCCTCCCCCTTGCCAGATAACCCTTTGCCCACAAACAATCTACTCCAATCAACTTTAGCAAGTTCTTGTCTAATACCGTCAAAATTTGCTTTGCCCCAATTTCGAGCTTTAACTTGTGGCCAAGATCTGTCTCTTTCCATAACTAATTTAAATCTAATAGAATATGGTCCCTGTTCCCAAAATGCTCCCCCACTGACACCCAAGTCACTTATCCTGCCCTATTTCCCAAGGGTAGTTCAAGCTTTGCCCTCGTAGGGTGTTTTATATATTGCCCAAGGAAACATTCCCACGGGAGGCTGAAACATTTCTGCAGATCTGTTCCCCTAATTCCACTGACTATTAGATGGGCTATGATGCAATCCCAACAAGATGACCATCCGCCACTTATTTCTCAGCTCCACTCATGAAGCCTCAGTAGACGATCCCTCAGTAATTTCATCTCAGACTACTGTCCTGCTGTTCTCATTAATCAGAAATGCAACCTCTTTCCTCCACCTCTGTCCCACCTAAAGCACCGGTACCCTGGAACATTCAGCTGCCAGTCCTGTTCCTCCTTTAGCCGTGTTTCTGTAATGGCTATCATATCCCAGTCCAATGGAGCAATTTCCTGGATTATCCCTATTTCCCTTCTTGAACAAAGGGAAAATATTGGCTACTCACCAATCTTCTGAGACCTCTCCTGTTGCTCCTGAGGACACAAAATTCTTCACCAAGGCCCATGCATTCTCCCCTCTCACCTCCTTCAATAACCTGGGATATATCCCATCCAGCCCTGGGGACTTCTCCGCTTTGATGGTCTTCGAAAGTCCCAGCTCCACCTCCTTCCTCCTATCAAAGTGCCCCAGCGTTAGCGTGCCCCACACTGCTCTCACCATCCTCCATGTCCTCCTCCTTGGTGAATACCAAAGTACCTCAACACATCCACTGCCTCCAAGCACAAATCCCCTCTATCCTGATTGGTCCTACCCTCTCCCTAGATATCCTCTTGTTCTTAATGTAAGTATAAAATGCCTTGTGATTCTCTTTAATCCTCCTTGCCAAGGACATCTCATTTTGGTCTTCCTAATCCCCTGCTTGAGCTCTTTCCTGCTATCTATATATTCCTCAAGGGCTCTTGTCTGATTTTAGCTTCCTGAACATTACATATGCTTTCTTTTTATTTTTTTACCTATGTCTTGACCACTTGTGGTCGCCACTTTCAGGAAGCTCTGCAAGATCCTGCCACTTACAGTGTACTTTACTCTTACATTTGACATCCCAAAATGTAACACTTCACACTTGTCTAAATTAAACTCCATCTGACATTTCTCCGCCCAATCTTCCAACTTGTCTATATCCTGCTGTATCCTTTGACGACGTTCAGCAGGGATGACATGAATGTTAGTGGTGTTGTGCGTAGCGAGGAAGGTCGACTAAGGCTTCAGCAGGACAGGTAAAGTATCGAAAATACGGACCTAATGTGGGCAAATGAGATTAGTGTAGATGGGCAAAAAGGTCAGCGTGGATATATTGGGCTGAAGGGCTTGTTTCTGTGCTGTATAACTCCATGACAAAGTGGTTAAGAATTCAAATGGGACACTGGTCTTCATTAGTTGGAGCACTGAATCCAAGAGCGGGGAGGTTATGCTCCAACTTATAAAACCTTGGTCAGACCTCAGCAAGAGCACTGCGTGCAGTTCTGGTCACCACACTGTTGGAAGGATGTGATAGAGCTGGAGAGGGTGCAGAGGGAATTCCCTTGGATGTTGCCTGGGATAGAGTGGTTCAGTTATGAGGAGAGACTGGAGAGGCTGGGTTTGTTCTCACTGGAGTGGACGAGGTTAATAGGGGACATGATTGAGGTGTATAAAATTACGAGAGGTAAAGATAGGGTAGATTGCAGGAAACTATTCCCTGCATTAAATGTGGAAAAAATTTGAGAATATGGGTTTAGGGTGAGGGGGTAGAGGTTTGGAGGGGATCTGAGGGGGACCTTTCTCACCCAGAGGATGGTGAGTACCATGAACACACTGCCGGAGAGAGTGGTGGAAGCAGTCACTGACAACATTGAAGAAGTGTCTGGACAAGCACAAATCACCCAGGGATAGAGGGGTAAGGGCCAAGAGCTGGAAGATGGCATCAATAGGGATGGGTGCCCATTAGTTGGCATGGACATGGTGGGCCAAATGGCATGTTTCCATACTGCATGACTCTCTCTGATTAGGTCTGTGCCTGAAATGTTAACTCTGTTTCTCTTTCCATTCAATGCATTCAGTTCTGTTCACCCCATTACAGGAAGGATGTGGAGACTGGATAGGGTGCAAAAGACGTTTACCAGGATGCTACCTGGGTTAGAGGGCATGAGCTATAAGGAGAGGTTGGACAAGCTTGGGTTGTTTTCTCTGGAGCAGCGGAGGTTGAGGGGAGATGTGATGGAGGTTTATAAGATTATGAGAGGCATAGATAGAGTAGACAGCCATTATATTTTTCCCAGGGTCAAAATGTCTAATACCAGAGGGCATGCGTTTAAGGTGAGAGGGGGTAAGTTCAAAGGAGACGTGCGGAGCAAGTTTTTTTTACACAGAGAGTGGTGGGTGCCTGGAATGTGCTGCCAGGGTGGTAGTGGAGGCAGATACGATAGAGGTGTTTAAGAGGCTCTTAGATAGGCCCATGAATGTGCAGAGACTGGAGGGATATGGACATTGTGTAGGCAGAAGAAGTTAGTTTAGTTAGGCATTTTATTAATAGTTTAATTAGTTGGGCACAACATCATGGGCCGAAGGGCCTGTACCTGTGCTGTACTGTTTTATATTCTTTCCACATATGTTGCTGGATGCTCTGGGTGTTCCCACAATTTTCTGGTTTTATTTTGAATTTCCAGTATCTGTAGTTTTTATATGTTTCACTGAGAAGCTAATGATAGACTTGGGCAATGTCAAACTGGATTTATGAAAGGAAAATGTTATTACTGAGGTTATCACGAGCAGAATTAATAAGAGGGAAGCTGCAGGTATAGTGCATTTAGATTCCCAGAAAGCATTTTAAAAGATTGCCACACAGAAGATTATTAAATAAAATGAAGGCTAACATACTAGTGTTGGATGAGGATTGGTTCCTGGACAGGAATCAGCAAGTAGACTAAACAGGTGATTCTTAGGTTGGGATCTGCAATCAGTTGCGTGCTTCAAGGATCTGCGCTGAGGTCCAGCTACACACAACATTTCTCAATGATTTGCAAGAGGGCTCATTGGTATTGGTATTGGTCTATTATTGTCACTTGTACCGAGGTACAGTGAAAAGCTTGTATTACAAACCGATCGTACAGGTCAATTCATTACACAGTGCAGTTACATTGAGTTAGTACAGAGTGCATTGATGTAGTACGGGTAAAAACAATAACAGTACAGAGTAAAGTGTCACAGCTACAGAGAAAGTGCAGTGCAATAAGGTGCAAGGTCACAATAAGGTAGATCGTGAGGTCATAGTCCATCTCATTGTTTAAGGGAACTGTCCAATAGTCTTATCACAGAGGGGTAGAAGCTGTCCTTAAGTCTGGTGGTACGTGCCCTCAGGCTTCTGTATCTTCTACCCGATGGAAGAGGAGAGAAGAGAGAATGTCCTGGGTGGGTGGTGTCTTTGATTATGATCATGCATAACATATACAAATTTGCTGGTGATACAAACTGAGTCACATTGGGAGACATCAAGTTTTGGTGCACTGTTTTGGACCCCTTTCCTAAAAAGGATGCAATATCATTGGCCATCCAAAGGAGATTCCCCAGGCTAATTTCTGGGATGAGAGAGTTGTCCTGTCAAGGGAGGCTGGACAGTTGGGTCTGTATTCCTTGGAGTTCAGAAGAAGGAAGGGTGACCTTATTCAACATATCAGATCCTAAGGGGGTTGACAGGGTAGATGTTGGGAAGTTTCCACGAATGGGAGAGTCATGAACAAGGGAACATTGCTACAAAATAAGGAGTTGTTTGGAACTGAGGTGCATTGAAATTTCTTCCCTCAGAGGATATTGAATCTCTGTAATTCTCTGCCCTGAAGGGTGGTGGTGGTTGATAAACGTTAAGGTGGTGATTGATAAATATTTGAAAGATTAAAGAATTGAGAGCTGTGGGGAACTGATGCAGAAGAGGAGTTGAGGCCAATTTTGATCAGTTACAATCATATTGAGTGGCGAGGCAGGCCGGAGGGGCCGAGTAGCCTAATCCTGCTCCTATTTTCATGTCTTCTTGCATGTTCTGGTGTGTAGTTTTCAAGGGATGGAGTAAATGGGTGAGTACAGGAGTGATGGAGTGTAATGTGAAAATGTGAGGCGATTCATTTTGGTCGAAAATATAGAAACAGTATTTTTAAACAATGAGAGATTGAAAGTTGTCGAGAGGAACCTGGATACCCTTGTAAATGATTGGCAAAGCAAGGGTGACACCACGGAGGGTGCATTGGTGCCGCACAGGTCCAGCAACCCCGGTTCAACCCTGACCTTGGGTGCTGACTGTGTGGAGTTTGCATGTACTCCCTGTGACTGAGTGGGTTTCCCCTGGTTGATCCGGTTTCCTCCCACATTCCCAAGATAGGATGAGCAGACATGAGTGGCCAAATGGCCTTCTCCTGCTCTTGCATTTTCTTGTGGTAAGTTCTTTCAGCAGCGGAAGATTTGTCATGATGCACATTCTCTGTTTTCAGCTAAGCTGCATGAAGAAGCATGGAGTTCGGGTACACGCACTGTGTCCATCTTTTGTTGACACTCCACTTTTGAGAATTCATGATAAGGATGCAAAGGAGCGCCTTGATGCCTTGCTTCAATTGTGTGGGCCAGTTTTGAAGTGAGTATGTAAAGCGTTACAGAGGCTGGAGGATTCCATAATTTCAGTGAGCATTCGTGTGCTGAGGTCACAGGGTCATTCTGGGTGTTGGGCTGAAAATTGGGGGATCAGTGGTGGAGAGGGTCAGCAGCTTTAAATTCTTGGGCGTTAACATATCAGATGACCTGTCCTGGACCCAGCACATAGATGCAATCACAAGGAAGGCGCATCAGCGTCTTTACTTTCTTACAAGGTTAAGGAGGTTCAGCATGTCACTGAACACTCTAACAAACTTCTACAGATATACTGTTGAAAGTATCCTAACTGGTTGCATCATGGTCTGGTACGGCAATTCGAATGTGCAGGAACATAAGAAGCTGCAGAGAGTAATGGACTCAGCCCAATACATTACTGGCACATCACTCCCCACATCAGAAGTATCTACATGAGGCGGTGCTTCAAGGCGACTTCTATCATCAAAGATCCCCACATCCGGGCCATGCCATCTTCTCGCAGCTGCCATCAGGCAGGAGGTACAGAAGCCTGAAGTCCCACACCACCAAATTCAAGAACAGCTACTTCCCTTCAACCATACGGTTCTTGAACCAACTATACAACCCCAATCACTACCTCAATATAGCAACACTTTGACAACTTTGCACTACAATAGACTTTGTGTTTTTTTGTTCTTAGCGTGTTCTTTCTTGGATAATTTTGTATAATTTATGTTTTTCTTGTGAATGTTGTGTCTCTAATGCTATGTACCTGTGATACTGCTGCAAGATTTTCATTGCACCTGTGCATACGTGTACTTATGCATATAACAATAATCTCGAAAATTTGACTTGACTTGAAGTTTATACTAAATGATTTCCCTTTCCCTCTCCTCTGGTGACAGAATGAGTTCTGTCCTCTCTGGATTTAACCCCAGGTGCTGAAAGTTGGATCTGGAGTACCCCCAGGTTGAGTGTCAGATCCAAATCATCAACAGCCCTGAAATTCTGATCTCGGAGCTGCCTTAACCTACAGAGCTGACGTGGGACATTCTCTCTGTTTATCCAGGCCATCAGAGATTGCAGAGCGATTCTTGGAGCTTGTCGTGGATCAGACTAGGAACGGGGTGGTGATGAAGATACTGGGCAATGGCAATATTGAGTATGAAGACCAACCAGAGGGTCAGCACGCAGAGGCTCAGAAACCTACTTAAAGGTCCAAGGATCTAAGGCAGTGAGCCATGGAGGCTCAGGGAAAATCACAGCTCGCCACTGATCAATAAATTTCTAAACATTGCAGGAGTGCCTGTGTTTTATTTTGAATGCACAGAGATGGAGGGTGTTAACTGGTGAGAGTGGGTGAGGAAGAAATGATGGCAGCACTTTATAAGCACCCATTCCTAACTAATGCCCAATCCCAAAATACAAGCTTAAGTCTTGATTTGAGGGCTCTGGGTAGATCTTAGAAACAGAATGAGGGTGATGGATATATCAACAAACTTCAAAGATGTGAGGAGAAAAGAATAGCTTAAACTTGCAATATTAGAGTTGCAGAGATTTAGGCGTTGCTATGTTGGGCTACGTGGGCAATGTGGTCATTGCTATGTTGGGCTATGTGGGCATGCTATGTTGGCGCCGGAAGAGTGGCGACACTTGCGGGCTGCCCCCGTCACATTCTCAGTAACGCAAAAAGATGCATTTCACTGTGTGTTTTGATGTACATGTGACTGATAAATAAATGTCTTATTTACGGACTGGAAACAGACTATTCAGTCTACTACATGTACACCAACCAATGGGCACCTACCCACCCTAATCCCATCTCCTCACACTTGGTCAATAGCTTTCCTACCCCTCATTATTTTATATACATCAATCATGTGCCCTCTCAACCTCTTCTGCTTCTCCAGTCTCCCCTCTTCACTGAACTGCTCCATCCCAGGCAACATCCTGGTGAATCTCCTCTGCACCCTCTCCAACACTATCACTTCCTTCCTGTATTGTGGTGTCCAGAACAGCATTCAGTATTCCAGCTGAGGCCTAACCAAAGTTTTGTATTCAATGCCCCAACTAATGAAACCAGTATCCCATATGCCTTCCTAAGCGCATTATCTACTTGTGCTGCCACCTTGAAGGATTGATGACATACTCCAAGGTCCCTCTGTTCGTCACTGCTCCCTAAGATCCTACCATTCATGGGCATATGTCCTAGCCACATTGGTACTCCCAAAATGCATCGCCTTCATTAGCCGAGGCATTCATCTGGACGAAACCGCATCTGCCATTTTTCAGCCCATTTCACCAACACATTGCTATCTCTCTCTAGACAAAGACAACCTTCCATGCCTTCAACAACTCCACCAATCTTCGCGTCATCTGTGAACTTACTGACCATGCCTCCTACAATGACATCAAGGGCATTCACGTCTATTACAAATATGTTAAGTGGGATCACCTCAGTGTAAAAGACTAAGAATGGGTGGAATTTTTAAAGTCAGTGCAGCACAGCTTTTTGAGACAGTATGTGGATGGTGCTGCTGGAGAGAGAGCAGTCCTGGGCCTTATCATCGAACAGTACAGCACAATACAGGCCCTTCTGCCCACAATGTTGTGCCGACCTTTAAACCTCGTCTAAGACTATCTAACCCCTTCCTACCATATATCCCTCTGTTTTAAATTCCTCCATTTGCTTATCTAGTAATCTCTTGAATTTGACCAATGTATCTGCCTCCACCACCACCTCAGGCAGCGCATTCCACGCCCCAACCACTCTCTGGGAAAAACCCGTCCTCTGATATCTCCCTTGATCTTCTCACCCATTACTTTAAAGCCATGCCCTCTTGTGTTGAGCATTGGTGCCCTGGGAAAGAGGTGCTGGCTGTCCACTCTATCTATTCCTCTTACTATTTTGTACACCTCTATCATGTCTCCTCTCATCCTTCTTCTCTCCAAAGAGTAAAGCCCCAGCTCCCTTAGTTCCTCCTCATAATGCATACTCTCTGAACCAGGCAGCATCCTAGTAAATCTCCTCTGCACCCTAATCATAGGGAAGGTAGCGGGACAAGGGGTTGAAGGGCCATTGGGAGAGTTTCAGGGAGATAGTGGTCTTATATGTCCCATACGACAGAGGTTTTCAACCTGTGGTCCACGGACAGCTGGGGGTCCGTGAGCAAGCCAAGAAAAAAATGGAAAAGTGACCTGTTACAAAGACGTAGTTTACTTGCTTGCTCCAGTTTTCCACTATTCAGAAAATCAGCCATATCTATTCTATCTGTTATAGACTTAAACGGTGTTCCCTTCTGGTAAGCTGCCGCTTATGATTTGATTTGTGTAGTCAGAGCAGTCAGTTGTGTTCACTATCACTACTATTTTGTTGTGCACTGAATTGTTAGTGAGACTGAGTGACGTTGTTGGTGTGCCTTAATAATATTGTTTACTTACCGTGCATTTACGCCACAGTGACGTCACTGTTAAACGAAAAGTGTGCAAGCGTGTAAATTTTAGATTAGTTTTGATAATTTTGTTTATCAGTAATAGTAATTAGACTGTCCAGTGTGTGTTGCTGAGTATGGAGAAATTTCTGAAGAGAAAAGCTGATGAGAAACCAGGAGATTCTGATGAATTGAGTATAGAGTATCGAATATGAGGAGAGGCTTAAGGTGCTAGGGCTTTATTCACTGGAAAGGAGGAGGATGAGAGGAGACATGATAGAGCTATATAAAATATTGAGAGGAATAGATAGAGTAGACAGTCGGCGCCTCCTTCCCAGGGCACCAATGCTCAAGATGAGAGGTCATGGCTTTAAGGTTATGGGTGGGAGGTTCAGGGGAGATGTCAGAGGGAGGTTTTTCACCCAAAGAGTGGTTGGTGCATGGAATGCACTGCCTGGGGTGGTGGTGGAGGCAGATACATTGAACAGGTTCAAGAGCTTGTTGGATAGGCATATGGAGGAACGTGAGATAGAGGGATATGCGGGAGGAAGGGGTTAGGTAGTGTGAGGGTGGTCTGATGGACGGCACGACACGGTGGGCCGAAGGGCCTGTTTTGTGCTGTATGGTTCTATGGTTCTATGAAAGGGATAAGGGTGACTGAAAGAGAAAACAATGCAAGTACGATCCAGAATACATTTCATATGGCTTCATCGCAGTGGGAACAAATGCGGACCAACCTCTCTGTGTTGTGTGTTTGCAAACACTGTCCAATGATGCAATGAAACCAACGAAATTGAAGCTCCATTTAACAACAGTGCATCCAGATATTGCCAGTAAGCCAAAGGAATATTTTGAGCGGCAAAAGAAGCTGTACCTCAAGCAGAAAGGCAAAATGACAGCCTGCGCCAATGTAAATGAGAAGGCTCTTCGTGCATCATATTTGGTAGCATTACGAATAGCACGTTCCAGAAAGCCTCACACAATTGGAGAAGAGCTTATACTGCCTGCAGCAGCAGATATGTGCGAAGTTGTACTGGGGAAAGAATCCAGTCAAAAACTGAAAGCCATTCCACTGTCTGATAACACAGTAAGCAGAAGAATTGCCGATATGGTGGAAGGTATACAGAGCCAGCTGATAGCACGTCTTCAGCAAGTCAGATTTGCGATTCAGCTCGACGAAAGTACGGATGTTGCCAGTGCTGCGCAGTTGTTGGTTTATGTTTGATATTGCTGGAAAGGAGACGCTTTGGAAGACTTTTTGTTTTGCAAGGCACTCCCAGGGTGTACAACCGGTGAAGAACTCTTCTGTGTGCTTGACACTTTTTTTGTACAATCGGCAATGGCATGGATACAGTGTATTGGAGTGTGCACGGATGGTGCTGCCGCAATGACGGGACAGAAGTCGGGTCTAGTCGCACGAGTGAAAGAAGTAGCTCCACACGTAGCGGCAACCCACTGCATGATTCACAGTGAGGCTTTGGCTGCAAAGGATATGGATGAAAATCTTGCGGTTGTGATTTCCACGTGCATTAAAATCATTAACTTTATCAAAGCCAGGCCACTCAATCATTGTTTGTTTGAAAACATATGCCGTGAAATGGAATCCGAGCATAAGCATTTGTTGCTACATACAGAAGTCAGATGGCTGTCACGAGGCTGCGTTGTGCAACGTGTATATTAATTGTGAGATGAACTGCTCATTTTCTAAATGAGCATATAGGATCGTTGGCACATTTCTTGACAGATGAGACGTGGGTTGCCAGATTAGCTTACCTTGCAGATATTTTCAACATTTTGAACAGCTTAAATCTATCATTGCAAGGACCTGGCTCAAATATTCTGAAAATGCATGACAAAATCAATGCCTTCCAGAAAAAACTCCGTTATCTGGAAGGGAAGATGCGAGCAATGCATCTATGATATGTTTCCGTTGCTGGCTGACTTTCTGACAGTCAACGAGACTAAGACAGAGGCCATTGCGAGCACCGTTTTGAAACATATGCAACAGCTGTCACATTACTTCCATGAGTATTTTGGCGACGATGACACCAGCATGTTTGATTGGATTCAAAATCCGTTTGAATGCATGCTTACTGATTTAACTGGACGTGAACAAGAAGAATTGGCTGAACTGTCATCTGACAGGACTTTGCGCTTGCAGTTCAACCGAATGTCACTGCTGTCGTTCTGGATAGCATGTTCCCAGGAGTATCCACTGCTGTCCGGCAAAGCCGTCAATGTTCTGTTACCATTTGCAACCACTTACTTGTGCGAAATAGCATTTTCTGCAGTCACTGCCGTGAAAACCAAATACAGATCAAGACTGAATATTGAGGATGACGTACGCGTATGTTTGTCGCACATACCACCACGTTTGGAGAAACTCTGCAGTGCCAAACAGGCACAACCCTCATATTGAACTGAACACTGAAAGACACCGCTGGTAATTATCGGTGATTGAAATAGTCACTATTTCAATAGGGCCTATGTGCAGTAATTTAAATGTTGTACGCATGAATTATCGATTATTTGATTTTGTGGGCTTTGGGGGTCCGACATCTAACAAGGACATGTTCTGGGGGTCCGCAGCATGAAAAAGGTTGAAAACCACTGCCATAGAAGACAGAGGGTAGTGGTGGATGGGCCTTATTCCGTCTGGAGGTCTGTGACTAGTGGTGTTCTGCAGGGATCTGTACTGGGATCCTTGTTATTTGTCATATATATATAAATGATTTGGATGAAAATGTGATAAGGTTGGTGAGTAAGTTTGCAAACAATACAAGATCGCTGTCATTGTGGATTGCGTGGAGATTGCCAAAGGATACAGTGGGATATAGATCAGTTGCAGATGTGGGCAGAGAAATGGCAGATGGAGTTCAATCTGGGCAAGAGTGAGGTGCTACACTTTGGGAGATCCAACATAAAAGGAGGGTACACTGTTAATGGCAGGATCCTTAACAGCGTTGATGAACAGAGAGATCTTGGGGTCCAGGTACATGTCTCCCTAAAAGTGGCCACACAGGTTGATAGAGTGGTAAAGAAGGCATATGGCATGCTTGCCTTCATTAGTCGAGGCACTGAGTTCAAGAACCAGAAAGTTATGTTACAGCTTTATAAAACTCTGGTGAGGCCACATTTAGAGTATTGCATTCATTTCTGGTTGCCTCAGTACAGAAAAGATGTGGAGGCTTTGGACAGGGTGCAGAGGAGGTTTACCAGGATGCTCCCTGGTTTGGAGGACATGTGCCATGAGGAGAGGTTGGACAGGCTGGGGCTGTTTTCTCTTGAGCAGCGGAGGCTGAGGGGAGATTTGATAGAAGTTTATAAAATAATGTGAGACAGAGTTAGACAGCCAGTATCCTTTTCCCAGGACTGAAATGTTTAGTAGCAGAGGGCATATATTTAAGGTGAGATGGGGAAAGTTCAAAGGAGATGCGCGTGGCGTTTTTTTTACAGGGAGAGTGGAGGGGGCCTGGAATGCACTTCCAGGGATTGTGGTGAAGGCAGATAGCACAGGAGCGTTTAAGAGACCCTTAGATCGGCACATGAATATGCAGAGAAGGGAGGGATATGGTCAATGTGCGGGGAAGAGGGATGAGATTAATTAAAAGTTGTTGGTTTAATTAGTTGAGCAGAACATCGTGGACCAATGGACCTGTCCTGTGCTCTACTGTTCCATGCTCTATGCTCTACATTTAACTCTGCAAACTTCAAGGTAGATATGGAAAAGGATAAGGATGGACCAGAAACCTCCCCCGCATTTTGGGAACAGTATCATATCTCCTCAAGTTTTCAGATAGTTATGGATAAAGGTAAAACTGGACCTCGGGGGAAAGTGCAAAATTAGGGAAAGGCTAACTAAAACAGTATTAGGGAGGAGCTGGGGAGCTGTTATTGGTTAAGTCCACATCTGATATATGGGAGTCATTTAAAGAGTGGCTGGTCAGAGTTCAGGACAAACATGTTCTTGTGAGGAAGAAAGACAAGGATGAGAAAGTTTGGTAACCCTGGCTGTCGAGAGATGTTGCAAATTTTGTCAAAAAGTGAAAGGAAGCATATGTAAGGTTTAGTAAACTGAAATTGACAGAGCATTTGAGTAATATACTGTAAAGGGAATGAGGAGGGTTAAGAGGGCCCATGAAATGGCCCTGGTGAGTAGGATTAATCATTTTATACATACATTAAAAACAAAAGGGTAACCAGGGAGAGATAGGAACACTCAAGGACAAAGGATGGAACTTACCCCTGGAGCCTGCAGAAATGGACGAACCACGAAACAAGTAGTTCACCTCAGTACTTACATTGGAGTTGAACATGGTAGATAGCAAGATAAGGGAGGGATATCCTTATATTCTAGGGCATGTTGATATCAAGAAGGAGGTGTTGTCTCTTGAAGAGCATTAAGTCTCCACAGCCTAATAGGATCTATCTCAGGTTATTGAGAGTAACAACAGAGGAGATCACTGTGGCCTTGACAGCTCTTCATATCTTCTTCAGTGACAGGTGAGGTCTCAGAGAACTGGAGAATAGACAATGTTACTTCTCTGTTTAAGAAAGGCATTAGAGAAAAACCAAGAAATCTAGGTTGGTATTTCTGTACCACATATATCAGTGGTAGGGAAATTATTGGAGACAATTCTTAGGGATAGGAGCTACTCGCATCTGGAAAAGCAAAGAATTATTTAGGATGTTCAGCGTGGCTTTTAGCAGGGGAGATCATGTCTTACAAACTTGATTGAGCTTTTTGAGGAGGTGATGAAGATGATTGATGAGGGTAGGGCAGTGGATGTTATCTACATGGACTTGAGTAAAGCTTTTTACAATTCCCTCATAGAACTTCACAACAGCACAGCAGAAGCCCTTCAGCCCATGATGTTGTGCTGCCATTTTATCCTGCTCTAAGATCTATCTAACCTTCCCTCCCACATAGCCCTCAATTTTTCTATCAATCTATCTCTGAAATGTTCCTAATGTATCTGCCTCCACCACCTCTGCCGGCAGTGCGTTCCACGCACCCACCACTCTCTGTGTAAAAAAACTTACCTCTGACATCCCCTTATACCTTCCTCCAATATGCCCCCTCGTGTTAGCCATTTTTGCTCTGGGAAAAAGTCTCTGACTGTCCACTCGATCTATGCCTCTTATCATCTTGTACACCTCTATCAAGTCACTTCTCATCCTCCTTCCCTCCAAAGAGAAAAGCCCTAGTTCACTCAACCTATCCTCATAAGACATGCTGTCCAATCTAGGCCGTGTCCTGGTAAATCACTTCTGCACGCTCTCTAAAGCTTCCACAACCTTCATATAATGAGGCGACCAGAACTGAACACAGTTCTCCAAGTGTGGTCTTACCAGAGTTTTATAGAGCTGCAACATCACCTCGTGGCTCTTGAACTCAATTTCCTGACTAATGAAGGCCAACACACCATATGCCTTCTTAACAATCCTATCAACATGCGCAGCAACCTTCAGGGATCTATGAACGTGGACCCCAAGGTCCCTCTGTTCCTCCACACTGCTAAGAGTCCTGCCATTAACCTTGCATTCTGCCTTCAAATTTGATCTTCCAAAGTGTATCACTTCACACTTTTCTGGGTTGAACTCCATCTGCTACTTCTCAGCCCAGCTCTGCATCCTATCAATGTCCTATTGTAACCTACAGCAACATTCTACACTATCCACAACACCAGTAACCTTCATGTCATCTGTGAACTTACTAATCCACCCTTCCACATCATCATCCAAGTCATTCATAAAAATCACAAAGAGCAGTGGTCCCAGAACAGATCCCTGTGGAACACTACTGGTCACCGACCTCCAGACAGAATACTCTCCATCTACCGGCACCCTCTGCCTTCAATGGGCGAACCAATTCTGAATTCACATAGCCAGGTTTCCCTGATCCCACACCTTCTGACTTTCTGAATGAACCTTCCAACGGGAACCTTATCAAACGCCTCATGAATAGCATGTAAACCACATCCATTGTTCTACCTTCATCGATGTGCTTTGTCACAACCTCAAAGAATTCAATCAGGCTCGTGAGGCACAACCTGCCCCTCACAAAGCCATGCTGACTGTCCCTAATCAGCCTATGCTTCTCTAAATGTCCATAAGTCCTGTGTCTGAAAATCTTCTCCAGTAATTTGCCCACCACTGAAGTAAGACTCACTGGTCTGTAATGTTATCCCTACTCTCTCTCCTGAACAAAGGAACATTTGCCACCGTCCAATCATCTGGCACTACTGTGGCCAGTAAGGATGCCAAGATCATCGCCAAGGGTGCAGCAGTCTTTTCCCTTGCTTCCAGTCTAAACCATGGATATATCTCATCTGTCCCCGGTGACTTATCTATCCTAATGTTTTTCAAAAGTTCCAGCACATCTCTTTCCTCACGTCGACATAACCTAGTATATCTGTCTGATGTATGCCATCGTCACAAACATCAAGGTCTCTCTCTCTCTGGTGAATACTGAAGCAAAGTAATCATTAAGGACCTCCCCTACCTCTTCCGACTCCAGGCACGTTTCCTCTTTTATCCCTGATCAGTCCTACCCTCACTCTAGTCATCCTCCTATTCTTCACATATGCTCAGAACACCTTGGGGTTTTCCTTAATCCTACTCACCAGGGACTTCTCATGCCCCCTTCTAGCTCTCCTGAGTTCATTCTTAAGCTCCCTCCTGACTGCCTTGTAACTCTCCAGAGCCCTGTCTGATCCATACTTTCTAAACCTTAGGTAAGCTTCTTTCTTCCTCTTGACAAGATATTTTACATCTCTTGTCAACCATGGTTCATTCACTCTACCATCCTTACCCTGACTCAATGGTATGAACCTATCCAGAACCCCATGTAAGTACTCCTTAAACAACCTCCACATTTCCGCTGTGCGCTTCCCCGCTGTTCACAATTTATGCTCCCAAGTTCCAGCCGAATAGCATCATAATTCCTCCTCCTCCAATTAAATACTTTCCCATATCGTCAGCTCCTATCCTTTTCCAAGGCTATGGTAAAGGTCAAGGAGTTATGGTCACTATCTCCAAAATGCTCTCCCACTGAGAGATCTGAAACCTGATCAGGCTCATTACCTAGTACCAGGTCCAGAATGGCCTCCCCTCTGGTCAGATTGTCTGCAAGCTGTGTCAGGAATCCTTCCTGGACACAGCTAACAAACTCTGCCCCATCTATCCCCTTTACACTAAGGAGGTACCAATCAATATTAGGGAAGTTAAAATCACCCATGACAACAACCCTGTTATTTTTGCACCTCTCCAATCTGCTCCTCAGTGTCTCTGCTGCTATTGGGGAGTCTGTCGAATACTCCCAATAAAGTGATTGCTCCCTTCCTGTTTCTGACTTCCACCCACACTGACTCAGTGGACGATTCCTCCAGCACATCCTCCCTTTCTACAGCAGTGACACTGTCCCTGATCAGCAAAACCACTCCCCCACCTCTTTTACCTCCCCTCCCTGTCCCTTTTGAAACATCTAAACCCTGGAACATCCAGCAGCCATTCCTGCCCTTGTGACAGCCAAGTCTCTGTAATGGACACAACGTCATAGTTCCTTGTACTTACCCACCCTTCTTCCTGAAACTTCTCGCATTAAAGTAGACACACTTTAGCCCATCCAACTGACTGCAATTTTGCCCTTTCAACTGCCTATCCCTCACAGTCTTTCAACAAGCTGCATCTACTTTGCATTAATTGCACCAACCTCTGACCTATTACCCTGGTACCCATCCCCCTGCCAAACCAGTTGAAACCCTCCCCAACAGGTTTAGCAAACCTGCCTGCAAGCATATTGATCCCCCTCTGGTTCAGGTGTAACCTGTCCCTTTTGTACAGGTTGTACCTTCCCCAGAAGAGATCCCAATGATCAACAAATCTGAAACTCTGCCCCCTGCAACAACTCCTCAGCCACGCATTCATTTGCCAAATCATCCTATTCTTTGCCTCTCTGGTACATGGCACAGGCAGAAATCCTGTGCGTGGTCCTGTTGCTCAACTTCCTTCCTAATTCCCTGTTGTCTTTTTTCAAGACCTCTTCCCTTTTCCTATCTATGTCATTGGTACCAATATGTACCATGACCTCTGGCTGTTCTCTCTCCCACTGCAGGATATCCTGGATGCGATCTGAATCATCCCGGACCCTGGCACCTGGGAAGCAAACTACCATCCGAGTTTCCTTCCTGCGTCCACAGAATCGCCTGTCTGACCCCCTAACTATAGAGTCCCCTACCACTACTGCCCTCCTCTCTACTTCCCTACCCTTCTGAGCCATAGGGCCGGACTCTGTGCTAGAGGCACTGCCACTGTTTCTTCCCCCAGGAAGGCTGTCTACCCCAACAGTACTCATCTGGAGTACTTATTGTCAAGAAGTACAGCCACAGGGGTACTCTCTGGTACCTGACTCTTCCCTTTCCCCCTCCTGACGGTGACCCACTTGCTTGTCTCCCGTGGCCCCAGTGTGACCACCTGCCTATAACTCCTTTCTATCGCCTCCTCACTCTCCCTGACCAGATGAAGGTCATCGAGCTTCATCTCCAGTTCCCTAATGCGGTCCCTTAGGAGCTGCAGCTCGACACACCGGGCGGCCGTCCTGGAGGCTGGGAGACTCCACGATCTCCTACATCTGACACCGAGCACCGAGCACCACATCACACTCATACTACCTGCTTTCCGCAATTAGCACAGGTAAACCTACCTTGCTACGCTCCGTTACTGCCTAAGCCCATTACCGCCTAAGCCCGTTGAGCCAAAGCCCAATCACTCTGCTACTTCTTACTCCTCTCCCTTTCTTGAGTTCATTTCTAGCTTCTCTATAGTCCTCACGTGCTCTGTCTGATCCTAACTTCCAAAGCTCTACATACTTGTCCTTTTTCTTCTTGACTAATTTCATTACCTCTCTGGACATCCAAGGTTCCCTTATTTTCCCATCCATGTCCTTCCTTCTAATCGGAACATACCTATCCTGTACTCCGTGTATTTAATCCTTAAACTCTTTCCACATGCTCGACTTGGACTTGCCAGCAAAATGGTTTTCCCAGTTTACTCTACCCAGTTCCTGCCTTATGCCTTCATAATTAGCCCTGCTGCAATTTAAAACCCTCCCGCTAGCCGCGTACCCATCCTTATCTACAGCTATCCTGTCAGTTAATGAGCTGTGGTCACAGTTCCCCAATTGCTCACCCACTGATTGGTGAGTCACCTGGCCAGGCTCATTACCCAACACCAGGTCCAGAATAGCCTTTCCCCTTGATGGACTGTCAATATATTGATTTATGAACCCCTCCTGGATACACCTAACAAATTCTGCTCCATCTAACCACCTTGCACTAAAATGGTCCCAATTTATATCAAGGAAGTTGAAGTCTCCCATGACCATAACCCTGTAATTTTTACACATTTCCCTAATCTGTTTGCATATCCGTTCCTCAATGTTGCAGTGGCTATTGGGAGGTCTATAGTCCACCCCCAAGAGAGTGATTGCACCCTTCCTATTTCTGAGTTCTACCCATATAGACTCTGTCTCTGAACCCTTCATTATGTCTCCCCGGAGTGCAGCTGATAAATTATCTCTAATTAGCATTGCAACTCCTCCTCCTCTTTTACCCCCCTCCCTATTCTTCCTAAAACTTTGAAACCCTGGTACATCGATCACCCATTCCTGTCCCTCCCTCAACCAAGTCTCTGTAACAGCCACAACATCATAGTCGCATGTACTGATTCATGCTCTTAGTTCGTCATTCTTGCCCATAATACTCTGAGCACTGAAGTACAAACACTTCAAACCATTCGTCCCATCACATCTGTTATCAGGAATCTGCCTGATAATCTACCACATCTGCAGTACAGAACAATTTTGATCCCCTATTTAAGGGTACTTCAGAGAAGTTCACTGGGATGATCTCAGTTATGGAAGGGGAAAGGAGGGTAGTCATCCTACAAGCTTGTGACGCTACTCATTTGAGTTTAAATGAATCAAAAACATTATTGAAATTTGTAAGATTCTTAGGGGGTTAAATAGGGGAAATGATGGTCTGTTTCCTTTCATGGGAAAATCTAGCACTAGAGGGTATCAGACGAACGGGGTGCCCCCGTTCAGACTATCAGACTTAAGGACAGCTTCTACCCCACTGTGATAAGACTATTGAATGGTTCCTTTATACAAAGAGATGGACTATGACCTCATGATCTGCCTTGTTGTGACCTTGCACATTATTGCACTGCACTTTCTCTGTAGCTGTGACACTTTACTCTGTACTGTTATTGTTGTGACCTGTACCACATCAATGCACTCTGTACTAACCCAATGTAACTACACTGTCTAATGAATTGTGACGAACATTACCTCGTTATTTGTCTTTAGCACTATTTATTTATTTTTGTAAGTTATAGTGATTTTTATGTCTTGTATTGTACTGCTGCTGCAGAACAACACATTTCATGACATACTGTTTGTCAGTGATAATAAATCTGATTCTGACCTGTGTTGCCATTTTCAGGGAGCTAAAAACTTGTGCCCTGAGGTCCCTCTGTACATCATTGCTTCTAAGGTCCTTGCCGTTTGACCAGGATTAGATGACCCAGAATGCATTACCTCACACTTGTATACATTAGATTCCATCTGCCACTGCTCTGTCCAACTTTCCAGCTGATGTATGCCCCTCTGTATACTTAGGCAACCATCCTTGCTATCCACAGCTCCACCAATCTTTGTGTTGTCAGCAAACTAACTTATCAGACCACAAACATTCATGTCCAAGTCAATTTTGGATCTAGTTTGCCAAATCACCTTGGACCCTACGTGCCCCAAGTTTCTGGATCAGCTTACTCTGTGGAAACGTGTTCAAAAGCCTTAGTAAAATCCGTGTTTAGCACATCTACTGCCTTGCCTTCAAAAATTTTCTTTGTATCTTCCTCAAAAAAACTTAATCAGACTTGAGGCAGCATTTCCCATGCACAATACCATGTTGACTCCCCCTAAAGACCCTGCCTTTTCAAGTGATCATAAATGCTATCCCTAAGAATTGTTTCCTGTAGCTTCCCTACCGCTGATGTAAGGCTCTTTGGCCAAGTGTCTCCTGGCTTATCCATTCTGCCCTTCTTGAATATGGGAACAATGTTAGCTACCTTCTAGTGTTCTGGTACCTCACCCATGGCTAAAGATGATGCAAAGTTATCCATCAGTGCCGGAGCAATTTCCTCACTTACTTCCCATAACACCCTGGGTTAGATTCCATCAGGCCCTTGGAATTTGTCCACCTTAATGTGTGTCACTATCTCTGCCACTTCCAGGTTCCTGATACACATTTTCCAGACTATCAGTATCCACCTCTCCTAAATCTCCATCCTCCCAATCCTTCTCCCTGGTGAATACTGACACGAAGCATTCATTCAGGACACCACACACATCCCCTGGCTCCACACAAAGACCTCCCTTTTAGTTCCTGAGGGACCTACTCTTTCCCTAGCTATCCTATTCTAATATATTTATGAAAGGTTTTGGAATTCTCTTTAGTTCTGTTGGCCAGGCCCATGCCATGTCCTCTTTTTGACCACCAGAATGTTAAGATCCCTCCTGCACCCTCTCTAAATCTCAAAGGACTCGATAACATTTTCCTAATCTTGACATACGCTTCCTTGTTGTTCCTGATCAAACCCTCAGTTTACTTTGGTAACCTGGTAAATTGGTTTATTATTGTCACATGTACCGAGGTACAGTGAAAAACTTTGTTTTGCATGCCATCTATACAGATCATTTCATCACATCAGTGCATTGAGGTAGTACAAGGAAAAACAACAACAGAATGCAGAATAAAATGTTACAGTTACAGAGAAAGTGCAGTCCAGGCAGACAGTAAGGTGCAAGGCCATAATGAGGTAGATTGTGAGGTCAAGAGTCCATCTTATCATACTAGGAAACCGTTCAGTAGTTTTATAACAGTGGAATAGAAGCCGTCCTTGAGCCTGATGGTAGGTGCTTTCAGGTTTTTGTATCTTCTGCTTGATGGGGGGTGGGGACGGAAGAAGAGAGAATATCCAGGGTGGGTGAGGTCTTCTATTAGGCTGGCTGCTTTACCAAAGCAGCAAGAAGTGTCGACAGAGTTTGTGGAGGGGAAGCTGGTTTCCGTGATGTGCTGGGCTGTGTCCACAGCTCTCTGTGGTTTCTTGCAGTCCCGGGCAGAGCAATTGTTGTACCAAGCCGTGATGCCTCCAGATAGGATTCTTTATATGGTGCACAATAAAAGTTGGTGAGTGTCAAAGGGGACATGGCAAATTTCTTTGGCCTCCTGAGGAAGGAGAGGCGCTGGTGAGCTTTCTTGGCCGTGGTGTCTACGTGGCTGGGTCAGGTACCAGAACCAAGGTTCCCTAATCTTACCATCTTTGCTTCTTACGCTTAGAGGGACATGCTGACTCTGAACTCTTGCTTTCTCACTTTTAAAAGCCTCCCACTTACTGGATGTTGTTTTCCCCTCCAGCAGCTGCTCCCAATCTACTTTTGCCAGCTCCTGTCTTATACTAACTACCAATTTAAGACCTTAAATCCCGGTACAACTTTATCCCTTTCCGTGATTACCTTGAAACTTACTGAATTATAGTCACTGTTAGCAAAGGGTTCTTCTATAGACACCACCACCACTTGCCCACCCTCATTCCCTGAAATAGATTATCACTCCCTCACTAATCATTCTATAAGCTGCTTTAAAAACCCTTCTTGGATGCATTTAACAAATTCCAAATCATCAAGGTCCCTTACACTAAGACAATAACAATATTGGGAAAGTTAAAATCACTCACTTTTCCATCCTCCTGCTATTTGAATCCATATTTGTTCTTCCAAATCCCCTGTTTGAAGGCCTATTGTATAATCTCAGCAATGTGTCCAACCCTTTTCTCATTCCTCAGTTCTACCCATACCATCTCATTGGCCAATCCCTTCAGGATATATCCCCCCCACCTCCCACCCCACCGAGTACTGCCATAATGCTCTCCCCGATCACCAGTGCAAGACCTCCTCCTTTTTGGAACCACACCTGGCATACCTAAAGGTACCATACCCCAGAATCCTGAGCTAACAGTCCTGCCCTTCCCTCAGCCACATTTCCCCATGTGCTGATCTACACCTTCAGCTCACCTGTCAAACCTGCAAGGCTCTTTGCATTAAAGTAAATGCATTGAAACCTACCTCCCTCTCATGCTCCCCACCCACCTCTGGCTGTTCTGACCATTACACTTGTTGGCTCTGGTTACCACATCTGCTTCTCTCTCCCCTCTTGCTACACTCTCATTTTGGGTCTCATCTCCCATTTTAACCACTCCAAGTGCCACTGGCAAATCTCCCTCACAGAGACTTTTAAATCTTTACTGGCCACAAGGGAGGTGGCAGATGAAGGGCTGCAAATATGGTTCCTTTATTCAAGAAGGGCAGCTGGGATAAACCAGGTAGTTACTGGCCAGTGTTGGTGGCAGGGAAGGTATTAGAAAAAAATCTAAAATATCTTTCAAGTCAAACATGACCACTGGATAAGACGTCCAGCTGTTGCTATCAAGAAGAGTTGAAAATAGAGTGAGATTAAAAGAAAAATCTTATAATATTGTGGAAACAAGCAGTAAGCCTGAGGACTGGCAATATTTCAGAATTGAGCAACGGAGGACAAATGTGTCTATAAATAACTGGAAAATGGAATATGAAAGTTGTCTCCTGAGAAGTTTAAAGGTGTATTTTAAGAATGATTTAAATAGCAGACCAACATATCTAGCGGGCAGCGTCGGAGCGGGCAGCTGAGTGAGAGGGAGCAGAGTGGGTTAGGCTTTGGCTCAACGGGCTTCGGCGAGAGCGGGAAAGAGGTGAGACTAATAGAGGGGGGGGTAAGTTATTAGTCTATTTGTTGAACTCAGTGGTATTCAGCAAGATGCATCTAGGGTTGGTCTTATGTTTGGAGTGTCAGATGTGGGGACCCTGGGAGACTACCAGACTCCCCGATAACTACATCTGCGTAAAGTGCACCGAGATGCGGCTCCTCAAGGAACGGATTGAGAGTCTGGAGCTGCAGCTCGATGACCTTCGGTTGGTTAGGGAGAGCGAGCAGGAAATAGATAGGAGTTATAAAGAGTTTGTAGACAGCACCTCCGTGGCGGTCCCCCTCGAAAACCGATATCTCATTTTAGATTCGGTTGGAGAGGATGACATGATAGAGGAAGTCCTCAGCAACCGGGACCTTGGCACCGTGCCTGGTACTGTGGTCCAGCGGAGGAAGCGAAATGCAGTGGTTATTGGGGATTCTATAGTAAGGAGTACAGATAGCAGATTCTGCAATAGCGACAATGAGTCTCGGATGGTGTGTTGCCTCCCTGGTGCCAGGGTACGGGATATCACGGACCGGGTCCAGAATATTCTGAGGGGAGAGGGTGAGCAGCCAGAAGCCTTGGTACATGTAGGTACCAATGACATAGGTAGAAAAAGAGAAGAGGTCCTGAAGGAGGAATACAAGGCATTGGGGAGAAGGTTGAGAAGTAGGACCTCAAGGGTAGTAATTTCAGGATTACTACCTGTGCCACGTGTCAATGATAGGAAGAATAGAAAGCTCTGGCAGATGAATGCGTGGCTGAGTGACTGGTGCAGGGGGCAGGTCTTCAGATTTTTGGATAATTGGGACCTTTTTTGGGGGAGGCATGACCTATTCGCTAAGGATGGGTTGCACCTAAACTCCAGAGGTTCCAATATCTTGGCGGGAATGTTTGATTTAGTTGTAGGGGAGGGTTTAAACTGATCTGGCAGGGGGATGGAAACCAGGATGTTAGGTTACAAGATGCTAAGGTAAAGGAGGGAGTTTATAGAAACAAGTCCAATGAGGATGGCAAGAAGGACAGGCAAGTGAGAAGTCAGGATAATTTGCTGAATAATAGAAGTACAACAAGTCAGGATGTTAGGATACAGAAAGTTAGGATAGGGGATGAGGTATATAGGAACATGTCTAAGGTAGTATGCAGTGAAGATGGTAAGAAGGATAGACAGGCGGAAAGCCAGGATAATCTGCCGAACAATAGAATTACAACAAAATTAATAGCAGATACCGGACTAAACGTACTGTATTTAAATGCACGTAGCATTAGGAATAAAGTAGATGACAAAGTGGCACAACTACAGGTTAATAAATACGACATTGTGGCAATCACCGAGTCATGGCTTTATGACGGATGTGATTGGGAACTGAATGTCCAGGGGTACACAGTGTATAGGAAGGATAGGCGGGTAGGCAGAGGGGGAGGTGTGGCCATGATGGTTAGTAGTGATATAAAATCGATAGAAAGGAAGGATATTGGGTCAGAGGAGGTGGAATCCTTGTGGGTGGAGCTAAGGAATAGCAAGGGTAAAAGGACAATAGTAGCAGTCATATATAGGCCCCCTAATAGCAGTCAGCAAGTGGACGATAAGTTGCAGTTTGAGATAGAAAAAGCATGCCAGAGTGACAATGTGAAGATAATTATGGGGGATTTTAACATGAAGGTGGACTGGGAAATCCAGAATGACGGTAGTACACAGGAGAGGGAGTTTGTGGAATGTCTAAGGGACGTTTTTCTAGAGCAACTTGTTGAAGAGCCCACCAGGGGATCGTCTGTTTTGTATTGGGTGCTGCGTAATGAACCGGAGGTGATTAGGGAACTAAAGGTAAAGGAGCCACTGGGGACCAGTGATCACAATATGATTGAGTTCAGTTTCAAGTTTGAGAGGGAGAAACTGATAACTGGTGTATCGATATTTCAGTGGAACAAAGGAAATTACAACGGTATGAGAGAGGAGTTGGCTCTAATTGATTGGAAGAGTAAGCTGGCTGGAGGGACGGCAGAGGAGAAATGGAAGGAATTTCTACAGGAAATAAGGAAATTGCAGGATAGATATATTCCAAGAAAAAAGGTTTTGAATGGAAAAAAGGCACAAATGTGGATAACGAGAGAGGTGAAGGCTAAAATAAAAGCAAAAGGGGCGGAGTACAAAGAAGCAAAAATTAGTGGGAAAACAGAAGACTGGGAAGCTTTTAAAAACCTGCAGAGAGAAACTAAGAAGGTCATTAGGAAAGAGAAGATGAATTATGAAAGGAAGTTGGCGGATAACATTCGAAAGGATACTAAGAGTTTTTTTAAATACATAAGGTGTAACAGAGAGACACGGGTTGATATAGGACCAATTGATAATGGTGCAGGAGCTATTATAATGGACGATAGAGAGATGGCAGAGGAATTGAATGAATATTTTGCATCGGTCTTCACCGTGGAGGACATCAGCAATGTGCCGGTTAGTCAGGAGTCTCACGAAATGGAATTGAGTTCAGTTAAGATTACTAGGGAGAAGGTGCTAGGAAAACTAAATGGACTAAAGACTGATAAGTCTCCCGGACCGGATGAGGTGCATCCCCAGGTTCTGAAGGAGGTGGCTTTAGAGATAGCGGAGGCATTGGCGATTATTTTCCAGAAATCGATAGATTCCGGCGTGGTTCCGGAGGACTGGAGGGTCGCAAATGTAGTTCCGTTGTATAAGAAAGGTGGGAGGCAGCATAAAGGAAATTACAGACCTATTAGTCTGACGTCAGCGGTGGGAAAGTTATTGGAATCTATCCTCAAAGACGGGGTTACGGAATACCTAGAGGCGCAGGGCAGGATAGGTCCTAGCCAACATGGTTTTGTGAAGGGAAGATCCTGCCTGACCAACCTATTGGAGTTTTTTGAAGAAATCACAGGTAGGGTGGATAAGGGAGAGGTGGTAGGTGTTGTGTATTTAGACTTTCAAAAGGCCTTTGATAAGGTGCCTCACAAGAGACTGATTAATAAGATGAGAGGTCATGGAATTACGGGTAGGATAACAGAATGGGTGGAGCATTGGCTGGTTGACAGGAAGCAAAGAGTGGAAATAAAAGGATCTCGTTCTGGTTGGTTACTGGTTACTAGTGGTGTGCCGCTGGGGTCGGTGTTGGGACCGCTCCTTTTTACCTTGTACATTAATGATTTGGATGATGGAATAAATGGTTTCGTGGCTAAGTTTGCGGATGACACCAAGATAGGGGGAGGAGTAGGAAGTATTGAAGAGATAGGAAGGTTGCAGAGGGACCTAGACAGTTTAGGAGAATGGGCAAGGAAATGGCAGATGAGATTCAATGTAGGGAAATGTGCAGTTGTACACTTTGGAAGCAGAAATAAGTGGGCAGATTATTATCTAGGAGGAGAGAAAATCCAAAGCATGGAAGTACAAAGGGACTTGGGGGTACTCGTGCAGGATACCTTAAAGGTTAACCACCAGGTCGGATCAGTGGTAAAGAAAGCGAATGCTATGTTGGCATTCATTTCGAGAGGTATAGTGTATAAAAGTAAGGAAGTGTTAATGAGGCTCTACGGGGCACTAGTGAGGCCTCATTTGGAATATTGTGTGCAGTTTTGGGCCCCACATCTTAGGAAGGATGTGTTGACGTTGGAGAGGGTTCAGAGGAGATTTACGAGGATGATTCCAGGAATGAAAGGGCTTACGTATGAGGAGCGTTTGTCGGCTCTTGGACTGTACTCGCTGGAGTACAGAAGAATGAGAGGGGACCTCGTAGCGACATTTAAAATGTTGATAGGAAATGACAGAGTAGATGTGGCTAGGCTGTTTCCCTTGGTGGATGAGTCCAGGACCAGAGGGCACAATCTTAGAATTAGAGGGTACAGTTTCAAAACAGAGATGAGGAAAAATTTCTTTAGCCAGAGGGTGGTGAATTTGTGGAACTCCTTGCCACGTACAGCAGTGGAATCCAGATCAGTGGGGGCATTCAAGGAGGAGATAGATAGATATCTAAATAGTCAGGATATCAAGGGATATGGGGATAAGGCCGGTAATTGGGACTAGAATAGGTTTTTTTTCTTCTTCTTCCCCCATTCCCCATTTCTCATTTCTATTTCCCTTTCCTTGGAGCAGACTCGATGGGCCGAATGGCCTGCTTCTGCTCCCTTGTCTTGTGATCTTGTGAACTTCAATACAAATGTTAAAAGGAAGATTAACTAAAACTAATGTGGGTCCCTCACAGACAGTGACAAGAGAAATTAAATTGGGTACAAGGGATCCTACCTCACTGATGAACTTCTGATCTCCCAATCTACCTTGTTGTGGCCCTTGATCTTTATTTGTTTACCTGCACTGCACTTTCTCTGTAACTATAACACTATATTCTGCATTCTGTTTTCTTTTGTACTGCCTCGATGTAGGTCTGTATGGAATGATCTGTCTGAATGGATGCAAAACAAAAGCTTCTCACTTATCTTGGTACACTTGACAATAATAAACCAACACCAATACCAAACATGGTACCATTATTCAAGAAGGGCAGCATGGATAAACCAGGCAATTGCATGCCTGTAAATCCAATGTCAGTGAGAGAAGTTATTGGAAAAAAATCTAAGGGACAGGATAATCTACACTTGTAATGGCAGGGATTAATCAAAGATAGTCAGCGTTGTTTTGTTAATGGGAGACCCTGTCAGACTAATTTGATTTATTTTTTCAAAGTGATAACCAAATATACTGATGAGGGCAGTATGTGGATTTCAGTGAGGTTTTGACAAGGTCCCATGTGGGAAACTGATCTATCGGTGGGTGAGCATTTGGGGGACAGTGACCATTGCTCCACAACCTTTAGAATTGTCATGGACAGAGATAGGAGCAAAGAGGATGGGAAGATATTTAATTGGGGAAAAGCGAATTATGAGGCTATAATGCGAGAACTTGAGGGTGTAAATTGGGATGACATTTTTGAAGGGAAATGTACTATGGAGATATGGTCGAGGTTCGGGGATCTCTTGCAGGATGTTAGGGATAAATTTGTCCTGGTGAGGCAGAGAAGGAATGGTAGGGTGAGGGAACCGTGGGTGACGAGAGAGGTGCAACAACTAGTTCGGAAGAAGAGGGCAGCATACATAATGTGTAAGCAGCAAGGATCGGACAGGGCTCGTGAGGAATATATAGAGTAGCAAGGAAGGAACTTAAGAAAGGGCTGAGGAGAGCGAGAAGGGGACACGAAAAGGCTTTGGCGAGTAGGGTTAAGGAGAATCCCAAGGCTTTTTTCTCGTACGTAAAGAGCAGAAGGATGGCTAGAGTAAAGGTAAGTCTGAGTAAAGACAAAGGAGGGAGGATGTGCCTGGAAGCTGTGGAAGTGAGTGAGGTTCTCAATGAATACTTCTCTTCAGTATTCACCAAGGAGAGGGGTCTCGATGATGCTGAGGACTGTGTTGGTGAGGGTAATGTTCTAGAGTATGTAGATATTAAGAGAGAGGATGTGTTAGAGTTGTTATAAAATATTAGGACAGATAAGTCCCTGGGGTCTGACAGAATATTCCCCA
The DNA here is from genome assembly GCF_009764475.1 of Pristis pectinata. NCBI lineage: Eukaryota > Metazoa > Chordata > Chondrichthyes > Rhinopristiformes > Pristidae > Pristis > Pristis pectinata. The sequence goes on along the minus strand of NC_067408.1, from coordinate 233,502 downwards.
GGCTGCTTCGTGAGGCAAGGGAGGAGATTGCTGAACCATTGGTTAGGATCTTTGAGTCCTCGTTGTCAACAGAGATGGTACCGGAGGATTGGAGGGTGACGAATGTTGTCCCCTTTTTCAAAAAAGGTAGTAGCGATAGACCAGGGAATTACAGACCAGTGAGCCTGACGTCTGTGGTGGGTAAGCTGTTGGAAAGGATTCTAAGCGATAGGATCTATGAGCACTTGGAGAAACAAGGACTGATTAGGGACAGCCAGCATGGTTTTGTGAAGGGAAGATCTTGCCTCACAAGCCTGATAGGGTTCTTTGAGGAGATGACCAGGAAGATTGATGAGGGTAGTGCAGTGGATGTGGTCTACATGGATTTTGACAAGATTCTGCATGGTAGGCTTCTTCAGAAGGTCAAAGGCCAAGGGATCTGGGGAAGCTTGGCCGTGTGGATTCAGAATTGGTTTATCTGTAGAAAGCAGAGTGTTGTGGTGGAGGGAGTGCATTCGGATTGGAGGGCTGTGACTAGTGGTGTCCCGCAGGGATCAGTTCTGGGACCTCTACTTGTTGTGACATTTATTAACGACTTAGATGAGGGGGTGGAAGGGTGGGTTAGCAAGTTTGCAGATGACACAAAGATTGGTGGTGTTGTGGATAGTGTGGAGGGCTGCCAAAGCTTGCCAAGGGATATTGATAGGATGCAGAGCTGGGCTGACAAGTGGCAGATGGAGTTCAGTCCAGAGAAGTGTGAGGTGGTACACTTTAGAAGGACAAACTCCAAGGCGGAGTACAAGGTAAATGGCAGGATTCTGGGAAGTGTGGAGGAGCAGAGGGATCCGGGCGTTCATATCCACAGATCACTGAAAGTTGCCTCGCAGGTGGATAGGGTAGTTATGAAAGCTTATGGGACGCTAGCTTTCATAAGTCAGGGGATCGAGTTTAAGAGCTGCAAAGTGATGATGCAGCTTTACAAAACTCTGGTTAGGGCACACTTAGAGTACTGTGTCCAATTCTGGTCGCCTCATTATAGGAAGGATGTGGAGGCATTGGAAAGGGTGCAGAGGAGATTTACCAGGATGCTGCCGGATTAGAGAGTATGGATTATGAGGAGAGGGCTTTACTCATTGGAGAGGAGGAGGATGAGGGGAGAGGTAATCAAGATATTGAGAGGAATAAATAAGAGCGGACAGCCAGCGCCTCTTTTCCAGGGCACCAATGTTCAAAACAAGAGGACATAAGGTAATGGGTGGGAAGTTCAAGGGAGATGTCAGGGGAAGGTTTTTCACCCAGAGAGTGGTTGGTGCATGGAATGCGCTGCCTGGGGTGGTGGTGGAGGCAGATACATTGGAAAAGTTCAAGAGATTGTCAGATAAGCATATGGGGGAATTTAAATTGGAGGGATATGTGGGAGGAAGGGGTTAGATAGTCTTAGGCATAGTTTGAAGGGCGGCACATCATGGTGGGCCGAAGGGCCTGTCTTGTGCTGTATTGTTCTATGGTTCTCTGGTTGTAAAAGGTTAGAATCCATGGGATCCAAGGCAAGTTGGCGATTCGGATTGAAGTATGAAGCAGAGGGAGCGGTGCATGGTTATAGAGCGTTTCAGTTAGAGGGAGTGATTTGACAGGCTGCAATAGTTTTCCTTGGAGCAGAGGAGGCTGAGGGGGCACAACATTTATGAAGGGCATGGATAGGGTGGATAGTAAGCAAGCTTTCCCCTTTGCAGAGGTGTCCAATGTAACAGGTAGGAGGTTACGAAGGAAGTCAAGGAAGAATATGTTGATTCAGAGCATGACAGAAAGTTAGATCGCTCTGCTTTAGGCGGTGCCGGAGGCAGAATCTCTCACAACATTTAAAAGGGATGAGCACTTGAGATGCCAAGGCATAGAAATCTGGGAGCCAAGTGCCGGTAAATGGGACTAGTATGGATGAGCTCTTGATGGTTAGCATGGACGTGGTGGCAGAATGGCCTGTTTCTGTGCTGGGAGGAGAGGGGCAGTTGGCCGTTGTGGAGAATGGATTAATTGGTCCAATTGTCCAGTTTCTAAGATGTGGATTCAAGATAGCTCATTGTGGCTGAACTGTAGGGTCAAACATGTCAGGATGTGTCCTGACTGTCCTTGAGGCTGCAGGGCCGTTGTCTGACACTCAGTGGCAAGTAACCACCTCACCAGCAGGTGGCAGCAAATACACACCAGCTGTTCATCATCTATTCACGAGCTGGAAGACCGTGCGGATAGGTGCGTTAGTACGTTCATAGACGGTACAAAGACTGGCGGTGTTGTGGATAGTGTAGAAGATTGCTAAAGGATACAGTGGGATATAGATCAGTTGCAGATATGGGTGAAGAAATGGCAGATGGAGTTTAATCCGACCAAATGTAAAGTGTTGCACTTTGGGAGATCAAATGTCAAGGGACAGAACACTTTTAATGGCAGGACCCTTAACAATGTTGATTTCCAGAAGGATCTTGGGGTCCAAGTCCATAGCTCCTTGAAAGTGGCTGCACAGGTTGATAGGGTGGTACAGGCGGTGCACGGCACGCTTGCCTTTATTAGTCAAGGCACTGAGTTCAAGAGTCAGGAAGTTATGTTGCAGCTTTATAAAACTCAGTTAGGCCACATCTGGAGTTTTGCATTCATTTCTGATCGCCCCTTTACGGGAAGGATGTGGAGGCTTTGGAGATGGTGCAGAACAGGTTTACCAGGATGCAGCTTGGATTAGAGGGTATGTGCAATAAGGAGAGGTTGGGCAAACTCGGGTTGTTTTCTCTGGAGTGGTGGAGACTGAAGGGAGATCTGATAGAAGTTCATGAGAGCCACAGATAGAGTAGACATCCAGTATCTTTTGCCCAGGCTCCACAGTTCCCTGTGGTACTGACAGTTCCCTGTGGCACTGACGGACAGGGGTTCCCTGTGGCACACACGGTTCCCTGTGTCACTGATGGACGGCGGTTCCCTCTGGCACTGACGGTTCCCTCTGGCACTGACGGTTCCGTGGCCCTGACAGACTGCGGCTCTCTGTGGCACTGACGGTCCATGGTTCCCTGTGCAGTTTCCTGGGGCACTTCCAACATTCTCCTTTGGTTTCTGGTTTCAGCACCAGCTCTGACTTGTATTTCCAGCTCTCTGTTTGTGTTCTCCTTCATTAATCTACCCATTCATGAGCCAGAGTGAGAGGATATGGGCGAGATCATAATCGAGTACGTTGCATCTGTAGCCCAGGGTTCTGAAAGAGGTAGCTGAAGAGATTGTGGAGGCATTAAGTAGTGATCTTTCAAGAATCATTAGGTTGTGGTTCCAGAGGACAGGAAAATCGCAAATGTCAGTCCACTCTTTAAGAAGGGAGGTTCACAGGACTCATATGTCAAAAGATAAGCTAGCCTGTTTTTACCACCATATAAATCCTATATGTTACAGATGTAAATCGAATGTGGCTTCTTTGACATATGTTTTGGTCCTGTTCTCTTTTGGAAAAATATTGGGAAGACATTTTTAACATTATCTCAACTGTATTGAATATTGATTTACAACCTCACCCTGTCACTGCAATTTTTGGATTACCAAGAATAGAGTCTGGCCATTTATCTGCTTCCGCTAACCGTATGATTGCCTTTGTTATATTAATGGCCAAATGAACTGCTTAAACGGAAGGATCCAATACCCCCGACTTCTTTTCAATGGTTTTCTCAAACTATATCATTTTTAAACTTGGAAAAAATTAGGAGTGGCACTGTTGATCCTTCGCTTAAATTTGAAAATATTTGGAGTCCATTTATTCAATATTTTCACATGATGTAGATCCCTTTTCAATAACTTTCCAATTTAGAGGAACGGAGTTGACAACATAATATTCTTCTGTTTCTACTGAGAAATTTCAGTCCAGTCTTTTTTTTCTTTTTTTTGAAATTTTTCGGTTTAGTTTGGTTTGATATATTGTTTATAATTTTTCTTATTGATTTGGGGTTTTTTCTTTCTTTTCTTTTCTATGCATAATAAATCTTTTTCTTTCCTTTATTTTATATTATATTCATTTACTAAGAGATTGTGGGACCTACAGATTTTTTTCTATATTTTATTGCTCTCTCTGATTATCTGTGCTATGATTGTTCTCCTGATCTCTTTGTAGTACATCTACAAACAGCAATGTTATATATTAATCTATATTAATTTGGAAACTACTAATAAAAAGATTGAAAAAAAAAGGGAGGGAGGCAAAAGACTGGAAATTATAGGTTAGCCCGACCTCAGTGGTTGGTAAGATGTTAGAGTCCATTATTAAGGATGAGATTTCTGGGTATTGGAAGCTCATGATAAAATAGGCTGAAGTCAGCATGGTTTCCTTGAGGGGAAATCTTGCCTGACAAATCTTTTGGAATTCTTTGAGGAAGTAACAGGCAGGACAGACAAAGAAGAGTCAGTGGATGTTGTTTACTTGGATTTTCAGAAGGCCTTTGACAAGGTGACATGCGTGTGGCTGCTAAACAACATAGGAGCTTATGGTATTACAGGAAAGGTACTAGCATGGATAGAAGATTGGCTGACTGGCAAAAGGCAAAGAATGGGAATAAAGGGGGCCTTTTCTGGTTGGCTGCAGGTGACTAGTGGTGTTCCCCAGAGGTCGGTGTTGGGTCTGCAACTTTTCACATTATATGCTAACGATGTGGATGACGGAATTGATGGATTTGTGGCCAAGTTTGCAGATGTGGTGGGTCTGTGGTGGGTAAGCTGTTAGAAAGGATTCTAAAGGATAGGATCTATGAACACCTGGAGAATCATGGACTGATTAGGGACAACCGCATGGCTTTGTGAAAGGCAGATCTTTCCTCACAAGCCTGATAGAGTTCTTTGAGGAGGTGATGAGGAAGATTGATGAGGGCAGTGCAGTGGATGTGGTCTATATGGATTTTAGTAAGGCGTTTGATAAGGTTCCTCATGGTAGGCTTCTTCAGAAGGTCAGAGGCCAAGGGATCCAGGGAAGCTTGGGTGTGTGGATTCGGAATTGGCTTGCATGTAGAAAGCAGAGGGTTGTGGTGGAAGGAGTGCCCTCGAATTGGAGGGCAGTGACTAGTGGTGTCCCGCAGGGATCGGTTCTGGGTCCTCTACTTTTTGTGATATTTATAGATGACTTAGATGAGGGGATGGAAGGCTGGGTTAGTAATTTTGCGGATGACACTAAGATCGGCAGTGTTGTGGATAGTGTGGAGGGCTGTCGAAGCTTACGGAGGGATATTGATAGGATGCAGAGCTGGGCTGACAAGAGGCAGATGGAGTTCAATCTGGAGAAGTGTGAGGTGGTACACTTTGGAAGGACAAACTTCAGGGCAGAGTACAGGGTAAATGGCAAGGTACTTGACAGAGTAGAGGAGCAGAGGGATCTGGGGGTTCATATTCACAGTTCACTGAAAGTTGCCTCACAGGTGGATAGAGCAGTTAAGGAGGTCTATGGGATGTTAGCTTTCATAAGTCGTGGGATTGAGTTTAAGAGCCATGAAGTGATGATGCAGCTTTACAAGACTCTAGTTAGACCACACTTAGAGTACTGTGTTCAGTTTTGGTTGCCGCATTATAGGAAGGATGTGGAGGTGTTGGAGAGGGTGCAGAGGAGATTTACCAGGATGCTGCCTGGATTAGAGCGTATGGAATATGAGGAGAAGCTTAAGGTGCTAGGGCTTTATTCACTGGAAAGGAGGAGGATGAGAGGAGACATGATAGAGGTATATAAAATATTGAGAGGAATAGATAGAGTAGACAGTCAGCGCCTCCTTCCCAGGGCACCAATGCTCAAGACGTGAGGGCATGGCTTTAAGGTTATGGGTGGGAGGTTCAGGGGAGATGTCAGGGGGAGGTTTTTCACCCAGAGAGTGGTTGGTGCATGGAATGCACTGCCTGGGGTGGTGGTGGAGGCAGATACATTGGACAGGTTCAAGAGTTTGTTGGATAGGCATATGGAGGAATGTGAGATAGAGGGATATGAGGGAGGAAAGCGTTAGATCGTGTGAGGGTGGTTTGATGGACGGCACAACATGGTGGGCCGAAGGGCCTGTTTTGTGCTGTATGGTTCTATGGTACTCAAAATACCTATCAATCTCTGCCTTATATACACCCAATGACTTTGCCTCCACAGCCGCCTGTGGAAACAAATTCCACAGATTCACCACTCTCTGGCTAAAGAAATTTCTCCGCATCTCTTTTCTGAATGGGCGCCCTTCAATCCTGAAGTCATGCCCTCTTGTACTAGACTCCCCGACCATGGAAAACAACTTTGCCACATCTTCTCTGTCCAGGCCTTAACATTCAAAATGTTTCTATGAGGTCTCCCCTCATTCTTCTGAACTCCAAGGAGTACAGCCCAAGAGCCGTCAAATATTCCACATATGTTAACCCTCTCATTCAGGTCTTACAGGTCTCCAGGTCTTACAGGTCTGACCCTAAACAATAACTTACCTGGTGGCTCCACTTCAAGAATGAAGAGTCGCTGCCACGTATCTTGGAAACATGACAAGAGGGCTGGACTACAGGAGAGGCTGAAGCAACGTGGTTAACAAGCCACCCCCCAACCCCCCAGCATACTACTAGCTAAAGTCCAATCCATTGAGAACAAAGTTGATGAACTAAGGGCAAGACTGACCTACCAAAGAGAACTGAGGGACTATTGTGTACTATGTCTCACTGAAATGTGGCTCACACCTGCCTCACCTGACTCTGCTATTCAACCTGACGGCTTCTCAATTCATCGAATGGACCGCACAGAGTCCTCAGGCAGAGGGGTCTGCTTCTTAATCAAGAACTTGTGCTGCTCAGACGTGACGGTCCTGGCGAGCTCCTGCTCACCCAGCCTGGAATATCTAACGGTGAAGTGTCGACCATTCTGTCTGCCAAGGGAGTTCGCTTCAGCTATCCTGATGGCAGTCTACATCGCACCACAGATGGACATGAAGCCTGCACTCAATGAGCTATACTCCGTGGTCAACAACCTTGAGACAGGATACCCTGAGGCCCTCTTCATCATGGCATGGGACTTCAATCAGGCCAACTTCAAGAGTGTGTTACTAAAATACTATCAGCACATCTCCTGCTCCACCAAGGGCGCCAGCACCCTTGACCACTGCTATACAACCATCAAAGATGCCTTCCGAGCCACGCCTCGTCCTCACTTTGGGAAATCAGACCACCAGACTGTGCTCCTTCTCCCTGCATACAAACAGAGACTGAAACAGGAGCATCCAGTATGGAGAGTTCGTGCAGTGCTGGTCTGAGGAAGCAGATGAGCTCCTGCGTGACTGCTTTGAGACAGTGGACTGGACCATGTTCAAAGACTCAGCTGCCAGCCTTGATGAGTATGCCACCACCATCACAGACTTTATCAGCAAGTTTGTGGAGGACTGTGTACCAAAGAAGGTAATACGGGTGTTCCCAAATAGGAAACCATGTATGAACCAGGAGATCCACTCCCTAATGAAGGAGAGGACTGCTGCACACAAATCTGGTAATCCTGATCTGTAAAAGAAAGCGAGGTATGACCTTCAGAAAGCTATCAGGGATGCCAAGAGGCAATACTGACTCAAAATAGAGTCCCTGACCAGCCGCCAGTTATGGCAGGGCTTACGTGCCATAACAGGCTACAAGACAAAGTCAGGCTGCATAGCTAACAACAACGCATCCCTTCCTGATGAACTTAACGCATTCTATGCACATTTTGAACAAAAGGGAAGTGGATTGTCACCATCCACCCTGACAGCCACCAATACAGCTGAACCTGTGATCACAATTGAGGATGTAAGATCAGTCTTCCGGAGAGTGAACACGAGGAAAGCACCTGGCCCAGATGGTGTTCCAGGCCGTGCGCTCAGATCTTGTGCTGATCAGCTGGCAGAAGTATTTGCAGACATATTCAAGCTCTCCCTGCTTCAATCTCAGGTTCCCTCCTGTTTTAAGAAGACCACTATCATCCCAGTACCAAAGAAAAGCAAGGTAACATGCCTCAATGACTACCGACCAGTGGCTCTGTCATCCACCATCATGAAGTTCTTTGACAGGTTGGTCATGGCATGCATCAACTCCAGCCTACCAGATAACCTGGACCTATTGCAATTCACCTATTGCTGAAACAGGTCTATAGCGGATACCATCTCCCTGGCCCTACACTCAACTCTGGAGCATCTGGACAGTAAAGACACATATGTTAGACTATTGTTTATTGACTACAGCTCTGCCTTCAATACAATAATTCCAAGCAAGCTTGTCACCAAACTCCAAGACCTAGGACTCAACACCTCCCTCTGTAACTGGATCCTTGACTTCCTAATCAACAGACCACAATCAGTGAGAAGCAGCAATCTGAATCATTCTAGTGAATCTTCTCTGAACCCTCTTCAACGTCAGTACATCCTTTCTTAAATAAGGAGCCTGAAACTGCACACAGTACTCGAAGTGAGGTCTTACCAATGCCTTTTAGAGCCTCAACATCACATCCCTGCTCTTCTATTCTATTCCTCTAGAAATGAATGCCAACATTGTATTTTCCTTCTTCAGCACCGACTCAACCTGGAGGTTAACTTTTAGGGTATCCTGCACGAGGACTCCCAAGTTCCTCCGCGTCTCTGAATTCTGAATTTTTTCCCCATTTAAATAAGTCTGCCCATTTATTTCTTCTACCAAAGTGCATGACCATACACTTTCCAACATTGTATTTCATTTTCCACCTCTTTGTCCATTCTCCTAAACTATCCAAGTCTCTCTGCAGACTCTCCGTTTCCTCAACACTACGCCCCTCCACCTATCTTTGTATCATTGGCAATCCAGGCAGCATCCTGGTGAACCTCTTCTGCACCTTCTCCAAAGTCGCTACATCCTTCCTATAATGGGGTGACCTGAAATGAATACAATACTCCAGATGTGGCCTAACCAGATTTAGAAACATAGAAAAACTACAGCACAATTCAGGCCCTTCGGCCCACAAAGCTGTGCCGAACATGTCCCTACCCTAGAAATTACTAGGCTTACCCATAGCCCTCAATTTTACTCAGCCCCATGTACCTATCTAACAGTCTCTTGAAAGACCCTGTCGTATCCGACTCCACCACCATTTCCAGCAGCCCATTCCATGTACTCACCACTCTCTGAGTAAAAAAATTACCCCTGACATCTCCTCTATATCTACTCCCCAGCACCTTAAACCTATGCCCTCTTGTGGCCACCAATTCAGCCCTGGGGAAAAGCCTCTGACTATCTACCCTATCAATACCTCTCAACATCTTATACACCTCAATCAGGTCCCTCCTCATCCACCGTCTCTCCAAGGAGAAAAGGCCAAGTTCTCTCAACCTACCTTCATGAGGCATGCTCTGCATTCCAGGCAGCATCCTTGTAAATCTCCTCTGCACCCTCTCTATGGCTTCCACATCTTTCCTGTAGTGAGGCGACCAGAACTGAGCACAAAACTCCAAGTGGGGTCTGACCAGGGACCTATATAGCTGCAACAATACCTCTCGGTTCCTAAACTCAATTCCCCAATTGATGAAGGACAATACACCATATGCATTCTTAACCATAGAGTCAACCTGCGCAGCCACTTTGAGCATCCTTTGGACTCAGACCTCAAGATCCCTCTGATCCTCCACACTTCCAAGAGTCCTACCATTAAGACTATATTCCGCCAACATATTTGACTTACCGAAATGAACCACTTCACACTTATCTGGGTTGAACTGCATCTGCCACTTCTCAGCCCAACTCTGCATCCTATCTATGTCCCTCTGTAACCTCTGACAGCCCTCCAAACTATCCACAACACCCCCAACCTTCGTGTCATCCGCAAACTTACTAACCCACCCCTCCATTTCCTCATCCAGGTCGTTTATAAAAATCACAAATAGTGAGGGTCCCAGTACAGATCCCTGAAGTACACCACTGGTCACCGACCTCCACTCAGAATATGACCCTTCAACAACCACTCTTTGCCTTCTGTGGGCCAGCCAGTTCTGGATCCACACTGCAATGTCCCCTTGCATCCCATGTCTCCTCACCTTCTCCATAAGCCTCTCATGGGGTACCTTATCAAATGCCTTGCTGAAATCCATATACACTACATCTACTGTTCTCCCTTCATCGATGTGTTTAGTCACATCCTCAAAAAATTCAATCAGGCTCGTAAGACAGGACCTGCCCTTAACAAAGCCATGCTGACTATTCCTAATCATATTATACCTCTCCAAATGTTCATAAGTCCTGCCTCTCAGGATCTTCTCCATCAGCTTACCAACCACGGAGGTAAGACTCACTGGTCTGAAATTCCCTGGGCTATCCCTACTCCCTTTCTTGTCTAAGGGAACAACATCCGCAACCCTCCAATCTTCCAGAACCTCTCCTGTCTCCATCGATGACGCAAAGATCATCGTCAGAGGCTCCACAATCTCCTCCCTCGCCTCCCACAGCAACCTGGGGTACATCTCATCCAGTCCCAGCGCCTTATCTATCTTGATGCTTTCCAAAAGTTTCAGCACCACCTCTTTTCTAATATCTACATGCTCAAGCTTTTCAGACCGCTGCAAGTCCCCACTACAATCACCCAGATCTTTTACCGTGGTGAATACTGACATAAAGTATTCATTAAGTACCTCTGCTATTTCTTCCCGATCCATACACACTTACCCACTGCTGCACTTGATAGGCCCTATCCTTTCACATCTCATGCTCTTACTCTTCACGTACTTGTAGAACTCCTTGGGGTTTTCCTTAATCCTGCCTGCCAAGGCCTTCTCATGTCCCCTTCTGGCTCTCCTAATCTCTTTCTTAAGTTCCTTCCTTTTAGCCTTGTACTCTTCCAGATCTCTAACATTACCTAGCTCTCTGTAGCTTTTGCATGCTTTTCTTTTCCTCTTGACTAGATTTATTATAGCCTTCATACACCACGGTTCCTGTATCCTCTCGTGACTCCCCTGTCTCATCGGAACATGTCTATGCAGAGCTCCACACAAATATCCCCTGAATATTTGCCTCATACCTTCCGTTCTTTTCCCAGAGAACATCTGTTCCCAATTTAATCTTCCAATTTCCTGCCTGAGAGCCTCATAATTCCCTTTACTCCAAGTAAACACCTTTCTAGCCTGTCTGTTCCTATCTCTCTCCAGTGCTAACGTAAAAGAGATAGAATTATGATCACTATCACCAAAATGTTCACCCACTGAGAGATCCGACACCTGACCAGCTTCATTACCCAATATCAAATCAAGCACAGCCTCTCCTCTTGTAGATCTATCTACATACTGCGTCAAGAACCCTTCCGGAACACATCTAACAAACTCCACCCCATCTAAACCCCTCACTGTCTGGAGATGCCAGTCGATGTTTGGGAAATTAAAATCCCCATCACAACAACTCTGTTATTCTCACACCTTTCTAGGATCTGCTTCCCTATCTGCTCCTCAATAACCCTGTCGCTATTGGGCGGCCTATAAAAAACACCCAGCACAGTTATCGACCCTTCCTGTTCCTAACCTCCACCCACAGAGACTCCGTAGACAATCCCTCCACAATGTCCACCTTTTCCGCAGCCGTGACACTATCTTTGATCAACAGTGCCACTCCCCCACCTCTCTTGCCTCCCTCTAAACATCTAAAACCAGCACTTGAATCAACCATTCCAGCCCCGGAGCCATCCAAGTCTCCGTAATGGCCACCACATCATAGCTCCAAGTATCGATCCAAGCTCTAAACTCATCTTCCTTGTTCACAACACTCCTTGCATTAAAATAGACACATCTCAAGCCTGTCTGAACACGTCCCTTCTCTATCACCTGCCTATGGTACTTACTCCTAGCCTCCTCTATTTGAGAGCCAAACACCTCTTCCCCAGTCTTTCCAGTATGGATCCCACCCCCCAACAATTCTAGTTTAAACTCTCCCCAGTGACCTTAGCAAACCTCCCCGCCAGTACGTTGGTCCCCCTGGGATTCAAGTGCAACCTGTCCTCTTTGAACAGGTCATACCTGCCCCAAAAGAGGCCCCAATGATCCAGAAAACTGAATCCCTGCTCCTTACTCCAATCCCTCAACCACGCATTTAACCTCCTCCTCATTCTGTTCCTATACCCACTGTCACTTAGCACAGGCAGTAATCCGGAAATTACTACCTTTGAGGTCCTGCTTCTCAACTTCCTTCCTAATTCTCTATAGTCTCTTTTCAGCACCTCATTCCTTTCCCTACCTATGTGGTTGGTACCAATATGTACCACGACCTCTGGCTGTTCTCCCTCCCACTTCAGGATATCTTGGACGCGATCCGAAACACCTTGGACCCTGGCACCTGGTAGGCAAACTACCTTCCGTGTTTCTTTCCTGCATCCACAGAATCACTTGTCTGCCCACCTAACTATAGAGTCCCCTATCACTAGTTCCCTCCTCACTCCTTCCCTACCCACCTGAGCCACAGGGCCGGGCTCTGTGCAAAGCTTTTTTTTAACAAAGCTACAATGTAACATCCCAACTCTTGAACTCAGTGCCTCGACTAATGAAGGCAAGCGTGCCATGCACCACCTTTACCACCCTATCAACTTCTGCAGCCACTTTCAAGGAGCTATGGACTTGGACGCCAAGCTCCCTCTGCTCATCGACACTGTTAAGGGTCCTGCCATTAACTGTGTGCTGTCCCTTTACATTTGATTTCCCAAGGTGCAACACTTTACATTTGGTATTGGTATTGGTATTGGTTTATTATTGTCACTTGTACTGAGGTACAGTGAAAAACTTGTCTTACAAACTGATCTTACAGGTCAATTCATTACACAGTGCAGTTACATCAAGTTAGTACAGAGTGCATTGATGTAGTACAGGTAAAAACAGTAACAGTACAGAGTAAAGTGTCACAGCTACAGAGAAAGTGCAGTGCAATAAGGTGCAAGGTCACAACAAGGTGGATCGTAAGGTCATGAGGTCATAGGTCATAGTCCATCCCACTGTATAAGGGAACCCTTCAATAGTCTTATCACAGTGGGGTAGAAGCTGTCCTTGAGCCTGGTGGTACATGCTCTCAGGCTCCTGTATCTTCTACCCGATGGAAGAGGAGAGAAGAGAGAATGTCCCGGGTGGGTGGGGTCTTTGATTATGCTGGCTGCTTCACCAAGGCAGCGAGAGGTAAAGACAGAGTCCAAGGAGGGGAGACTGGTGTCCGTGATGCACTGGGCTGTGTCCACAACTTTCTGCAGTTTCTTGTGGCCTTGGGCAGAGCAGTTGCCATACCTTTGTGAGAGTCAAAGGGGACAAACCAAATTTCTTTAGCCTCCTGAGGTAGTAGAGGCGCTGGTGAGCTTTCTTGGCCATGGCATCCACGTGGTTTGTACAGGACAGGTTGTTGGTGATGTTTACTCTCAGGAACTTGAAGCTGTCGACCCTCTCGACCTCAGCACCATTGATGTAGACAGGAGCATGTACACTGCCCCCTTTCCTGAAGTCAATGACCAGCTCTTTAGTTTTGTTGACACTGAGGGAAAGGTTATTGTCATGACACCATTCCACTAAGCTCTCTACCTCCTTCATGTACTCTGATTCATCGCTGTTTGAGATACGGCCTACATGGTGGTATCATCTGCAAACTTGTAGATGGAGTTAGAGCAGAATCTGGCCACACAGTCATGAGTGTATAGGGAGTAGAGCAGAGGGCTGAGGACGCAGCCTTGAGGTGTACCAGTGTTAAGAATCGTCGTGCCGGAGGAATTGCTGCCTATCCTCACTGATTGCTGTCTGTTTGTTAGAAAGTCAAGGATCCAGTTACAGAGGGAGGTGTTGAGTCCTAGGTCTCGGAGTTTGGTGACAAGCTTGCTTGGTGTTATTGTATTGAAGGCAGAGCTGTAGTCAATAAACAATAGTCTAACATAAGTGTCCTTACTGTCCAGATGCTCCAAAGCTGAGTGAAGGGCCAGGGAGATTGTATCCGCTGTAGACCTGTTTCAGCGATAGGCGAATTGGTAGGCTGGAGCTGACGCGTGCCATGACCAACCTGTCAAAGCACTTCATGATGGTGGATGTCAGAGCCACTGGTCGGTAGTTATTGAAGCATGTTACCTTGCTTTTCTTTGGTACCGGGATGATAGTGGTCTTCTTAAAACAGGAGGGAACCTGAGATTGAAGCAGGGAGAGCTTGAATATGTCTGCAAATACTTCTGCCAGCTGATCAGCACAAGATCTGAGCCCATGGCCCAGGACACCATCTGGGCCAGGTGCCTTCCTCGTGTTCACTCTTCGGAAGACTGATCTTATGTCCTCCACTGTGATCACAGGTTCAGCTGCATTGGTGGCTGTCAGAGTGGATGGTGACAATCCACTTCCTTTTTGTTCAAAACTTGCATAGAATGCGTTAAGTTCATCAGGAAGGGATGCGTTGTTGTTAGCTATGCAGCCTGACTTCACCTTGTAGCCTGTTATGGCACGTAAGCCCTGCCATAACTGGCGGCTGGTCAGGGACTCTATTTTGAGTCAGTATTGCCTCTTGGCGTCCCTGATAGCTTTCCGAAGGTCATACCTTGCTTTCTTGTACAGATCAGGATCACCAGATTTGTGTGCAGCGGTCCACTCCTTCAGTAGGGAGTGGATCTCCTGGTTCATCCATGGCTTCCTCTTTGGGAACACCCGTGTTAACTTCTTTGGTACACAGTCCTCCACACATTTGCTGATAAAGTCTGTGATGGTGGTAACATACTCATCAAGGCTGGCAGCTGAGTCTTTGAACATGGTCCAGTCCACTGTCTCAAAGCAGTCACATAGAAGCTCATCTGCTTCCTCAGACCAGCATTGCATGACTCTCTGTACCGGATCCTCCCGTTTCAGCTTCTTTTTTGTATGCAGGGAGAAGGAGCACAGCCTGGTGGTCTGATTTCCCAAAGTGAGGACGAGGGGTGGCTCTGAAGGCACCTTTGATGGTTATATATCAGTGGTCAAAGGTGTTGGTGCCCCTGGTGGAGCAGGAGGTGTGCTGATAGTATTTTGCCCAGATTAATCTCCATCTGCTCTATCTCTGCCCACATCCGCAACTGATCTATATCTCGCTGTATCTTTTGCAATCTTCTACACTATCCACAACACCACCAATCTTTGTCTCATTTGCGAATCCCTCCCTCCCTACCATTGGTAGCACCTACAGGAGGCGCTGCCTGAAGAAGGCAACATCCATCGTCACCCATGCCATCTTCTCACAGCTACCATTGGGCCGGAGGTACAGAAACCTGAAACCCCACATCACCACGTTCAAGAACAGTTACTTCCCTTCAACCATTGGGTTCTTGAACCAACCACCATAACCCTAAATAACTGGAGTTTAACAACACTATGACCACTTTGCACTAAAAATGACTTTCTTTTGTTCTAATTGTGTTCTTTCTTGTAAAAATTGTGTTTAATTTATGTTTTTCTTGTGAGTGCTGCTTACATGCCTTTGATGCTGCGGCAAGTAAGTGTTTCATTGCACTTGTACATACATGTACTTGTGCATATGACAATAAACTTGACTTTAATTTTGACTCTGAAATTACTAACCCACCCATCCACATTTTCATCCAGGTCATTTATATACAGCAGAGGTTCCAGTACAGATCCCTGCGGAACACCACTAGTCACGGACTTCCAGCTAGTCCCATTGACCACTATCTTCTATGGGCAAGCTAATTCTGAATCCAAATGGCCAAGTTACTATGGATCCCATGCATCTTAATCTTCTGGAGAAGCCTACCATGAGGGACCTTGTCAAACACCTTACTAAAATCCATGTAGACAACATCCATAGCTCTATTTTCATCAATCACCTTTGTCACCTCCTTGAAAACACAATCAAGTTAGTAAGACACAACTTGCTCTGCACAAATCAATGCTGACTGTCCCTATTTAGGCCATGGTTTTCCAAATGCTCACAAATCCTATCCCTAAAAACCCTCTTCAATAGATTTCACAAGATCACAAGACAAAGGAGCAGAAGTAGGCCATTTGGCCCATCGAGTCTGCTCCATGAGCTAAACTAATACTATTCCTATCTAGCCCCAACTTCCGGCCTTATCCCCATATCCCGTGATATCTTGATTAATTAGATACTTATCAATCTCCTCCTTAAACACCCCCAATGATCGGGCCTCCACTGCTGTACGTGGCAAAGAATTCCATAGTTTCACTACCCTCTGGCTAAAGAAATTTCGCCTCATTTGTTTTAAACTGGTACCCTCTAATTCTAAGATTGTGCCCTCTAGTCCTGGACTCACCCACTAGGAGAAACAGCTTAACCACATCTACTCTGTCCAGTCCTTTCAACATTCTAAACGTTTCTATCAGATCCCCTCTCATTCTTCTGTACTCCAATGAATACAGTCCAAGAGCCAACAAACACTCTTCATAAGTAAGCCCTTTCATTCCGGGAATCATCCTCGTAAATCTTTTCTGAACCCTCTCCAACATCAGTACATGCTTCCTAAGATAAGGGGCCCAAAACTGCGCACAGTACTCCAAATGAGGCCTCACCAGTGCCCCATGGAGCCTCATCAACTCTTCCTTACTTTTATACACTATACCTCTTGAAATGAATGCCAACATAGCATTTGCTTTCTTTACCACCGATCCAACCTGGTGGTTAACCTTTAAGGTATCCTGCACCAGTACCCCCAAGTCCCTTTGCACTTCTGTACTTTGAATTTTCTCCCCATCTAGATAATAATCTGCCTGTTTATTTCTTTTTCCAAAGTGTACAACTGCACATTTCTCAACATTGAATCTCATCTGCCATTTCCTTGCCCATTCTCCTAAACTGTCTAGGTCTCTCTGCGACCTTCCCATTTCTTCAATACTCCTTACTCCCCCACCTATCTTGGTGTCGTCTGCAAACTTAGCCACAAAACCATTTACTCCATCATCCAAATCATTAATGTACAAAGTAAAAAGAAGCAGCCCCAACACAGACCCCTGCGGAACACCACTAGTAACCAGTAGCCGACCAGAACAGGATCCCTTTATTCCCACCCTTTGCTTTCTGCCTACCAGCCAATGCTCCACCCATTCTGATATCCTACCTGTAATTCCATGAGCTCTTATCTTATTAATCAGCCTCTTGTGCAGCACCTTGTCGAAGGCCTTTTGAAAGTCTAAATACACAACATCCACAGCTTCTCCCTTATCAACCCTACCTGAGGTTTCCTCAAAAAACTCCAATAGGTTGGTCAGGCAGGATCTTCCCTTCACAAAACCATGCTGGCTTGGACCTATCTTGCCTTCCACCTCTAGGTATTCCATAACCTCATCCTTGAGGATTGATTCCAATAATTTTCCCATCACTGATGTTAGACTAATAGGTCTGTAATTTCCTTTATGCTGCCTCCCAACCTTCTTATACAGCGGAACTACATTTGCGACCCTCCAGTCCTCCAGAACCATGCCAGAGTCTATTGATTCCTGGAAAATTATCACCAATGCCTCCGCAATCTCTGAAGCCACCTCTTTCAGAACCCAGGGGTGCACCTCATCCAGTCCGGGAGACTTATCTGTCTTTAGTCCATTTAGCTTCCCAAGCATCTTCTCGCTAGTAATCTTAAATGAATTCAGTTCTATCCCCTGAGACCCCTGACTATCCGGTATATTGTTGATGTCCTCCACAGTGAAGACCGATGCAAAATACTCATTTAGTTCCTCTGCCATCTCCTTCTTATCCATTATAATCTCTCCCGCACCGTTTTCAATTGGTCCTGTATCAACCCGTGTCTCTCTTTTACTCTTCATATATTTAAAAAAACTTAGTATCTTTTTGAATGTTATCTGCCAACTTCCTTTCATAATTCATCTTTTCTTTCCTAATGACCTTCTTAGTTTCTTTCTGTCAGTTTTTAAAAAGTTTCGCAGTCTTCTGTTTTCCCACTAATTTTTGCTTCCTTGTATGCCTCCCTTTTGCTTTTATTTTAGCCTTCACCTCTCTCGTTATCCACATTTGTGCCATTTTTCCATTCATAACCTTTTTTCTCAGAATATATCTATCCTGCATTTTCCTTATTTCTTGTAGAAATTCCATCCATTTCTGCTCTGCCGTCCCTCCAACTAGCTTACTCTTCCAATCAACTTGGGCCAGTTCGTCTCTCATGCCACCATAATTTCCTTTGTTCCACTGAAATATTGACACATCTGATATCAGCTTCTCCTTTTCAATTCGAAACTGAACTCAATCATATTGTGATCGCTAGTTCCTGATAGTTCCTTTACCTTTAGTTCCCTAATCACTTCTGGTTCGTTATACATCACCCAATCAAAAACAGCCGATCCCCTGGTGGGGTCATCAACAAGTTGCTCCAAAAAGCCATCCTGTAGACCTTCCACAAACTCATTCTCCTGAGATCCACTGCCTTCCTGGCTTTCCCAATCCACCTTCATGTTAAAATCCTCCATAATTATCTTGATGTTGTCTCTCTGACATGCTTTTTCTATTTCAAGCTTTAACTTATAGTCCACATCCTAGCTGCTGTTAGGGGGCCTATATTTTACTGCTATTATTGTCCTTTTACCCTTGCCATTTCTTAGCTCCACCCATAAGGATTCCACTTCTTCTGACCTTATGTCCCTTCTCTCTATTGATTTTATATCATTACTAACCATCAGGGCCACACCACCCCCTCTGTCTATCTGCCTATCTTTCCTATACACTGTGTACCTCTGGACATTCGGTTCCCACTCACAGCCTTCCTTAAGCCATGACTCGGTGATTTCCTATCACTGATGTGAGACTCACCAACTGATCTATATCCCGCTGTATCCTTTGCCAAACTTCTACATTATCCACAATGTCACCAATCTTTGTGTCGTCTGAAAACTTACTAACCCACCCATCCACATTTTCATCCAAGCACATAAAAGCATAAGAAATAGGAGCAGGAGGAAGCCATCTGGCTCATTGAGGCTGCTCCGCCATTCAATAAGACCATTGCTGATCTGGCCATGAACTCAGATCCACCTACCTGTCTTTTCCCCATAACTCTAAATTCCCCTACTGTGCATAAAATATATCTAACTGTGTCTTAAATATATTTAATGAGGTAGCCGCTACTGCTTCCATGGACACAGAATTCCACAGATTCACTGCTCTCTGGGAAAAGCAGTTTCTCCTCATCTCTGTCCTAACTCTATTCCCCCGAATCTTTAGGCTATGTCCCCTGGTTCTAGTCTCACCCACCAGTGGAAACAACCTTCCTGCCTCTATCTTATCTATCCCTTTCATAATTTTGTACGTTTCTGTAAGATCCCCTCTCATTCTTCTGAATTCTAGTGAGTATAGTCCCAGGTGACACCATCTCTCCTCATAGGTTAACCCCCTCATCTCCGGAATCAACCTGGTGAACCTCCTCTGCACCGCCTCCAAAGTAATTTACACATATCACAAACAGCAGAGATCCCTATACGGATTCCTGTGGAACACCACTAGTCACAGACCTCCAGCTGAAATAAGTCCCATTGACCAGTACTCAGTCTTCTATGAGCAAGCCAATTCTGAATCCAAATGGCCAAGTCACTGTGGATCCCATGCATCAATCTTCTGGATGAGCCTACCATGAGGGATCTTGTCAAATGCCTTACTATTGAGTTGTACTCTGAGAGAAAAACATTCACCCCATCTCTTCAATGCACAAACCACTATTTTCAAACAGTTGTTCCTAGTTCTAGGTTCTCCCACAAGAAAGCAGTCTCTTCACTCTTACCTTTGGGATTTTATTAGTTTCAAACAAGTCAATATCATTCTTCCAACTCCAGTAAATACAAGACCATGCTGTCCAACTTTTCCTCAAGACAATCCACTCAGTTTGAGTATCCATTTAATAAACCTCTGAACTGTTTCCAGCACATGAACATCCTTCCTCAAATAAGGAGGCCAATACAGTACACAGTACTCCAGACATGGTCTCACCAATGCCCAATGTAATTGAAGCATGATCTCGCAGTCTTGTATTTAGTTTCTCTATCATTAACTAATCGTGCTCTGCTAATGCTTTCCTAATTACTTGTTTTATCTGCATCCAAGAGGGCTTCTTGAAACAGTATGTGGAGAGTCCAACTAGAGGGCCCCATTACCAATCTCGAACCTATTACTCTCTGCTATAAATACATCCAATGCCTTGGTCTCCACAGTCCTTTGTGGCAATGATTTCCACAGAATCACCAGCCTCTGGTTGAAGAAATTCCACCTCATTTCAGCTTTAAAGGGATGTCTTTTTATTCTGATGTGGTGCTCTCGGATCCTAGATTTTCCTACTAATGGAAACATCCTCTCCACGTCCACTTTATCCAGGTCTTTCAGTATCCAGTAGGTTTCAATGAGATCCTGCCTCATCCTTCTTAACTCTATCGAGTACAGGCCCGGAGACATCAAACACTCCTCATATGTAAAGCCTTTCATTCCTGGGATCATTCATGTGAACCTCCTCTGGACTCTCTCCAGAGCTAGCATATCTTTTCTTAGGTATGGGGCCCAAAATTGCCTCACAATATTCCAAATGCAGTCTGACCAACGCCTTATGAAGCCTCAGCAGTATATCCTTGCTTTTATATTCTAGTCCTCTCAAAATGAATGCTAACATTACATTTGTCTTGCTTACTACCGACTCAGCCTGCAAGTTAACCTTAAGGGAATCCTGAACAAGGACTCCCAAGTCCCTTTGAATCTCCAATTTCTGGATTTTCTCCCCATTTAGAAAATAGTTTACACCCTCTTACCCCAGTGCATAATCCCATACTTCCCTACACTGTCTTTCATCTGCCACTTCTTTGCCACTCTCTCAACCTGTCCAAGTCCTCTGCAGACTCCCTGCCTCTACAACACTACCTGTCCCTCCACCTGTCTTCATATCGTCTGCAAACTTGGCCACAGTGCCACAGTTCCTTCATGCAGATAATTAATGTATAAAGTGAAAATGTGAGGTCACAACACTGACACTGCAGAACTCCACTGATCACTAGCAGCCATCTCGAAAAGGCCCCCTTTATCCCCACTCTCTGACTTCTGTCAGTCAGCCAATCTTCTATCCATGCTAGTACCTTGTCTCTAACTCCATGGGCTCTTATCTTATTTAGCAGCCTCGTGTGCAGCACTTTGTCAACTGTCTTCTATTTAACCTGCTTATTTCCTTTTCAAAGAATTCTAAAAGATTTGTCAGGCAAGATCTCCCCTTAACAAAACCATGCTGACTTCATCCTATTTTATCATATACTTCCTAGCGGTCCGAAATTTTATCCTTAATAATGGACTCAAATCTTGTCAAACATTGAAGTCAGGCTAACTGGCCTATAATTTTCTGTCTTTTGCCTCCCTCCCTCCTTAAACAGGGGTGTCACATTTGTGATATTCCAGTCCTCTGGGACCCTCCCTGACTCCAGTGATTCTTGAAAGATCACTGCTAATGTCGCCACAATCTGTTCAACTGCCTCTTTCAGAATTCTGAGCTGTAGTCCATCTGGTCCAGGTGATTCATCCACCTTCAGGCCTTTCAGCTTTCCCAGCACCTTCTCCTTAGTACTGGCAACAACACACCTCTGCCCCCTGACTCTCTTAAATTTCTGGCATGTTACTGGTACCTTCCACTGTGAAGACTTGATGTAAAGTATTTATTTAGCTCCTCTGCCATTTCCCCGTTCTCCATTACTACCTCTCCAGCATCATTTTCCAACAGTTCAATGTCCACTCTTGCCTCTTTCTTACCCTTTATGTATCTAAAAAAACTTCTGGAATCTTCTTTCATATTATTGGTTAGATTACCCTTGTATTTCATCTTCTCCTTGCTTATCGTTTTTTAGCTGTCCTCTGTTGGCTTTTAAAGGCTTCCCAATCCTCTGGCTTCCCACTAATCATTGCCATATCATATGCCTTCTCTTTTGCCTGACTTCCCTTGTCAGCCATGGTTGCCTCGTCCTGCCCATAGTGTGCTTCTTCTTCCTTGGGATGAAATTCTTCTGTGTCTCCTGAATTACTCGCAGAAACTCCTGCCATTGCTGCTCCACCATCTTCTCTGTTCGGGTCCCCTCCCAATCAACTCTGGCCATCTCTTCCCTCATATCTCTGTCGTTACCTTCGCTCAACTGTAATACCGTAACACCAGATTGCTGCTTCTCCCTCTCAAACTGCAGGGTGAGTTCTATCATATTGTGGTCACTGCCTCAATTTTTACCAACAGACCTGCCCCTCCCCTTCCACCCATCTGCCTGTCTTTTCAATAGGATGTGTATGCTTGGATGTTTAGCTCCCAGCTCTAATCCTTTTCCAGCCATGTCTCCATGATGCCCACAACATCATGCCCACCAATTCGGATTTGTGCTGTAAACTCATTTACCTTGCTGCACGTATTCAAACACAACACCTTCAGTCCTGCATTTCCCACCTCCCTTCTCAGTTGTCCCCGTGTTGCCTGAAATTAGACTCCCAACCCTTTCTAAACTCTCTGTCCTACTTTTTTATTCTGGAGATTTTAATAACCTCTCCAGCATTCTCCTTCCCTTTAACCTTTTCCTCAATTTTCCATGTCATTAAACCCACCCCACTCCACCCCAACTGTTTAGTTTAAAGCCCTCTCAACAGCCCAAGATATGCAACTCACTCGGACTCTGGTCCCAACATGATGCAAGTGGAGCCCATCCCATTGGAACAGCTCCCTCCTTCCCCAGTACTGGTGCCAATGTCCTATGAATTCAAACCCACTTCTCCCACACCGATCTATGAGCCATGCATTTACCTCTTTAATCTTGTTGACTCTTTGCCATTTAGTGTGTGGCTCAGGCAGTAATCCAAAGATTATTGCCTTTTTGGTTCTGCTTTTTAATCTAGTCTCAAGCTGCTCATATTCCTTCACCAGAACTTTTCCTTGTTCTACCTATATTGTTGGTACCCACATGGACCAAGACAACTGGATTTCTCCCCTCCCGCTCCAAATTCCTCTGCAAGTCAGATGAGATGTCCTGAACCTGGGCATGAGGCAGGGAACAGAGCTCTTGGGTCCCTCGATCCTGGCGACAGAGAAGCATGTCTATTCCCCTGACTATACTGTCAGCAATCTCCAGAAGTTGTACAGACTTGGATTGTTTTCTCTGCAGTGTCAGAGGCTAAGGTAGGCTGGTTCAGAAGGTCAGAACACCTGGGATCCAAGATGAGTTAGCCAATTGGTTACTAAATTGGCTTGGTGCTAGCAGGCAGAGAGTGGTAGTGGAGGGATCAGTGCTGGCTTCTCTGTTGTTTGTTATATCAATTAATTATCTGGATGAGAATGTAGGTAGCATAGGGTTGTCTAAGGTTACACAGGACCTACATCAACTGGGAAAGTGAACAAAGGAATTGCAGATGGAATTCGATTCAGATAAATGTGAAGTAGTGCGTTTAGGGAAGTTAAACCAGGGCAGGACAAACAGGCCCTGGGGACTGTTGCTGAACAGAGAGACCTAGGGATATGAGTACATAGCTCCCCGAAAGTGGCAGCACATGGAGACATGGTAGCGTAGCAGTTAGCGCAACGATATTACAGTGCCAGCAACCTGGGTTCAGTTCTGGCTGCTGTCCGTAAGGAGTTTGTACGTTCTCCCCATGTCTGCATGGGTTTCTTCCGGGTGCTCCAGTTTCCTCCCACATACCAAAGACGTACGGGTTAGGAAGTTGTGAGCATACTATGTTGGCTCCAGAAGCGTGGTGACACTTGAGGGCTGCCCCCAGAACACTCTATGCAAAAGATGCATTTCACTGTGTGATTTGATGTACATGTGATTAATAAAGAAATCTTATCTTATCACAGGGTGGTGAGGAAAGCATATGGCATGCTTGCTCCATCAGCCAAGATATTGAGCATGAGAGCTAGGATGTCATGTTACAGTTGTACAAAACATTGATTAACATAGAACATAGAACAGTACAGCACAGAACAGGCCCCCAATAAATTTCCCTCCACCACCCTATCAGGCAACACATTCCAGGCAGCCATCACTCTCCCAGTAAAAAACGTACCCCTCACATCTGTTCTGAACCTAACCTCTCTCACCTTAAATGCATGCCCTCTGGTATTGGATCGCTCAATAATGGGAAAAAGATATTGCTTGTCCACCTTATTATACATTTCCAACAGATCACCCCTCAGCCTCTGCCGCTCCAGAGAAAAGACTACACGTTTGTCCAGCCTCTCCTGATAGCACATGCCCTCTAATCCAGGCAGCATCCTAGTAAATCTCCTCTGCACCCTCTCTAAAGCCTCGACATCCTTCCTGTAGTAAGGTGACCAGAATTGCACGCAATACTCTAAATGCAGCCTGACCAGAGTTCTACAGAGATGCATCATAACTTCTTGACTCCTATACTCAATACCTTGATTAATAAATGCAAGCATTCCATAAGCCTTCTCAACCACCCTGTCTACCTGTGTAGCCACTTTCAGTGAGTCATGGACTTGCACCCCAAGGTCTCTCTGCTCTTCAACACTGTTAAGGGTCTTGCCCTTAAGAGTGTACTGCCTCTTGACATTGGTCCTACCAAGGTGCAACACCTCACATTTATCCTGGTTAAACTCCATCTGACATTTCTTTGCCCACATCTGCAGCTGATCTATATCACACTTTATCCATTGCCAGTCTTCTACACTATTCACAACTCCACCAATCTTGGTATCATCTGCAAACTTACTAACCCATCCATCAACATACTCATCCAGGTCATTTATGTACAACACAAACAGCAGAGGTCCCAGTACAGATCCCTGTGGAACAGTACTTCTCACAGGCCTCCAGCCAGAATAAGTCCCTTTAACTACCACACTCTGTGTTCTATAGGCAAGCCAGTTCTGGATCCACACAGCCAATTCTCCACTGACCCCATGCATTCGAAATTTCTTGATTAACTGATTGTGTGGGACCTTGTCAAATGCCTTACTGAAGTCTATATAGATGACATCCACAGCTCTACCTTCGTCAATCTCTCCCGTCACCCTGTCAAAAAACTCAGCCAGGTTAGTAAGACACGACTTGCCCCACACAAAGCCATGCTGGCTTTCCCTAATCAACCCATTGGTTTCCAGATGCTCATATATTCTATCTCTAAGAAATTTCTCCAGGAATTTCACTGCAACTGACATGAGACGCACCGGTTTATAGTTCCCCCGATTTTTCCCTTGTTCCTTTTTTAAATAGAGGAACAACATTAGCCACTCGCCAGTCATCCGGGACCTTACCCATAGTCAAAGAGGACACAAAGATACTGTTCAAGTCCCCAGCAATTTCCTTTCTCACCTCCCTCAGAAACCTGGGGTATATCCAATTGGGCCCCAGGTACTTACCCACCTTAATACTGTTTAGCAGACCCAACACTACTTCCTTCTTGACCTATGCCCTAACATGCTTACACCCTCTGTTCCAATTTCTATATCCTGCATGTCCCTTTCTTGGGTAAATACTGAGGAGAAATACTCATTCAGAACCTCACCCACATCCTCTGCATCCAAACACAGATTCCCTTCCTTATCCTTAAGTGGTCCCACCCTCCCCTTGTTACCCTCTTATTCCTGACTTCGGTATCGAACGCCTTTGGATTCTCCTGTAACCTACTTGCTTAGGACTTTTCATGGCCCCTCCTGGCTTTCCTAATTCTAGCTCCTCTATAGTCCTCACGTGCTCCGTCTGATCCTAACTTCCAAAGCTCTACATCTTGTCCTTTTCCTTCTTGACTAAGTTCATCCAAGGTTCCCTTATTTTCCCATTCATGTCCTTCCTTCTAATCAGGACACACCTGTCCTGTACGCTGTGTATTTGATCCTTAAACACATTCCACATGCTCGATGTGGACTTGCCAGCAAAAAGGTTTTCCCAGTTTAATTTACCTAGTTCCTGCCTTATGCCTTCATAATTAGCCCTGCTCCAATTTAAAACCCTCCCGCTAGCCACGTACCTATCCTTATCTACAGCTATCCTGAAAGTTAATGAGCTGTGGTCACAGTTCCCCAATTGCTCACCCACTGATTGGTGAGTCAGCTGGCCAGGCTCATTACCCAACACCAGGTCCAGAATAGCCTCTATCCTTGTTGGGCTGTCAATATATTGATTTAGGAACCCCTCCTGGATACACCTAACAAATTCTGCCCTATCTAACCTCCTTGCACTAAAAAGGTCCCAATTTATATCAGAAAAGTTGAAGCCTCCCATAACCACAACCCTATAATTTTTTTTTTAAAAAACACATTTCCCTAATCTGTTTGCATATCCGTTCCTCAATGTCCCAGTGGCTATTGGGAGGTCTATAGTACACCCCCAAGAGAGTGATTGCACCCTTCCTATTCCTGAGTTCTACCCATATAGACTCTGTGTCCGAGCCCTCCATTATGTCTCCCCGGAGTGCAGCTGATACATTATCTCTAATTAGTATTGCAACACCTCTCCCTTTTTTACCCCCCTCTCTATTCTTCCTAAAACTTTGAAACCCTGGTACATCAATCACCCATTCCTGTCCCTCCCTCAACCAAGTCTCTGTAATGGCCACAACATCATAGTCGCACGTACTGATCCATGTTCTAAGTTCATCACTCTTGCCCATAATACTCCAAGCATTGAAGTATAAACACTTCAAACTATTCATGCCATCACATCTGTCATCAGGAATCTGCCTAATACTACATTCCCTGACATCAGCCCTCCTGCCCGTTCCCTCACTTATGACCTGTTTCTCCAGTTCCCATCCCTCTGTAAAGCTAGTTTAAATCTTCCCCAGCAGCATTAGCAAACCTCCTTGTCAGGATATTGGTTCCCCTCCAGTTCAGGTGCAACCTGTTTAGGTTGCACTTGGAGTATTGTGTACAGTTCTGGTCACCACACAGTAAGAGGTGTGTGATTAAAATCGAGAGGGTGCAGAAGAGTTTCACATGGATGTTGCCTGGATTGGAGGGCTTGAGTTATTGGGGGAGATTGGAGAGAGTGGATCTGTTTTCCCTGAAGCGATGAAGGCTGAGAGGTGATGTGATAGAGGTATATAATATTATGAGAGACATAAACAGAATGGGTACCCAGTGTCTGTTTCCCATGGTAGGGGTGTCTAAAACTAGAGAGCATGGGTTTAAGGTGAGAGGGAGGAGGTTTAAAGGGGATCTGAGGAGTGAATTTTTCACACAAAGAATAGTCAGTATCTGGACTGAGCTGCCAGAGGAAGGTGTGGAGGCAGGAACAATTACATTTTAGAGTCACTTGGACAGGTACTTGAACGAACAGGTCACAGCGGGAGGTAGAATTAGTGGAGGCGTGGGATTAGTGTAGATAGGTATGGTGGTCGGTATAGACATGGTGGGCTGAAGGGCCAGTTTCTTTGCTTTACAACTTTATGACTGGAGAACATAGTGATGGGGGAAAGTTTAAGGAGATGAGCAACGTACAGAGTGGTAGGTGCCTGGAATGTGCTGCCAGGGGAAGTGGTAGAAGCAGATACGGTAACCACATTTAAGAGGCATTGAGACAAGTATATGAATAGGCAGGGAATGGAGGGATAAAGACCACATGCAGACAGATGGCATTAGTTAGATTGCCATTATGATCGGCACAAAAGAGGATGCAAAGAGGTGATTTAGGCAAGTTGACTCAGGGGGTAGGTATGTGGCAGGTGCAGTAAAAGGTGAATAAATGAGAAGTTATCTACTTCAGTTGAAAAAAAACAAAATCAGAGTGACCAGAATGATTTAGATGGTGATGGCTGGGAAGTGTTGATGTACATAGGGCTCAGGTGTCCTTGTACAACAGTCACCAAAAGCCAACATGCGGGTAAGCAAGTAGCTAGGGCAAACGGTAAGTTGGCCTTCATTGCAAGAAAGTTTGAGTACAAGAACAAGGATGTCTTACTACAATAATACAGAGCCTTGATGAGCTCACACCTGAATGTTGTATGACGTTTTAATAACCTTACTTAAGGAAGGGTATACTTACCATAGGGAGAATGCAACAAATGCTCACCAGACTGATTTAAGAGACAGCAGGACTATTGCATGAGGGGAGACTAGGTCCATGAGAGTTTAAAAGAATGACAGGAGATCTCATTGAAACTTACAAAATTCTTAAAGGTTGACTATCCCTAATAAGACTATGCTTCTCCAAATGCTCATAAATCCTGTCCCTAAGAATCCTCTCCAATAGTTTGCCTATCACTGATGTCAGACTCACTGGTCTATAATTCCCAAGGTTATCCCTGTTTCCTTTCTTAAACAATGGAACAATGTTTGCCATCCTCCAATCCTTCGGTACCAGTCCTGTGGCCAGGGAGGACTCACAGTTCATCGTTAATGCTCCAACAATCTCTTCCCCCGCTTCCCATAGTAACCTGGTGTATATCTCATCCAACCCCGGGGACTTATCTAACCTAATGCTTTTTAGTAGCTCCAACATTGCTTCTTTCTTAACCTCAACATGCTCCAACACATTTGCTTGTTCTATACTGACCTCACATTTGTCTAAGTCCCTCTCCCTGGTGAACACTGAAGCAAAGTATTCATTCAGGACCTCCCCTACCTCCTCCACCTCCAGACACATTTTTGCCCCCTTATCCCTGAGTGGTCCTACCCTCACCAGAGTCATCCTCTTGTTCCTCACATATGTGTAGCATACCTTAGGGTTTTCTTTAACCCTGCCTGCCAAGGCCTTCTCCTGTCCCCTTCTCGTTCTCCTAAGTCCTTTCTTTAAGGTCCTTCCTGGCTACCTTATAACACTCAAACAGGAGGCAGAGGTGGTGGTGCATGGGTGTTTTTCTGACTGGAGTATCACAAGGATCAGCGCAGGGGCTCTTGTTGTGTGTAATATATACAAATGACACAGATAAGAATGTAGGTGGTCTGATCAGTAAGTTTGCAGACGACACAAACATTGGTCGAATTGTAAAAAGTGAAGTTTTTCTAAGGATACATTGGGGCATAGATCAGCTGGAAAGTTGGTGGAGCAATGATGGAATTTAATCCAGACAAGTGTGAGGTAATGCACTTTGGGAGGTCAAATTCTGGTTGGACATACAGAGCAAGTGGCATGGACTTTAAGATTGTTGATATACAGAGAGACCTTGGGGTGTAAGTCCATAGCTCCCTGAAAATGGTGACACAAGTGGAAAAGGTATTTGGTATGCTTACCTTCATAGGTTGAGGCATTGAATACAAGAGTTGGGACGTTGCGTGGCAGTTCAACAAAACATTGGTTAGCCCACACATAGGGTATTGTACTACAGGAAAGATATAGCAGCAATATAGAGAGTGCAGGAGAGAGTTGTCTGGAGTGGAAGGCTATAGTTCTAAGGAGAGATTGGGCAGGCTGAGTTTATTCTCACTGGAATGTAGGTGACCTTTTAGAGGTTTACAAAATTATGAGGGGCATAGATAGTTAAGATCTTTTTCCTACGGCAGGAAGATCTGGAATTAGAGGGCAGAGGTTTAAGGGAAGAGGGGAGAAATTTAAAAGGAGATCTGAGGGGTAAGTTTTTCACACAAGAGGGTGCAATGTGTCAAAGGAAGTAGTAGAGGAAGATACAATTACAACATTTAAAAGGCATTTGGACAGGTATTTGGATAGGAAAGGCGTAGAGGAATATGGGCCTAATGTGGGCAAATGGGATTAGTGCAGATAGGCGTCATGGTCAGCATGGACAAGGTGGGTGATAAGGGCTCATTAATGTGTTGAACATTTCTCTGATTCTATGAGGTGGAAAGTTAGGCAAAGCATTGGCATATGGAACTTAACAATGACAAGTGTGAGGTAGTACGTTTTGGGAAGTCAAAGTTGTACAGCAAAGAAACAGGACCTTCGGCCCACCATGTCTATGCCGACCACCATGCCTATCTATACTAATCCCACTTGCCTGCATTAATTCTACTTCCCTCTGTGCCCTGCTCATTCAAGTACCTGTCCAGATGACTCTTAAAGCAAAGGAAGGAACTTAAGAAAGAGATTAGGAGAGCCAGTAGGGGACATGAGAAGGCCTTGGTGGGCAGGATCAAGGAAAACCCCAAGGTGTTCTACAAGTATGTGAAGAGTAAGAGGATGAAATGCGAAAGGATAGGGCCTATCAAGTACAGCAGTGGGAAAGCGTGTATGGATCGGGAAGAAATAGCAGAGGTACTTAATGAATACTTTACGTCAGTATTCACCATGGAAAAGATCTGGGGGATTGTAGTGGGGACTTGCAGTGACCTGAAAAGCTTGAGCATGTAGATATTAGAAAAGAGGTGGTGCTGAAACTTTTGGAAAGCATCAAGTTAGATAAGTCGCTGGGACTGGATGAGATGTACCCCAGGTTGATGTGGAAGGCGAGGGAGGAGATTGCGGAACCTCTGACGATGATCTTTGTGTCGTCCATGGAGACGGGAGAGGTTCCGGAAGATTGGAGGGCTGCGGATGTTGTTCCCTTTTTCAAGAAGGGGAGTAGGGATAGCCCAGGAAATTATAGACCTGGTGAGTCTTACCTCAGTGGTTGGTAAGCTGATGGAGAAGATCCTGAGAGGCAGGATTTATGAACACTTGGAGAGGTATAATATGATTAGGAATAGTCAGCATGACTTTAAGGGCAGGTCCTGCCTTACGAGCCTGATTGAATTTTTTGAGGATGTGACTAAGCACATCGGTGAAGGGAGAGCAGTAGATGTAGTGTATATGGATTTCACCAAGGCGTTTGATAAGGTACCCCATGCGAGGCTTATGGAGAAGGTGAGGAGACATGGGATGCAAGGAGACATTGCAGTGTGGATCCAGAACTGGCTGGCCCACAGAAGGCAAAGAGTGGTTGTTGAAGGGTCATATTCTGAGTGGAGGTCGGTGACCAGTGGTGTACCTCAGGGATCTGTACTGGTACCCTTACTATTTGTGATTTTTATAAATGACCTGGATGAGGAAGTGGAGGGGTGGGTTAGTAAGTTTGCGGATGACATGAAGGTTGGGGGTGTTGTGGATAGTTTGGAAGGCTGTCAGAGGTTACAGAGGGATATAGATAGGATGCAGAGTTGGGATGAGAAGTGGCAGATGCAGTTCAACCCAGATAAGTGTGAAGTGGTTCACTTTGGTAGGTCAAATATGTTGGCGGAATATAGTCTTAATGGTAGGACTCTTGGCAGTGTGGAGGATCAGAGGGATCTTGGGGTCAGAGTCCATAGGACGCTCAAAGTGGCGATGCAGGTTGACTCTGTGGTTAAGAAGGCATATGGTGTATTGTCCCTCATCAATCGGCGAATTGAATTTAGGAGCCGTGAAGTATTGTTGCAGCTATATATGTCCCTGGTCAGACCCCATTTGGAGTATTGTGCTCAGTTCTGGTCGCCTCACTACAAGAAAGATGTGGAAGACATAGAGAGGGTGCAGAGGAGATTTACAAGGATGCTGCCTGGAATGCAGAGCATGCCTTATGAAAGCAGGTTGAAGGAACTCAGCCTTTTCTCCTTGGAGGATGAGGGGGTACCTGATTGAGGTGTATAAGATGATGAGAGGTATTGATAGGGTAGATAGTCAGAAGCTTTCTCCCAGGGCTGAATTGGTGGCCACAAGAGGACATAGGTTTAAGGTGCTGGGGAGTAGGTACAGAGGAGATGTCAGGGGTAAGTTTTTTACTCAGAGAGTGGTGAGTGCGTGGAATGGGCTGCCGGAAACGGTGGTGGAGGCTGATACGATAGGGTCTTTCAAGAGACTCTTAGATAGGTATATGGAGCTGAGTAAAATAGAGGGCTATGGGTAAGCCTAATAATGTCTAGGGTAGGGACATGTTCAGCACAGCTTTGTGGGCCGAAGGGCCTGAATTGTGCTGTAATTGTTCTATGTTCTATTGTTCTATGTTCTAAATGTTACTGTTCCTGTGTCCACCTCCTCCTCTGGCAGCTCATTTCAGATACCAACTACTCTATGTGTGAAAATTCACCCCTCAAATCCCCTTTAAACCTCTCCCCTCTCACCTTAAACCTATGGCCTCTGCCATGAGAAACCGACACTGGGTATCCACCCTATCTATGCCTCTTATAATTTTATACACCTCTATCATGTCACTCTCAGCCTCCTTCACTCCAGGGAAAACAGACCCACCCTATCCAACTTCTCCTGATAACTCAAGCCCTCCAATTCACGCAACACCCTTGTGAAGCTCTTCTGCACCCTCTTGAAGTCACATGGGGTAGGTCTCTAAGGAATGTTGACGAACAGAAGGCTGAGGGAATGAAGAGAGGGGCAGGAACAAGGGGCGGTGGGTTGGGATGGGGTGGAAGGGCATGAATTGAGAGTAGACAAAACTGGGGATAGGATTGAGTGGTCAGGAGTTTGGGAGGTGATATCTGGCTTCTCAGTGATCAGTGTCAGTGCATCTGTGGCCTCAGGGAGTGACAGCTGGATGCCAGGGCCTGTTCCTGATTTAGGCAAAGGTACAGAAACTATTAGCCACAGAACATTAATATATAAACAATAGATTGAGAGACAGAGAGAGAAAAGGACAGACAAACAGAGCCACTGTGTCACTGATCCCTGTGGTTCTCCCAGTAACAGTGTTGTCACCGGTTCATTTGTTACTTTGTATGCTCCACCCTGCAAAGAACATGTTTGGAATGTGTTCAACATTAAAGTGCTCAACAGCAACAAATAAGAAGCAAAACAGATTGAACTTTTGTGGGATTTGCACAATGTCCGGTGCAAAATTCCTCTGGAACTGTGTATTTTGTTTGTTTTTTCATTCATAAAGTCCATGCAATTTATTGAACAGAAATACTAATGATTCCTATATAAACACAACCCAGGAAGCCAGATTGATTCTCGCAGGAAGCATTTCCCTCAAACCAACATCTAGTGGAGCCCCAGTCTCCCAGCACAAACAATCCTAAATTATGGATTTAAAAGGAGTATTTCATGCTGCTGTAGGTTGACCACATCTTCAGCCAATTAACATTCCTTTAAGGGTTTACAGCCACTGCTGGACTCAACTTCAACAACACCTCATAAAAACACAAACATCAATTCAGGCAAACCATTACTGTCATTACAATCGCATTAAAGCAACATGCCCAGCAGTTACTGTGCTGCTCTAAGACAAAACAGATGAGTTGTGGAAAAATCCTTCAGTCACCCTGCAACTGATATCGTTCTAAGTGCATTGCATTGCTGCAATACTTGTTCAACAAACTGGCCATTTATCTCTGATGTTACACTGAAGCCTGGCCGCAGAGACTGATAATGCCTGTACCTGGGTGTCTGATGCTCTCTAACCCTTATCTCAGAGCTGGGGCCCTCCGTCACCATTGAAACAGAGGAAGGGAAGTCCTGTTGAAACAGATTTAATAATGTGTGTGGGTCATAGGTCAAGGCCTAATAGCTAACATCTTTACTTTGTCAGTGCCTCAAAACTATTTGCAAAAGGGGAAATGATTCTAGATATTGGAGCAGGCAAACTCAGCCTTGCTGCAAAACCTGGGTTCCAAAGGCAGATAGACATCAGAAGTCCAGATCTATTCCAAAACAGTCAAACTCTTTCTATGCTTGTGAAAATAAAGATGGAAAGTTCTCTTTCTGTTTTACTCCGCTTTAACAGCGAGCCATTCCCATTCCTCTCGCTAAACAGGATATTCCTCATGCTTTACAACAACAGCAAATAAAGTCAAAGCTTGAGTTGTTCAGCCCTCTGGCCCACCACATCCATTGCACCCATCTATACCAATCCCATTTACCTACATCCTGTCCATAGCCCTAGCAATTCAAGTGTATGATGCAAAAGGAGGCCATTCAGCCCTTCATATTTGTGCTACTTGGAAAACAGCTCCCAGCCTAACCCCATCTTCCCGCACTGGGTCATAATCCTACAGATCACAACCCTGAAAGTACATATCTAAGTATGAGTTCTGCCTCAACCATTCAATAAGGCAGTGAGTTCCAGACTCCCATCACCGTGTGGGGAAACCATGATCCCCGTAGGGACCAAAGAAATGGGAG
Organism: Pristis pectinata; assembly: GCF_009764475.1. Classification (NCBI taxonomy): domain Eukaryota; kingdom Metazoa; phylum Chordata; class Chondrichthyes; order Rhinopristiformes; family Pristidae; genus Pristis; species Pristis pectinata. The sequence continues at coordinate 199,594 of NC_067408.1, read as the reverse complement.
CCCAAGCAGACTGTTCACCCCCACAAGTCTTCTCCCATTCTACATGGTCCTTTATCTCAGCAGCATTTTCCTGCACTATCCCAATATCCCTTAATATACAGAAGTCTCAGTTTTGGAACCACAGAATCTCCATTACTCTCTGGAGAGTAAATTCCAAAGATTCACCACCATTAGAGAAAATAGAACATAGGACAGTACAGCACAGGAACAGGCTCTTCAGTCCACAATGTTGTGCCAAACTAATTAACCTAGTAATTAAATGCCTAACTAAATGAATCCTTTCTGTCTACACAATGTCCATATACCTCCATTCTCTGCACATTCTTAAACACCTCTATCATATTTGCCTTCACCACCACCTCTGGCAGCATATTCCAGGCACCCACCACTCTCTGTGTAAATAAAACTTGCCCCCCACATCTTCTTTGAACTTGCCCCATCTCACCTTAAATGCATGCCCTCCAGTATTAGATATTTCAACCTTGGGATAAAGATATGAGAAATTGAAAAGTCTACTCTATCTGTGCCTCTCATAACCTTATAAAGTTCTATCAGGTCTCCCCTCAGCCTCCGCCGCTCCAGAGAAAACAACACAAGTTTGTCCAAGCTCTCCTGATAGCACATGCCCTCTAATCCAGGCAGCATCCTGGTAGTCCTCTTGTACCCTCCAAAGCCTCCACATCCTTCCTATAATGGAGCAACCAGAATTAAATGCAATACTCCAGATGCAGCCTAATTAGAGCTTTATAAAGCTGTAACATGACTTCCAGACTTTTGGACTGAATGCTTCGACTAATAAAGACAACTATGCCATGGCTTCTTTACCACCCTATCAACCTGTGCAGCCACTTTCAGGGAGCTATGAACTTGGACCCCAGGATCCCTCTGTACATCAACACCGTTAAGGGTCCTGACATTAATTGTTCTTTTACATTTGACCTCCCAAAGTGCAAAACCTCACAGCTGGCTGGATTAAACTCCATCTGCCCTTATCTGCAACTGATCTATATCCTGCTGTATCCTTCACCAATCTTCTACACTATCCACAATACCACCAATCTTTGTATTGTCTGCGAACCTACTAACCCACCCATCCACATTTTCATCCAGTTCATTTATATAGTTAGTAAGATACGACTTGCCCTGCAGAAAGCCATGCTGACTGTCCCTAATTAAGCCATGGTTTTCAAAATCCTCATAAATCCTATTCCTAAGATTCCTCTCCAATCGCTTCCCTACCACTGACATGAGACTCACCGGTTTATAGTATCCAGGATTACCTCTATTTCCTTTCTTGTATAACGGAACAACATTAACTACTCACCAGTCCTCCAGGACCTCGCCTAGAGAGGACTCAAAGATCTTGGTCAAGGTCCCAGCAATCTAATTTCTTGTCTCTCTCATTAACCTAGGGTATATCCCATCAGGCCCTGGAGACTTATCCACCTTAATGTTCTTCAAGAGACCCAACACTACCTCTTTCTTTATCTCAAAATGCCCTAGCAGATTAGCACGCTCCACACTAATCTTCCTATCCACCACGTCCTTCTCCTTGGTAAGTACAGACACAAAGTACTCATTTAGGACCTTGCCCACATCCTCTACCTCCAAGCACGTGTTCCCTCCTTTATTCTTGAGTGGTTCTAACCTCTCCCTCATCATCCTCTTGCTTTTGACGTATGTATAGAATGCTTTGGGATTCTCTTTAATCTTACTTGCCAAGGACTTTTCATGGCCCCTACTGGCTCTCCTAATTCCTTTCTTGAGTTATTTTCCAGCTTTATAATTCTCAAGGTCTAATTTTAGCTTCCTAAACCTTACATATGCTTCCTTTTTCTTCTTGACTAAATTACTTACTTCAGTGGCAGGCAAATTACTGGAGAAGATTCTTAGAGACAGGATTTATGGGCATTATTAGGGACAGTCAGCATGGCTGATAGGCTGATTAGGGACAGTCAGCATGGCTTTGTGAGGGGCAGGTCATGCCTCATAAGCTTAATAGAATTTTTCGAGGAAGTGACAAGACAAATTGATGAAGGAAGTGTGGTGGATATGGTATATATGGATTTTAGTAAGGCATTTGATAAGGTTCCTCATGGAAGGCTTATTCAGAAAGTCACAAGGCATGGGATCCATGAAAAATTGGCTGTGTGGGTTCAGAATTGGCTCACCTATAGAGGACACAGGGTGGTGGTAGATGGAGCGTATTCTGCCTGGAGGTCAGTGACCAGTGGTGTTCTGCAGGGATCTGTTCTGGGACCCCTACTCTTTGTGATTTTTATAAGTGATTTGGATGAGGATGTGGAAGGGTGGGTTAGTAAGTTTGCTGATGATACAAAGGTTGATGGTGTTGTGGATAGTGTAGAAATTTGCTGTAGATTACAACAGGATGTTGATAGAATGCAGACTTGGGCTGAGAAGTGGCAGATAGAGTTCAACCCCGATAAGTGTGAAATGATACACTTCAGGAGATCAAATTTGAAGGCAGAATACAAGGTTAATGGCAGGACTATTAGTAGTGTGGAGGAAAAGAGGGATCTTGGGGTCCATGTCCATAGATCCCTCAAGGTTGACACGCAGGTCGATAGAGTTGTCAAGAAGGTGTATGGAGTGTTGGCCTTCATTAGACGGGGTACTGAGTTCAAGAGACATGAGGTAATGTTGTAGCTCTATAGAACTCTGGTCAGACCATACTTGGAGTATTGTGTTCAGTTCTGGTCACCTCATTATAGGAAAGATGTGGAAGCTTTAGAGAGGGTGCAGAGGAGATTTACAAGGATATTGCCTGGATTGGAGAGCATGTCTTATGAGGATAGGTTGAGTGAGCTTGGGTTTTTCTTTTTGGAGAGAAGGAGGATGAGAGGTGACTTGATAGAGGTGTACAAGATGATAAGAGGCACAGATCGAGTGGACAGTCAGAGACTTTTTCACAGGGCGACAATGGCTAACACAAGGGGACAAATTTTAAGGTGATTAGAGGAAGGTATAAGGGGAATGTCAGGGGTAAGTTTTTTTTACACAGAGAGTGGTGGGTGCGTGGAACGCACTGCCGGCAGAGGTTGTGGGGGGCAGATACATTAGGGACATTTAAGAGACTCTTAGATAGACACATGAATGATAGAAAAATAGGGGGCTATGTGGGAGGGAAGGGTTACATAGAGCAGGATAAAATGTTGGCACAACATTGTGGGCTGAAGGGCCTGTACTGTAATGTAGTGTTCTATGTTCTATATGGATTTTAGCAAGGCGTTTGACAAGGTTCCCCATGGTAGGCTCATCCAGAAAGTCATGAGGCATGGGATCCGTGGAAAATTGTCTGTGTGGATTCAGAATTGACTTGCCCACAGAAGGCAGAGGGTGGGTGTGGAAGGGGAGTATTCAAACTGAAGGCTGGTGACTAGTGGTGTTCTGCAGGGATCTGTTCTGGGACCGCTGTTCTTTGTGATTTTTATAAATGACTTGGATGAAGAAATGGAAGGGTGGATTAGTAAGTTTGTAGATGACATGAAGGTTTGTGGTGTAGCAAGTAGTGCAGAAAGTCATCATAAATTGCAATGGGTTATTGACAGGATGTAGAGCTGGGCAGAGAAGTGGCAGATGGAGTTCAATCCGGAGAAGTGTGAAGTGATACACTTTGGAAGATTAAACTTGAAGCAGAGTACATGGTTAATAGCAGAATTCTTAACAGTGTGGAGAAACAGAGAGATCTTGGGGTCCAAGTACATAGATCCCTCAAAGCTGCTGCTCAAGTTGATAAGATGGTTAAGAAGGCATATTGGTGTGCTGGCCTTCATTAGCTGAGGGATTGAGTTCAAAAGGCAAATGTTGCAGCTCTATAAGACTCTGGTTAGACCACACTTGGAGCACTGTGTTCAGTTCTGGTCGTCACATTATAGGAAGGACGTGGAAGCTTTGGAGAGGATGCAGAGGAGATTTACAAGAATGCTGCCTGGATTGGAGAACATGCCTTATGAGGAGAGGTCGAGTGAGTTAGGTCTTTTGTCTTTGCAGTGACAGAGGATGAGAGACGACTTGATAGAGGTATGTAAGATAATGAGAGGTATAGACAGAGTGGACAGCCAACATCTTTTCTCCAGGACAGTAATGGCCAATACTAGAGGTCACCCATTTAAAGGTGCGTGGAGGAAATTTCAAGGGAGATGTCAGAGATAGGTTTTTTACACTGAGAGTGGTTGGTGCCTGGAATGCACTGCTGGGGCGGTGGTAGGGGCCGATATGATAGAGTCATTTAAGAGACTCTTAGATAGGCACATGGATGAAAGAAAAATTAAAGGTTATGGGAGGTGAAGTAGAGAGAAGGATAGACTAAATGTGGATAAGGTTTATATAGTTCGGCACAACATCATGGCCGAAGGGCCCATACAGTGCTGTACTGTTTTATGTTCTATGTTCTATCACCAAGCCAATTTTGGGTCCAATTTGCTGACACCTCAGATCACACCTTGTACTTTAATTTTCTCAGTTTTCTGGACCAGCCTACTGGGCGAGACTTTGTCAAATGCCTTACTAAATCACATGTATTCCACTTCTACCACTCTGCCTTCATCGATTTTCCCAGTTACAATGCAGGCTACTGTAGGATATAGATCTAATATATATCCTGTCGTAGCCTTAGACAACATTCCTTGCTATTTACAACACCACCAATTTTTGTGCCTTCACAAACTTACTAATCATACCTCTACATCCGAGTCATTAATAATTATCACGATCAACAAAGGGCCCAGCACTGATCCCTGTGGTACACTACTCGTCACAGGCCTCCAATGAGAAAAAGCATCCCTCCATCATTACCCTCTGCCTCCTGTCACCAGACAATTTTGGATCCAATTTGGTACAAAAATTGACATTGTGGTTGATTGGATGTGAGTAGGAAATCTTCAAATTGCAGGAGGAAATAAATGGTATGGTCATTTGGGTAAAAAAGTAGAATTGGAATTTAATTCAGAGAAGTATGAATTAATGTACTTGAGGAGCTGCAGCAAGGAAAGGCAATGTACAGTGGATTGGAGAATATTGGGCATGTGGAGGAACAGAGGAAGCTTAGACTGTATGTCAGTTGATCATTGAAGGTAGCAAGACAGATGCAGTGGAGATGGAGGAACTGAGATAAGGGAATGGCTTCCTTGCAAGTGACAGGTGAGATGAGGTGTAATCGAGGCAGCTGTGGGAGTCAGTGGATTTGTAGTCGATGTTGGATAATCTGTCTCCTGAGACAGAGAGATCAAGAAAGGGGAGAGAGGTTTCAGAGATGGAACAAGTGAATTTGATAATGGGGCGGAAGTTGGAAGAGAAGTTGATGAAACTGGGGAGCTCCGCATGGGTGCAGGAAGCGGCACCAATGCAGTGGTCAGAGTAGCAGAGAAAGAGTTGGGAGTGATGCCAGTGTAGGTTTGGAACATTGATTGCTCCACATAGCCAACGCAAAGGCAGGCATAACTGGGGCCCATGTGAGTGCCCATGGCAACACCTTTGGTTTGGAGAAAGTGGGAGGAGTCAAAAGAGAAATTGTTGAGAGTGAGCACCAGTTCTGCCAGACGGAGGAGGGTGCTGGTGCAGGGGAACTGGTTGGGTCTGTTTTCCAGAAAGATACTGAGACCCCTGAGGCCTTCCTGATGAGGGATATAAATGTACAGGGACTGGATGTCTATGATGAAAATGAGGCAGTCGGGGCTGGGGAAATGAAAGTTGTCAAAGTGGTGGAGAGCATGCGAGGTGTCATGGATGTAGGTGGGAAGGGACTGCACTGGGGGGAGTCAGAGTTATTATTACTGACATATGGCATGAAATTTGTTGTTTAGTGGTAGCAGTACAGTACAAAGACATAAAAATCTGTAAACTACAAGATAAATAATTAGTGCAAAATAGAAGGAATAATGAGGTAGTGTTCGTGGGTTCATGGACCATTCAGAATTCTGATGGTAGTGGGGAAAAAGATGTTTCTGAATCATTGAGTGTGGGTCTCCAGGCTCCTGTACCTCCTCCCCAATGGTAGTAACGAGAAAACGACGTCCCAGATGGTGAAGGCCCTTAGTGATGGATGCTGGCTTCTTGAGTCCCCACCTTTTGAAGATGTTCTCGAGGGTGGGGAGGGTTGTGCCCGTGATGGAGGTGGCTGAGCCTATGACCCTCTGCAGCCTCTTGCAATCCTGTACATTGGATCCTCTATACCAGGCTCTGATGCAACCAGTCAGAATGCTCTCCACCGTACATCTATAACATCTATAGAAATTTGTAAGAGTCTTTGGTGAAATCTCCTCAAATCCTAATAAAGTAGGGCTGCTCGCATGCCTTCTTCATGGTTGCATCAATGTTGGGCCCAGGATAGATCCTCTGAGATGTTGACACCCAGGAACCTGAAGCTGCTCATCCTTTCCACCGCTGACCCCTAATGAGGACTGGTGTGTGTTCTCCTGACTTCCCTTCATGAAGTCCACAATCGGTTCCTTGGTCTTGTTGACGTTGAGTGCAAGGTTGTTGTGACACCACTCAACCAGCCGATCCATCTCACTCTTGTCTGCATCCATATTGTCATCTGAGATTCTACCGACACTGGTGTCTTGGGTCAGGGGTAGAAACGGGAAGTGCAGGGTTGGGGAACAATGTGATTGGAGGCTGTGGAAAGGAGATCTCCAGAGGTGATAAGGTTAGTGTTGGTGTAGGAGACAGTGGTCTGATGATCCTCAGTGGGGTCCAGGACTAGGGGTAGTTATGAGGAGGCATCTGAGAGCTGCCCTCTGTCCTCTGCCAGGTAGGGGTCAGTCTGCTAGAGGTTATGCTAGAACTGCATACAAACTAAATAAGGCAACAGCTGATCACGGTGTACAGTTTGAGTCAAGTTATAGGAAAGATGTGATTGCACTGGAGAGATGCAAAGGACATTTATGAAGATGTTGTCAGAAATGGAAAATTGTAGCTATAAGGAAAAATTGGATAGACTGGGACTATTTTGTTTTGAACAGAGGAAACCAGGGGAAACAATAGAGGTGTATAAAATTGAGGGACCTAGATGGAATAAACAGGAGGAATCTAATTTCTGGAGCATCTAGACAGTAAAGACTCCTACATTAGACAATTGTTTATTGACTACAGCTCCATCTTCAATACTATAATTCCAAGCAAACTCATTACCAAACCGAGACCTGGGACTCAATACCTCCTTTTGCAACTGGATCCTTGACTTCCTGACCGAGAGACCACCATCAGTAAGGACAGGCAGCAACACCTCCAGCACGATTATTCTCAACACTGGTGCCCCACAAGGCAGTGCCCTCAGCCACCTACTCTACTCCCTACACTCTACACTCATGACTGTGTGGCCAGATTCTGCTCTAACTCCATCTACAAGTTTGCAGATGATACCACCGTAGTGGGCCGGATCTTAAATAATGAGGAGTACAGGAAGGAGATAGAGAGTTTAGTGACATGGTGTCATGGCAACAACATTTCCGTCAATGTCAGCAAAACAAAAGAGCTGGTCTTGACTTCAGGAAGTGGAGCGGTGCACATGCACCTGTCTATGTCAATGGTGCTGAGGTTGAGAGGGTTGAGAGCTTCAAGTTCCTAGGAGTGAACATCACTAACAGCCTGTCCTGGTCCAACCACGTAGACACCATGGCCAAGAAAGCTCACCAGCACCTCTACTTCCTCAGGAGGCTAAAGAAATTTGGCATGTCCCCTTTGACACTCACCAATTTTTATTGATGCACCATAGAAAGCATCCTATCTGGATACATCATGGCTTGGTATGGCAACTGCTCTGCCCGGGACCGCAAAAAACTGCAGAGAGTTGTGGACACAGCTCAGCACATCATGGAAACCAACCACCCCTCCATGGACTCTGTCAATGCTTTTCACTGCCTCGGTAAAGCAGCCAGCATAATCAAAGACCCCACCCACCCTGGGCATTCTCTCTTATCCCCTCACCCATTGGGCAGAAGATACAAAATTCCCAGTGGGAGAGGGGCTCAAGGACAGCTTCTATCCCACTGTTATAAGACTATTGAATGGTTCCCTAGTACAATAATTGGACTCTTGACCTCAGAATCTACCTCGTTATGACCTTGCACCTTATTGTCTGCCTGCACTGCACTTTCTCTGTTGCAGCTACACTTTATTCTGCATTCTGTATTGTTTTAACTTGTACTACCTCAATGCATTGTTTAATAAACTGATCTGTATGAGCAGTATGCAAGACAAGATTTTCACTGTACCTTGGTATGTGACAATAATAAACCAATTCCAATTCCCTTTAACGAATGGGTCAAATACCAGGTTGATTTAAAGTAATTGGTGGAAGAATTGGGAGAGATTGGGAATTGGGTGCATCGTTGAAGAGTCGTGACTTGTGGAGCTCTGGATGCAGTGATGAAATGGTGATTTGGTTGGGCAGCTTTTTCAATGACAATACACTTGATGGACTGAATAGCCTCCTGCTGTGCTGTCAATTTTCTTTGAGACAATGCCTGATGTGGAGCCATTTCCATCTTCCTCTTCCCCTCCATCATCACTCATCCTCCTTTCCCTCAGAATTCCCTTATGAAAAGCTGTCATTCTGAGTGCTTCAGTCTATACATGAAATGCAGTTGGTGTCCTATCCAGTGTTAGTACTCCAAAGGACAGAGAAACAAATATCTTTTTATTTGTACAAGTATTGATGCTCAGTAATTGCGAACAGGTCAAGTAATTCAAACGTTGATCGGGAGTCTGCCACTGCGCTGATATCTGTCATGTTATTTGACAGTGGGAAATGTTGGCTGCGAATGCAGGAAGTCGGTGTTTGTCAAAGCATATTAAAGTTCCAACTGTTTCAGATTTATTGATGTTAGTAATAATTTAAACCCTTCACTAGCGGCAGTTAGGTTTGTAGATCAGTGGGCTTACACTGTTTACACAGCTCTCCACTCATGCAGAGCACCCGAAGCAGCCCTTGTGTATTGAACAACAAACATTGTCCTGACTTTCAGTGTGCCAGTCCTTGCCTGTTTACTTACAGTGTTGTTTTTCCTTATTGAAATTCCAGAATCATTCGAACATGAGAAGCAGCATTAAGCCAGACAGCCCTTCTTGTTTGGCCATTTCAGTAAGGTTATGGTTGATCCAATGTACAGTGGCTGGGAATACTCTGGTCTCCAGGAGCACACTCATGGACATGCCAGTGTCACCTCTCTACCACCCATCTTAACCCCAGCACTATTTCCAAACCATCGGACCATATGCCCGACGTTCAGTGCCAGAGGAACAGAAATTTTCCCCAGATAAATACTGAGTGGCCAAAAGTCACTGTGTTCCATCCCAACCTCCAATTCCATCCACTCCCCGACAACCGTCTCAGGAACAAATAAATCATTCACAACCTTGATGTCTTGTTTGAATCCAAGATGAGCTTCTGACCATGTTACTGCACTGCAATTAAAGCTCAGAAAGAGGTGATATGGGATAATATAGTGCATAAGGGGGGGATTTAGTAAACAGGTAATCTGCAGTTTTATGTAAAACCCTGATGGAAATCAGATTGAAACAAGTTTTCAGAGAACAGGCCTTAAAACGAATGAGACCTCTGTATCTAAACGGAAGTGCCATTCAGTGTAAATGAGGCATGGGCAGAGCGGAACTAGTGAGTGCCGGGCTCCCAGACAAACCTTCAAATTCTACTCATTATACAACAGAAAGTTAATTCATAGCAAGGGGAAGCAACAATAACTCATTAAAGGGCCAAAAACAAACTGCTCATGTGACTGAAGCCTGCAAACCTTTGCTGCAAGTCACGATTAATGTAACGTCTCTGATGGTAATGGAAGCAAATGAAGTTACAGCCAACCATGTGTGTTCTGGCGCCTCACCCCCACAGCTCAAACCCATTGCTCTTTGTTAAAGCTCTTTCAGTCCCTTAAGTATGTTCCTGGAGAGGGTTGGGAAGTTATTCCAGGTTCCTGATGTGTTTCCGGCAGGGTTGGGATACGTGAATGGTTGCAGGCCCACTGGGTGTGTTTCCGGGTGAGGGAGGGAGAGAGGTTCTCCCCAGAGCTCTATCACGAGCTGTGTTGTAAGATGGTCCCTGCCCATTGGATGTTTTCCTGGATGGGTTGGGGAGTTGTAGGTGGTCCCTGCCCCCTGGGTCGGTGAGGGTTTGAATGTGGTCCCAAACCCCATGTCTTTGCTGGGCCTTTAGTGCTGAGAGACAGAGATTCTTGTTCAGCTGTCATTCTAAACCAGTCAGTACCCCAAATGCAGGCCTTTAATCGTGTGTCCAGAAGTTGGAACTCATTGAAATCATCATTGCTAAGGGGTCCAGTTTCAATTTTACATGGAGTAGATTTCCTCTAATACATCTAATGATTCCCTGGTATCACACACCTACCAAATGATATCACTATTTGTGTTATGCTCAATTCTACCTGTACTGACGTAAACCAAAGCTGAGAGTGGCACATTACAACCGAGGTGGAATAATCACAGAGACATACAGTAAGAGAAAAACCCTTCGGTTCACCATGTCCATGCTGACCATTCATTCCCATTTACCAGCATTTGTTCTGCAGTTTTCTATGTGTTGGTGATTCATTTGCTCATCCAGATGCTTTTTAAATGTCTCAGTACAGCTAGGAGAACAGCACACTAGTTTGTTGTTTTTCTCACTATTTAAAGAGACCAGGAGACCTGACCGGGCAGCTTCAGAAGTGACTGCAGGCTGCTCACACACCGCCCAATATCCACAGTCCACAGAGTGCGCTACAGCCATTAGGGAGACATTTAGCTCTGAGGTACCCATTCAGTGGGTGTCCCTGGTGGAACATTGGCAGCTTATCATGACTGGAGTTGTCACTGTGGTCTTGGCTGATCACTCAGAGTGGGTCATGGACATCGGTTCAGGGGACAAAGATGCCGTCCATTAGTGAAGAGCCTATTCCCACAGACTGTACAGCATCACCACACCCTCTCCACTGCTCTCTGATGAACCTGGGTTCATTTTGAATTATGTATGAACACTGAAAGTGATTTAGTTCAATCTAAAACCAATGCCTTAAATATGAATAAAACAAACTATGAAAGTATAAAGTATGAGTTGGCTTTGGTTGGTTGGGAAACTATACTTAAAGATGTAGTAAACCAACAATGGCTAACTTGTAAACAATATACTGATTCTTTAAAAGTAATATATATATCTCTTTAAGGTGAAAACAAAAATGAGTAAAGTGGTCTAGCTGTGGCTGTAAAGAGGTATAGAACATAAAACAGGAACAGCCCACCCACGATTTTACCTGTACTACATCAATGCACTCTGTACTAACCCAATGTAACTGCACTGTGGAAGGAATTGATCTGTACAATCGGTTTGCAAGACAAGTTTTTCACTGTACCTCGGTACAAGTGACAATAATAAACCAATACCCATACCAATACCAATGTCTGTGCTGACTATGATGCCAAAATAAACTAAACCCATCTGCCTGCATGTGGTCCGTATCCCTCCGTTCCCGGCCTGTTCATGTGTCTGTCTAAATGCCTCTTAAATGCTACTATTGTGTCTGTTTCCCTCACCTCCTCTGCAGTGTGAACCAGGCACCCACCACTCTGTATATAAAAAAACTTGCCCCATACATCTCCTTTAAACTTTCCCCCTCTCACCTTAAAGCAATGCCCTCTAGTATTTGACATTTCCATGCTGGGAGAAAGACTTTGACTGTCTACCCTATCTATGCCTCTCATAATTTTATAAACTTCTATCAGCCTCCAGTGCTCCAGAGAAAACAACCCAAGTTTGTCCAACCAGGACAATTAAAGATAGTATTAGATCAAAGAAAAAAAATAAGAGCATAAAAAATGGAAGCAGGAGTAGATCATTGAATACCTTGTGTCTGTTCCACCATGGTGATCTGGTTCAGTGCTCTTTCCTACACAAACAGTATATCCCTTGATTCCCCGAACACGGTGGGCCGAAGGGCGTGTATTGTGCTGTATTGTTTTTGTTCTATATATAAACATCTAATGGGACACACTGCTGATACTGATAGATCTGATCAACCAGCTGTAGACATGACTGTTTGGCACCTTACAGAGTTCCTAGAGTGTGCTGCAGCTAACAGAGAGTTCCATTTCCAGCATTTAGCTACTGAGATGCTCATTCAATGGGTGACGCTGGTGTTATTGGCAAAAATTTCGTAACCCTGAAGAGTGGGAACATTTCAGAATCTGGCAAAGGAGAATCAAAGCATTGACAAGGAAATAAAAATTGAATAAGAGAGTGGGTTCTGAAGGAAAAAAAAGCTCTTGTAAAGAGTCTGAAATGCATACGTAAGAAGGAACAGACAAGATAACTTTAATGTTGTTCCCTTGCAGACTGAGCCAGGAGTAATTATGTTGGGGTATAAAGAAATTAAATATGTGTGTCTGTCTTCGCAGAAAATCTAAGAGAAATTATGGAAGACTGTAATTCTAGGTGTTCGAAGAAATGAGCATTTTTGGAAAGAAACTAATATTGGAGAAATTAAAGGCAAAGGCCCAGGACTTGATGCTCTGTATCCTACAGCTTTGAAGGAAGTGCCTATGGAAATGGTGAATGCATGGATTGTCATCTTCCAAATTTTATAAATTCCATAAATGGACCCCACGGATTGGAAGATAGTTAATGTAACCAAGTTATTTAACAATGGAGGGAGAGGGACAGTTATCTTGTTATCAGTAACAGGAAAACTGCTGGAATCTATTGCTAAGGAAGTGGTGACAGGGCACTTGCAAATGGGCAGAGTCAAGAGGCATTTATGAAAGGAAAATCATGTTTAACAAACCTGATGGAATTTTTCAGGCTGTAAATTGCAAAATAAGGGTGAACTAGTCATAGAGTCACAGAGCAATACAGCATGAATACAGGCCCTTAGACCCAACCAGTCCATGCCAACCATGTTGTCCACCCAGCTAGTCTCAATTTCCTGCATTCGGCCCATATCCGTCCAAGCCCCGCCCCTCCATGTACCTATCCAAGTGCTTCTTAAATTATACTATTGTACCTGCCTCACCCACTTCCTATGGCAGCTCGTTCCATATACTCACCACTCTCTGAAAAAGTTGCCCCTCAGGTCCCTTTTAAATCTTTCCCCTCTCACCCTAAACCTATGCCTCCTAGTTTTGAACTCCCCTACCCTGGGGAAAAGACTGTAACCAAAAACCTTACCTATGCCTCTCATAATTTTAAACACTTCTGTAAGGTCGTCCCTCATTCTCCCATGTTCCAAGGGATAAAGACCTAGCCTGGCAACCTCTACCTGTAACTCAGGCCCTTGAGTCCTGGCAACATCCTCATAAATCTTTTCTGCACTCTTTCCAGTTTAACCACATCTTTCCTATAACAGGGTGACCAAAACTGTGCACAATGCTCCAAGTGTGGCTTCACCAACGACTTGTACAACTGCAACATAATGTCTCAGCTCCTGAACTCAATGCCCTGACTGATGAAGGCCAACATGCTAAAGACCTTTTTCACCAACCTGTCTACCTGTAACACCGATTTCAATGAACTATGCACTTGTACCCCTAGGTCCCCCTGTTCCGTTACACTCCCTAGTGCCCTACCATTCATAGTACAAGTCCTATGCTGGTTCGACTTTCCAAAATGCATCACCTCACACTTATCTGTATTGAAATCCATTTGCCACTCCTCGGCCCACTTCCCTAACTGATCAAGATCCTCCTGTAATCTATGATGGAAAAAAATCACCCTCAGATCCCCTCTAAACATCCTACATCAGCTTAAACCTTTGCCTTCTTGTCTTAGACACCCCTACCATGGGAAAAAGATTTTTACTATTTGTCCTCTTCATAATTTTATACACCTTTAATGTTTCACCCATCACCCTCCTCTGCTCCAAGGAGAACAAACACAGCCTATTGGGTCTCTCCTTACACAAGTGGTGAACCTCTTCTGCACCCTCTTTGAAATTGCATAGTATATGAAACAAGGTAAATGAGAAATTGGTGGGGATGATGTCGTGGGCATCACAGATTCGTGGCTGAGAAAGGATCAGATCTGGGAGCTGAACAGCCAAGGATACATATCCTATCAAAAAGACAGGCAGGTGGGCAGAGGGGGAGGGGTAGCCCTGTTGGCAAAAAATGAAATTAAATCGATCAGAAGGAGTGAATAGGATCAGAAGATGTAGAATCTTTGTGTAGAGTTGAGGAACTGCAAAGGTAAGAAGACCCTGATGGGAGTTGTGTACAGGCCTCAGAATAGTAGTCAGGATGTGGGGTACAAAATGTGGGGTCAAAAGGGCAGGCACGGTAGTGTAGCAGTTAGCATAATGCTATTACAGCACCAGCGACCCGGGTTCAATTCCGGCCGCTCTCTGTAAGGAGTTTGTACGTTCTCCCCGTGTCAGTGCGTGTTTCCTCCGGGTGTTCTGGTTTCCTCCCACATTCCAAAGACATGCAGGTTAGGAAATTATGGGCATGTTATGTTGGCACTGGAAGCGTGGTAACACTTGCAGGCTGCCCCCAGAACATTCTACGCAAAGATGTATGTCACTGTGTGTTTCGATGTACATGTGACTAATAAAGATATCTTATCTTATCTTAAAATGCACCAGGAGATAGAATAGGCATGTGAGTAAGGCAATGTTACAGTGATCATGCGGGACTTTGATATGCAGGTAGACTGGGAAAATCAGGTTGGTAGTGGACCCCAAGAAAACGAATTCATGGAATGTCTATGAGATGGCTTTTTAGAGCAGCTTGTGGTAGAGCCCAACAGGGAACAGGTGATCCTGGATTTGGTGCTGTGTAATGAGGCAGACTTGATCAGGTAGCTTAAGGTGAAGAAACCATTAGGAGGCAGTGACCATGATATGACAGAACTCGCAATGCAGTTTGAGCGGGAGAAGCTGCAATTACAGTTGAGTAAAGGTAACTACAGAGGCATGAGGGAGGAGCTGGCTAAAGTTGATTGGGAGGGGACCCTAACAGAGAAGTTTGTGGAGCAGCAATGGCAGGAGATTCTGTGAGTAATTCAGGAGACACAGCAGAATTTCATCCCAAGGAAAAAGCAGCACACTAAGGGGGAGGACAAGGCAACCATGGCTGACAAGGGAAGTCAAGGACAGCGTAAAGCAAAAGAAAAGGCATACAATATGACAAAGATTAATGGGAAGCCAGAGGATTGGGAAGCCTTTAGAAGCCAGCAAAGGGCAGCTAAAGAAGCTCTAAGCGAGGAGAAGATGAAATACAAAAGGTAAGTTCGCCATTAATATAAAAGAAGATTCCAGAAGTTTTCTTAGATACATAAAGGGTAAGAGAGAGGCAAGAGTGGACATTGGACTGCTGGAAAATGATGCTGGAGGGGTAGTAATGGGGAACTGGGAAATGGCAGAGGAGCTAATAAGTACTTTACATCAGTCTTCACAGTGGAAGACACCAGTAACATGCCAGAAATTCAAGAGAGTCAGGGGGCAAAGGTGAGTGTTGTGGCCAGTACTAAGGAGAAGGTGCTGAGAAAGCTGAAAGTGGATGAATCACCTGGACCAGATGGACTACAGCTCAGAACTCTGAAAATAGTAGTTGAGGAGATTGTGGTGGCATTAGTAGTGATCTTTCAAGAAGCACTGGAGTCAGGGAGTGTCCCAGAAGACTGGAAAATTGCAAATGTGACACCCCTGTTTAAGAAGGGAGGGAGGCAAAAGACAGGAAATTATAGGCCACTTAGCCTGACCTCAGTGGTTGGTAAGATTTTAGTGTCCATTATTAAGGATGAAATTTCAGAGTACTTGGAAGTACATGATAAATCAGGGTGAAGTTAGCACGGTTTCATTAAGGGAAGATCTTGGCCAACAAATCTATTAGAATTCTTTGAGTAGGTAACAAGTAGGTTGGACAAAGGAGAGTCAGTGGACATTATTTACATGGATTTGCAGAAGGCCTTTGAAAAGGTGCCACATACGAGGCTGCTAAACAAGATGGAAGCTCAGGATGTTAGAGACAAGGTACTAGTGTGGATAAAAGATTGGCTGACTGGCAGAAGGCAGAGAGTGAGGGTGAAAGCATCTTTTTTATGATGGCAACTGGTAACTAGTGGTGTTCCGTAGGGTGATAAAGGCGGCTTATGGCATGATTGCCTTTATTAATTGAGACATTGAGTTAAGAGTCAGGAAGTTATGTTGCAGCTTTAGAAACCTCTGGGTAGGCCTCATCTGGAGTATTTCATTCAATTCTGGTCACTTCCATTATAGGAAGGATGTGGAGGCTTTAGAGAGGATGCAGAAGAGGTTTACCAGGATGCTGCCTGGATTAGAGGGCTTGTGTTATGGGGCAGAGTTATGGACAAACTTGGGTTGTTTTCTCTGGAGCGGCAGAGACTGAGGGGTGACTTTATAGAAGTTTATAAGATTATGAGAGGCACAGGTAGAGTAGACAGCTAGAGGGTATGCATTTAAGGTGAGCAGGGGTAAGTTTTATTTACACAGAGAGTGGTGGGTGCCTGGAATGTGCTGCCAAGGGTGGTGGTGGTGGAGGCAAATATGACAGAGGCAGTTAAGACGCTCTTAGATAGGCACATGAATGTGCCAAGAATGGAGGGATATGGACATTGTGTAGGCAAAAGAGATTCATTTAGTTAGACATTTTATTTACTATTTTAATTAGTTTGACACAACATTGTGGGCCGAAGGGCCTGTTCCTGCGCTGTACTGTTCTATGTTCTGTGTTCTATCAAGAAGCACCTTCATTTGTGTGAAAGGAATGAATGGACTGAAATTCCCATCATCGGGAAAGATCATGCCAGGACTGTGGATCCAATGATATGGGGGCTACATCAGTGTAGCACGATCCTAGGGCCTGAGGCAAATTGTATGGGGCTGAAGCTCAGTGAACACTGTGATGATTTGTCACAAGCATTGACCGATCTAAAAATACCTAACTTCTCAAATGGTGTATGATGCTTATGATAAGAAGCAGTGACAAAAGGTGAGGTGCTAAGGCATAATATTTGAATTAAATTGTATGATGCTTAGTTGATCAGCCCAAAGTAAATCTAGCACAGATCACCTTTCAGCTGGTCTAGCATTCAAGGGCCTCTGAGTATGGGTAATCATCCCTCAAAAGATCTCACTTCAGTCAAAAGAACCTACGTTCATTGCAGATGGACAATGAGTTGCCTTGAATGTTACTCTGACAGATCCTGTGACACCTTATCCCTATAGATCCCTCATTATAGGAAGGATGTGGAGGCATTGGAGAGGGTGCAGAGGAGATTTACCAGGATGCTGCCTGGATTGGAGGGTATTGAATATGAGGAGAGGCTTAAGGTGCTAGGGCTTTATTCACTGGAAAGGAGGAGGATGAGAGGAGACATGATAGAGCTATATAAAATATTGAGAGGAATAGATAGAGTAGACAGTCAGCACCTCCTTCCCAGGGCACCAATCCTCAAGACGAGAGGTCATGGCTTTAAGGTTATGGGTGGGAGGTTCAGGGGAGATGTCAGAGGGAGGTTTTTCACCCAGAGAGTGGTTGGTGCATGGAATGCACTGCCTGGGGTGGTGGTGGAGGCAGATACATTGAACAGGTTCAAGAGCTTGTTGGATAGGCATATGGAGGAACGTGAGATAGAGGGATATGCGGGAGGAAGGGGTTAGGTAGTGTGAGGGTGGTCTGATGGACGGCACGACACGGTGGGCCGAAGGGCCTGTTTTGTGCTGTATGGTTCTATGGTTCTATGGCACCTTGTCCCTACAGTCCCTGAAGTACCCAAATCCCTACAGATCCCTATGGCTCTCTACCCCTCTGGATTCTTGTTGCATCTTATCCCTAAATCCCAGACACCTAATGTATTGAGTGATCACTTCAGCAGCCCCCATGCACACTTTGGAAAATACGCTAATGCAATAATGGTGTAAATTCAACACAGCAGCCGGTGCAGAGGAATGAAGTGGGGTTTCATGTTATTCATGACTAAGAAGCAATGTTTTCATAATATAGCTTGGTTCAAATTCCGCTAAAATAATGCAATGCAGATGCTGCTTAGTGGAATTAATTGCCACCACATTCAGCATGAAGCAGGAGGTACAGAGCAGACTTTTCAGAGGAACCAATACTGTTTGACAGTAATTACTTCTGCATTTCTTTTACAGTTAACACTGTTCTTAAAAATCAGTGGCTACTATGGATTTTCAATTTTGATTTTGAGATTTTAAAAGTTTATATCATTCATTAAACATGAGCATTTCCCTTCACCAGTGTCCTGCAGCATGGCTGGAATTGAACCCAGGTCGCTGGCATGGTTAGTGTAACACTATTACAGCGCCAACAACCTGGGTTCAATTCCGGCCACTGTCTAGTAAGCAGTTTGTACGTTCTCCCCATGCCTGTGTGGGTTTCCTCCGGGTGCTCCGGTTTCCTCCCACATTCCAAAGACATATGGGTTAGGAAGTTCTGGACATGCTATGTTGGCACCGGAAGCATGGCGACACTTGCGGGCTGCCCCCAGAACACTTGACGCAAAAGATGTACATTGAAATTCACAGTGAAATACATGTGACTAATAAAGAGATCTGATCTTATCTTATATTATCCACTACCTGCTCAGTAATCTCAACTCTTCACAGGTAGAATCCATGAACATAAAGTCACGGAGATGTGGAATGCCCAAACCGGATTGAAGTTCAATGCTACCACTCACTATTTCCAGAATCCCCTGTTGTGGAATCATACTCCCTTCAGATCAGATAAGATAAGATCTTTATTAGCCACATGTACATCGAAACACAGTGAAATATATTTTTTGTGTAGTGTTCTGGGGGCAGCCCGCAAGTGTTGCCATGCTTCTGGCGCCAACATAGCGTGCCCACAACTTCCTAACCTGTACGTCTTTGGAATGTGGGAGGAAACCTTTGTGTTAAATGAGTTTGAGAGTGTTCGATTGTACACACTGCCAGCACGTTCACTCCCACTGAATAAAGCTAGCAGTCAGCAGCCTCACACCTGTCTCGTGCTAGCAACCGAAGAAAAAGTTCTGACCAAATGTTTTTCAACAGAACCCGAGATCAAGTACACAGTTCCCTGAAAGTACTGACACAGGTAGAGAATAAAATCCCTAAGTACAATAACCCTATTTTTATTGCCTCTCTCTGATATCTGTTCCTCTATCTCCTGTTGACTTTCAAGGCATAGAAGGCTGTGGATCAAGTGCTGGTAAATGGGATTAGTACTCAACTCCAGAGAAGTACCCTACTCTACACCCTATACATAGAACATAGATCCCTCAAGGTTGCTGTGCAGGTCGATAGGGTTGTTAAGAAGGTGTATGTGTTGGCCTTCATTAGTCAGGGTATTGAGTACAAGATCCACGAGGTAATGTTGTAGCTCTATAGAACTCTGGTTAGACCACACTTGGAGAACTGTGTTCAGTTCAGGTCGCCTCATTATAGGAATGATGTGGAAGCTTTAGAAAGGGTGCAGAGGAGATTTACCATGATGTTGCCTGGATTGGAGAGCATGACTTATGAGGATAGGTTGAGTGAACTAGGTCTTTTCTCTTTGGAGAGGAGGATGAGAGGCGACTTGATGGAGATGTACAAGATGATAAGAGGCATAGATCGAATGGACAGTCAGAGACTTTTTCGCAGTGCAATAATGGCTAACACAAGGGGACAATTTTAAGGTGATTGGAGGAATATATAAGAGGGATGTCAGTGGTAAGTTTTTTTTTTACACAGAGTGGTGGATGCGTGGAACCACTGCCGGCAGAAGTTGTGGGGGCAGATACATTAGGGGCATTTAAGAGACTCTTAGATAGACACATGAGTGATAGAGAAATGGGAAGCTATGTGGGAGGGAAGGGTTAGATAGAGCTCAGAGCAGGATAAAGTGTCGACAACATTGCGGGCTGAAGGGCCTGTACTGTGCTGTAATATTCCATAGAACATTACAGCACAGAACAGGCCCTCAGCCCATGTTGTGCTGACTTTTTAGCCTACTCTAAGAAAAGCTTGCCTTAGAAACCGATCCTACCGGTCAATTCATTACACAGTGCAGTTACATTGAAGTAGTACAGAGTGCATTGATGTAGGACAGGTAAAAACAATAACAGTACAGAGTAAAGTGTCACAGCTACAGAGAAAGTGCAGTGCAATAAGGTGCAAGGTCACAACAAGGAAGATCGTGAGGTCAGAGTCCATCTCATTGTATAAGGGAACCGTTCAATAGTCTTATCACAGTGGGGTAGAAGCTGTCCTTAAGTCTGGTAGTACATGCCCTCAGGCTCCTGTATCTTCTACCCGATGGAAGAGGAGAGAAGCGACAATGTCCCGGGTGGGTGGGGTCTTTGATTATGCTGGCTGCTACATCAAGACAACGAGAGGTAAAGTCCAAGGAGGGGAGGCTGGTTTCTGTGATGCGCTGGGCTGTGTCCACAACTCTCTGCAGCTTCTTGCTGTCCTGGGCAGAGCAGTTGCCATACCAAGCCGTGATACATCCAGATAGGGTGCTTTCTGTGGTGCATCAGTAGAAGTTGGAGAGAGCCAAAGGGGACAAACCAAATTTCTTTAGCATCCTGAGTAAGTAGAGGCGCTGGTGAGCTTTCTTGGCCGTGGCATCTACAAAATTTGACCAGGACAGGCTGTTGGTGATGTTCACTCTCAGGAACTTGAAGCTGTCAACCCTCTTGACCTCAGCACCATTGATGTAGACAGGTGCATGTACACCACTCCCTTTCCTGAAGTCAATGACCAGCTCTTTTGTTTTGTTGACATTGAGGGAAAGGTTGTGGTCATGACACCATTCCACTAAGCTCTCTATCTCCTTCCTGTACTCCAACTCATCAATGTTTGAGATACGGCCTACAACGGTGGTATCATCTGCAAACTTGTAGATGGAGTTAGAGCAGAATCTGGCCACAAAGTCGTGAGTGTATAGGGAGTAGGGTAGAGGGCTGAGGACGCAGCCTTGGGGGGCACCAGAGTTGAGAATAATCGTGCCGGAGGTATTGCTGCCTATCCTCACTGATTGCGGTCTGTTTGTTAGAAAGTCAAGGATCCAGTTACAGAGGGAGGTGTTGAGTACTAGGTCTCAGAGGTTGGAGACAAGCTTGCTTGGAATTATTGTACTGAAGGCAGAGCTGTAGTCAATAAACAATAGTCTAATGTATGTGTTTTTACTGTCCAGATGCTCCAGAGCTGAGCGTAGGGCCAGGCAGATGGCATCCGCTGTAGACCTGTTTCTGCGATAGGTGAATTGCAATGGGTCCAAGCTGTCTGGTAGGTTGGAGTTGATGCGTGCCATGACCAACCTCTTAAAGCACTTCATGATGGTGGATGTCAGAGCCACTGGTTGGTAGTCATTGAGGCATGTCACCATGGAACAATACAGCAGAATACAGGCCCCTCGGTCCACTATGTTGTGCCGCCCTTCAAACCACACCTAAGACTATCTAACCCCTTCCTCCCAAATATCCCTCTATTTTAAATTCCTCCATATGCTTATCTAACAATTTCTTGAACTTGTCCAATGTATCAGCCTCCACCACCACCCCAGGCAGCACATTCCATGCACCAACCACTCTCTGGGTGAAAAACTTCCCTCTGACATCTCCCCTGAACTTCCTACCCATTACCTTAAAGCCATGTCCTCTTGTTTTGAGCATTGGTGCCCTGGGAAAGAGGTGCTGGCTGTCCACTCTATTTATTCCTCTCAATATCTTGTATACCTCTATCATGTCTCCTCTCATCCTCCTCCTCTCCAATGAGAATAGCCCAAGCTCCCTTAGTCTCTCCTCATAATCCATACTCTCTAATCCAGGCAGCATCCTGGTAAATCTCCTCTGCACCCTTTCCAACGCCTCCACATCCTTCCTATAATGAGGCGACCAGAACTGGACACAGTACTCTAGTGGTGGCCTAACCAGAGTTTTGTAAAGCTACATCATCACTTCTCAGCTCTTAAACTCAATGCCCCGACTTATGAAATCTAACATCCCATAAGCTTTCTGAACTATCCTATCTACCTGTGAGGCGACTTTCAGTAATCTGTGGATATGAACCCCCAGATCCCTCTGCTCCTCCACACTGCCCAGAATCCTGCCATTCACCTTGTACTCCACCTTGGAGTTTTTCCTTCCAAAGTGTACGACCTCACACTTCTCTGGATTGAACTCTATCTGCCACTTCTCAGCCCAGCTCTGCATCCTATCAATATCCCTCTGCAAGCTTCGACAGCCCTCCACACTATCCACAACACCACCAATCTTTGTGTCATCTGCAAACTTCCTAACTCGCTAACTCAGCCTTTCACCCCCTCATCTAAGTCGTTAATAAATATCACAAAAAGTAGAGGTCCCAGAACCGATCCCTGTGGGACACCACTAGTCACAGCCCTCCAATCTGAATGCACTCCCTCCACCACAACGCTCTGCTTTCTACAGATAAGCCAATTCTGAATCCACATGGCCAAGCCTCCCTGGGTCCCTTGGCCTCTGACTTTCTGAAGAAGCCTACCATGCAGAACCTTGTTAAATGCCTTACTAAAATCCTTGTAGACCACATCCACTTCACTACCCTCATCAATCTTCTTGGTCACCTCCTCAAAGAACCCTATCAGGCCAGTGAGGCAAGATCTTCCCTTCACAAAGCCATGCTGGCTGTCCCTAATCAGTCCATGATTCTCTAAATGCTCATACTTCCTATCTCTTAGAATCCTTTCTAACAGCTTACCCACCACAGACTTAAGGCTCACTGGCCTGTAATTCCCTGGAATATCCCTACTACCTTTCTTGAATAAGGGGACAACGTTTGCCACCCTCCAATCCTCCAGTACCATCCCCATGGACAACGAGGTCTCAAAGATCCTAACTAACGGTTCAGCAATCTCCTCCCTCACCTCACGAAGCAGCCTGAGGAATATTCTGTCAGGCCCCGGGGACTCATCTGTCCTAATATTTTATAACAACTCCAACACATCCTCTCTCTTAATATCTACATAATCTAGAACATTACCCTCACCAACACAGTCCTCAGCATCAGAGACCCCTCTCCTTGGTGAATACTGAAGAGAAGTATTCATTGAGAACCTCACTCACTTCCACAGCTTCCAGGCACATCCTCCCACCTTTGTCTTTAATCGTACCTACCTTTACCCTAGCCTTCCTGCTGCTCTTCACGTACGAGAAAAAAGCCTTGGGATTCTCCTTAACCCTACTCGCCAAAGCCTTTTCATGTCCCCTTCTCACTTTCCTCAGCCTTTTCTTAAGTTCCTTCCTTGCTACTCTATATTCCTCACGAGCCCTGTCTGATCCTTGCTGCTTACACCTTATGTATGCTGCCGCCTTCTTCCTAACTAGTTGTTCCACCTCTCTCGTCACTCACGGTTCCTTCACCCTGCCATTCCTTCTCTGCCTCACCGGGACAAATTTATCCCTAACATCCTGCAAAAGATCCCTGAACATCGACCACATCTCCATAGTACATTTCCCTTCAAAAAAATATCACCCCAATTTACACTCCCAAGTTCTAGCCTTATAGCCTCATAATTCGCCTTTCCCCAATTAAATATCTTCCCGTCCTCTTTACTCCTATCCCTGTCCATGACAATTCTAAAGGTTATGGAGCAATGGTCACTGTCCCCAAAATGCTCACCCACTGATAGATCTGTCACCTGTCCCAGTTCATTACCTAAAACTAGATCTAATATGGCATTCCCTCTAGTTGGCCTGTCAACATACTGTGTCAGGAATCCGTCCTGGACACCTCACAAACTGTGCCCCATCTAAATCCTTGGCACTAAGTAGGTGCCAATCAATATTTGGAAAGTTGAAGTTTCCCATTATAATAACTCTGTTATTTTCGCATATTTCCAAAACTGCCTCCCAATCTGCTCCTCAGTATCCCTACTGCTACTGGGGGGCCTATAGGTTACTCCCAGGAGGGTAACTGCTCCTTTCTTGTTCCTAACTTCCACCCATATTGACTCTAGAGAGGATCCTTCTACATTATCTACCCTTTCTGCAGCTTTAAGTGTCCCTGACCAGTATCGCCACTCCTCCTCCTCTTCTGCCCCCCTCCTTATCTGTTTTCAGTGTTTTAAAAGCAGGAATATTCAATATCCATTCCTGCCCTGATGTCAGTCATGTCTCTGTAATAGCCACAATATCGTAGTCCCATGTACTAATCCAAGCCCTCAGTTCATCTCCCTCATTCCTGATGCTTCTTGCATTTAAGTAAATGCACTTTAGCCCATCCACCTTACTACTTTTATAGCCTGTACTCTGCTTCTCCTTCCTCAAAGCCTCTCTACCTGTCAGATCTGACTTTTCCCCATCCCCTTCTTCCTCTGACCTCCTCCTCTGGTTCCCTTCCCCCTCGCAATCTAGTTTAAACCCTCCTGAACCACCCTAGCAAACCTGGCCACAAGGATATTGGCCCCCCTCAGATTCAGGTGTAACCCGTCCTCTCTGTACAGGTTCCACCTTCCCCAGAAGAGATCCCAATGATCTAAAAATCTAAAACCCTCCCTCCTGCACCAACTTCTCAGCCATCTCC
Source organism: Pristis pectinata (assembly GCF_009764475.1). NCBI lineage: Eukaryota > Metazoa > Chordata > Chondrichthyes > Rhinopristiformes > Pristidae > Pristis > Pristis pectinata. Next base: position 175,058 of record NC_067408.1, on the reverse strand, counting down.
TCCTATTCCTCCCTTCACTATCACGTGGCACTGGCAGCAATCCCGAGATCGCTACCCTCGAGGTCCTGTTCTTCAGTCTTCTGCCTAGCTTGCTAAACTCACTTTTCAGGACCTCATCCTTCTTCCCACCTATGTCATTGGTACCAACATGAACCATGACTTCTGGCTGTTCTCCCTCCCGCTCTAGAATCCTGTAGACCCGATGAGTGACATCCCGGACCCTGGCACCTGGGAGGCAACATACCATCCAGGATTCATGCTCACTGCCACAGAACCTCCTGTTTCCCTGACTATCGAGTCCCCTATCACTACTGCCTTCCTCTTCTCCTCCCTTCCCTTCTGAGCAGCAGGACCGGTCCCAGTGCCATAGACCTGGCTACTGCTGCTGGGCCCCGGCAGGTCATCTCCCTCAACAGCCTCCAAAGCGGAAAACCTGTTACTGAGGGGAACAGCCTCTGGGGTCCTCTGCTCCATCTGCCTGTTTGTTTTCTTTTTCCTTTTCCCTCCCCTGACAGTCACCATTCTACCTACTTCCTGGACTCTAGTAGTACCTGCTCCAAGGGAGGGTGACCGTCTCCTTATGTACAGTATCTACAAAACTCCCCCTCCCTGATGCTGTGCAGTGTTTGAAGCTGCAACTCCAGCTCATCGATTGTGAGCCGAAGTTCCTCCAGCCTCAAGTACTTACTGCAGATGCGGCCATCATGGACCGCAGCAAGGTCCACTAGTTCCCACATCAAGCAGCTGCAGCACACCACCATGTCCTCCATCTGAACTAATTCTATTTTCCCCCTAGTTTTTCTACTTAAAAATTTGTTACAGATACCTTGCTTTTCTTCGGTACCAGGATGATAGTGGTCTTCTTAAAACAGGAGGGAACCTGAGATTGAAGCAGGGAGAGGTTGAATAAGTTCGCAAATACTTCTGCCAGCTGATCAGCACAAGATCTGAGCATGCAGCCCGGGACACCATCTTGGCCAGGTGCTTTCCTCGTGTTCACTCTCCAGAAGACTGATCTTATGTCCTCCACTGTGATCACAGGTTCAGCTGTATTGGTGGCTGTCAGGGTGGATGGTGACAATCCACTTCCCTTTTGTTCAAAACATGCATACAATGTGTTAAGTTCATCAGGAAAGGATGCGCTGTTGTTAGCTATGCAGCCTGACTTTGTCTTGTAGCCTGTTATGGCATGTAAGCCCTGCCATAATTGGCGGCTGGTCAGGGACTCTATTTTGAGTCAGTATTGCCTCTTGGCATCCCTGATAGCTTTCCGAAGGTTATAACCTCAATTTCTTGTACAGATCAGGATCACCAGATTTGTGTGCAGCAGTCCTCTCCTTCAGTAGGGAGTGGATCTCCTGGTTCATCCATGGTTTCCTGTTTGGGAACACCCGGATTGTCCTCTTTGGTACATAGTCCTCCACACACTTGCTGATAAAGTCTGTGATGGTGGTGGCATACTCATCAAGGCTGGAAGCTAAGTCTTTGAACATGGTCCAGTCCACTGTCTCAAAGCAGTCACATAGGAGCTCATCTGCTTCCTCAGACCAGCACTGCACGACTCTCCATACTGGATGCTCCTGTTTCAGTCTCTGTTTGTATGCAGGGAGAAGGAGCACAGTCTGCTGGTGTGATTTCCCAAAGTGAGGACAAGGGATGGCTCGGGAGGCATCTTTGATGGTTGTATAGCAGTGGTGAAGGGTGTTGGCGCCCCTGGTGGAGCAGATGTGCTGATAGTATTTTGGTAACACACCCTTGAGGTTGGCCTGATTGAAGTCCCCTGCCATGATGAAGAGGGCCTCAGGGTATCCTGTCTCAAGGTTGTTGACCATGGAGTATAGCTCATTGAGTACAGGCTTCATGCCTGTCTGTGGTGCGATGTAGACTGCCATCAGGATAGCTGAAGCGAACTCCCTTGGCAGATAGAATGGTCGACACTTCACCATTAGATATTCCAGGCTGGGCAAGCAGGAGCTCGCCAGGACCATCACGTCCGAGCACCACAAGTTATTGATTAAGAAGCAGACCCCTCCACCTTTAACTTTGCCTGAGGACTCTGTGCAGTTCATTTGATGAATTGAGAAGCCCTCAGATTGAATAGCAGAGTCAGGTGAGGCAGGTGTGAGCCACGTTTCAATGAGACATAGAAGAGGGCATGGTTTTAAAGTAATGGGTGGGAAGTTCAAGGGAGATATCGGAGGAAGATTTTTTACCCAGAGAGTGTTTGGGGCATGGAATGCAGTGCCTGGGGCAGTGGTGGAGGCAGGTACATTGGTCAAATTCAAGAGATTGTTAGATAAGCATAAGGAGGAATTTAAAATAGATATGTGGGAGGAAGCAGTTAGATAGTCTTAGGTGAGGTTTAAAGGTCGACACAACATTGTGGGCCGAAGGGCCTGTATTGTGCTGTACTGTTCTACGATTCTATGACCTCTATCAAGTCACTTCTCCTCCTCCTTTGCTCCAAAGGGAAAAGCCCGAGCTCTCTCAACCTATCCTCATAAGACATGCTCTTCAATCCAGGTAGCATTCTTGTAAATCTCCTCTGCACCCTTTCTAAAGCTTCCACATCCTTCCTGTAATGAGGTGACCAGAACTGAACACAATATTCTAAGTGTGGTCTAACCTGGGTTCTATAAAGCTGCAACATTACCTCGTGGCTCTTGAAATCAATACCCTGACTAATGAAGGCAACATGCCATACGCCTTCTTAACAAGCCAATCAACCTGTGCAGCAACTTTGAGGGATCTATGGACTTGGAACCCAAGATCCCTCTGTTCCACCACACTGCTAAGAATTCTGCCATTAGCCCTTCAACTTTGACCTTCCAAAGTGAACCTCTTCACACTTTTCTGTGTTGAACAATCTGACACTTCTCAACCCAGCTTTGCATCCTATCAATATCCCGTTGTAACTTTCAAAAACCTTCTACACTATCCACAACACCACCAACCTTGGTGTCATTTGCAAACTTACTAACTCACCCTTTCACTTCCTCATCCAAGTCATTTATAAAAATCACAAAGAGCAGAGCCCCAGAACAGATCCCTGTGGAACACCACTGGTCACTGACCTCCACGCAGAATATGCTCCATCTACAACCACCCTCTGCATTCTATGGGCAAGCCAATTCTGAATCCACACAGCCAAGTTTCCCTGGATCCCATGCCTCCCGACCTTCTGAATCAGCCCATGATGGGGAACCTTATCAAACGGCTTACTAAAGTCCATATACACCACACCAACTACTCTACCCTCAATGTGTTTTGCCACATCCTCAAAGAATTCAACCAGGCTCTTGAGGCATGGCCTGCCCCTTACAAAGCCATGCTGACTGTCCCTAATCAGAATGTGCTTCTCCAAATGCTCATAAATCCTGTCCCTAAGAATCTTCCCAATAATTTTTCCACCACTGATGTATGACTCACTATATTTCTCAGGGTTACCCCTACTCCTTTTCTCGAACAAAGGAACAACCTTTGCCACCCTCCAATCATCTGGTACTACTCCTGTGGCCAGTGAGGATGCAAAGATCATTGCCAAGGGCTCAGAAGTGTCTTCCCTTGCTTCCTGTAGTATCCTGAGATATATCCCATCCGGCACCGGGGACTTACCTATCCTAACGTTTTTCAAAAGTTCCAGCAGATCCACCTTCTTAAAATTAAGATGTTCTAGCTTATTAGCCTGTTTTACCCTGTTCTCACCAATGTCAAGGTCTCTATCACAGGTGACTACTGAAGCAAAGTATTCATTAAGGACCTCCCCTACCTCCTCCAACTCCAGGCTCATGTTTCCTCCTCTATCCTTAATCGGTCCTACCTTCACTTGAGTCATCCTCCTTTTCTTCAAATATGAGGAGAACGCCTTGGGGTTATCCTTAATTCTACTTGCCAAGACCTTCTCATGCACCCTTCTAGCTCTCCTAAGTCCATATACACTGGACTTCATGGCCAGATTCTGCTCTAACTCCATCTACGAGTTTGCAGATGATACCACCATACTGGGATGAATCTCAAATATCAATGAGTTGGAGTACAGGAAGGAGATAGAGGGCTTTGAGGCAAGATGTCATGACAACAACCTTTTAGAATCAGAATCAGATTTATTATCACTGAATTATATGACATGAAATATGTTGTTTTGCGGCAGCAGTACAGTGCAAAGACATAAGATTATTATAAATTACAAAACTAAATAAATAGTGCAAAAAAGGAATAATGAGATAGTGTTTCATGGGCTCATGGACCTCAGAAATTTGATGGCGGAGGCGAAGAAGCTGCTTCTGAATCAAATTGTGGGTCTTCAGGCTCCTGTATCTCTTCCCTGATGGTAGTAATGAGAAGGGGGCATGTCCTGGAATGTGAGGGTCCTTCGTGATGGATGCCACTTTCTTGAGGCACCACCTCTTGAAGATGTCCTCGATGGTGGGGAGGTTTGTGCTTGCAATGGAGCTGGCTGAGTCTACAACCCTTTGCAACCTCTTGCAATCCTGTGCATTGGAGCCTCCATACCAGGCTGTGATACAACCAGTCAGAATGCTCTCCACCGTATATGGAATTCCCTCAAAAAAAAGAGCTGGTCATTGACTTCAGGAAGGGGGGTGTTGCACATGCTTCTGCTTACATCAACAATGTTGAGGTCGAGAGAGTTGAAAGCTTTAAGCGCCTTTGAGTGAACATCACTGATAGCCTGTCACGGTCCAACCATGGAGGTGCCACGGCCAAGAAAACGCACCAGCGCCTCTACTTCCTCAGGATGCTAAAGAAATTTGGCATCTACCCTTTGACCCTCACCAATTTTTATTAATGAACAATAGAAAGCATCCTATCCAGATGCATCATGGCTTGGTCTGGCAACTGCTCTGCCCACGACTGCAAGAAACTGCAGAGTGTTGTGGACACAGCTCAGCACATCAAGGAAACTAGCCTCCCCTCCATGGACTCTGTCTACACTTCTAGCTACCTCGGTAAAGCTGCCAACATAATCAAAGACCTCACCCACCCCGGACATTCTCTCTTCTTCCCCCATCCCATTGGGCAGAAGATACAAAAGCCTGAAAGCACGTACCACCAGGCTCAAGGACAGCTTCTATCCTGCTGTTATAAGACTATTGAATGGTCCCCTAGTACGATAAGATGGACTCTTGACCTCACAATCTAGCTTGTTATTTCCTTGCATCTTATTGTCTGCCTGCACTTTCTCTGTAACTGTAAACACTTTATTCTGCATTTTGTTGTTGTTTTCCCTTGTACTACCTCAATGCACTGTCATAATGAAATGATCTGTATGGATTGGATGCAAAGCAAAGCTTTTCACTGTACCTTGGTACACGTGACAATACTAAACCAATTTACCAATTTAGTATAGATTGATACTTGATGGTCATTGTGAACATGGTGGGCCAAAGGGCCTGCTTCTGTGCTCTATAGCTCCAAATAACTCCAGCTGTGGAAAGCTGAGGCTCAGGATGGAGGTTTCAGTTCATTACTCAGCACTGCACAGAATTTTGGATGATAAATGTATTTTTAATTTGTTGATTGCAATATTATTCATAGCTTCTGTATGTGCACATGTGATTCTTCAAGGGAAAGATATTTGATAGGCAATCTGCAAAATATCAAACATATGTCACCAGGATGTCTGAAGTGTTCAGCACTCTCTGTAGATCAGTGGGTAAAGGGGCTTGTCTGCCTGAACATGTTATCAAGTGAAACACATTCCTTTTGCTGTCAATGGCTCAGAGTGTGAGATGGCAATCTTCAGCTGTGAGTAGTTCAAATTCCTTCTTTATCGGACCAGCTGGAAATGTGCAGGAGCCCACAAAACCTAATTCCCAGTTATTGTTGCAGCATTAGAGATAACCAGACTAACTATAGAGTTAGAATTTTTTAGCAAAAGTGCATTTGTCACCCTATGCAGCATCAGACCTTTGAGAATAGGCTGATTCCACCCCACTTGCTCCCAATTAAAGAGTTACAGCTGTTTGCAGAATGTATCCATTGCTGAAACAGTTTCACCACTGAATGCTTTAATTAGTTTTGTTCTTGGATCTGGGTTGGGTCCTTAAGGCATGTGCTCTGGGACTGGCTGTTATTACAAGACACTGACCTTTGCATAAGGAATTAAAGGAGGGCTAAGTCTTTGTGTAGCTGGATATCAGCAATTGTTTGACACTGGGGGTTGGATTTAAGCAACAATGCAATGAGGGGCGTGGCACTGAGATAGCTCCAATCACCACTTTTTCTCTTTAAAGATAATCCACCAAAGCAGGCTGTCAAAGTAACTTTGCAGCTATCAGCACTCACTGTTATTTAAGTGTTAATGCCACAAAAGCATTAGGTAATAGGCAGTCATGATTAAACACAGATCCAGAAGTTGCTGATTTATATGTGGGACTATGTCATTTGCTTTCCTACCTTACCCCTTATGTTCTGGAATGTAGCAGCATGTATTTGTGCAGTAGAATTGAATCAAACTCAGCCCATAAAGTTATATCAAATCACGTTGGTTAAAGAGTGTGTTCAACAATACGAAAAACATTAATTACTGGCAATCAACATGTTTGGCAATGAAAATTAACGTAAAAGTAAAGCACTTCATTCCAGGTTTTAATTCTGATGAAGGATCTTTGACTTGAAATGTTAACTGTTTCTCTTCCCATCGATGTTGCCTGACCTGAGTACTTCTGGCATTTTTGGTTTTTATTTTAGACTTCCTGCATCTGCAGTTATTTGCATTTTCATTTAATTATTGTCTAATCTTATATAGACTTGAGCGTCGATGGCAAGGACATCATCCATTTCCCATACGAAAAAGAACATAGAACACTACAGCACAGTACAGGACCTTCGGCCCATAACATTGTGCTGAGTTTAAAAGAGGCAAGTCTTGGTGCTTGAGAGATTCACTTTGCAGGAGTCAGAATTTGGAGCAAGATCGTGAGACTTGAAATGAGTCAAGTTAGCTAATTGTTAGTTAATAGTTGATTGGCTACTTAGCTAATTATCAGCAGCCAATAAAAGAAAGGTTAAGTGAAGTAGCCATTTTGAAGTGGCCAGTGTAAGAGTGGGGAAAGCAGGTAAGGTTTTTATTTTCCTGTTAAACTATGACCTTTGACTTAGTGTAGACAAAATTGCAGTCAGGGCAGTGGAATGCTCCTCCTGCAAGATGCAGGAAGTCAGGGAACCTCATGGTCTCCCTTATGGCTACATCTGTGCACCCAGACTGACCAGGTCACAGAACTGCAGGTGCAGTTGGATGTACTCAGGATCATCTGGGACGTTGAGGACATCATAGATGAGGGTTTTAGTGAAGTGGTCACACCTAAGGTTCAGGCTACAGATTGATGGGTGACCACCAGGAGAAGTAAGGGGAGTAGGTAGACAGTGCAGGATTTCCCTTCGGCTATTCCCCTCAATAACAAGTATATCCCTTTGGATACTGTGGGTAAGCTGCTAGAAAGGATTCTAAGAGATAGGATCTATGAGCATTTAGAGAATCATGGACTGATTAGGGACAACCAGCATGGATTTGTGAAGGGAAGATCTAGCCTCACTAGCCTGATCTGGCTCTTTGAGGAGGTGACCAGGAAGATCGATGAGGGTAGTGCAGTAGATGTGGTCTACATGGATTTTAGTAAGGCATTTGACAAGATTCCGCATGGTAGGCTTCTTCAGAAGGTCAGCTACTTTTTGTGATATTTATTAATGACTTAGATGAGGGGGTGGAAAGGTGGGTTAGCAAGTTTGCAGATGACACAAAGATCGGTGGTGTTGTGGATAGTGTGGAGGGCTGTCGAAGCTTACAGAGGGATATTGATAGGATGCAGAGCTGGGCTGACAAGTGGCAGATGGAGTTCAATCCAGAGAAGTGTGAGGTCGTACACTTTGGAAGGACTAACTCCAAGGTGGAGTACAAGGTTAATGGCAGGATTCTGGGTAGTGTGGAGGAGCAGAAGGATCTGGGGGTTCATATCTACAAATAACTGAAAGTTGCCACACAGGTGGATAAGGTAGTTAAGAAAGTTTATGGGATGTTAGCTTTCATAAATCATGAGATTGAGTTTCAGAGCCGCGAAGTAATGATGCAGCTATACAAAACTCTGGTTAGACCTCACTTAGAGTACTGTGTCCAGTTCTGGTCACTTCATTATAGGAAGGACATGGAAGTGTTGGAAAGGGTGCAGAGGAGATTTACCAGGATGCTGCCTGGATTAGAGAGTATGGATTATGAGGAGAGATTAAGGGAGCTAGGGCTTTACTCATTGGAGAGGAGGAGGATGAGGGGAGACATGATAGAGGTATACAAAATATTAAGAGGAATAGACAGTGGACAGCCAGCACCTCTTTCCCAGGGCACCAATGCTCAATACAAGAGGGCATGGCCTTAATGGGTGGGAAGTTCAAGGGAGATATCAGAGGGAGGTTTTTCACTCAGTGGTTGGTGCATGGAAAGCACTGCCTGGGGTGGTGGTGGAGGCTGATATGTTGGTCAAGTTGAAGAGATTGTTAGATAAGCATAAGGAAGAATTTAAAAATAGAGGGATATGTGGGAGGAAGGGATTAAATTGTTTTAGGTGAGGTTTAAAGGTCAGCACAACATTGTGGGCCAAAGGGCTTTTACTGTGCTATACTGTTCTATGTTCCCTGATGAGTGGCAAGTGAAATATTATCAACATTAAACAGATACTTGAGTATGGAACCCAAGATATTTGTGGGTCATTGCCCAATTACATGACCAAAGCCCAGGAACTTCTCAACCCTAACAATATGATAAAGTTAAAATACTGAGTGGTCCCTGGAGTGGGTTTTTAGGATATCCTGAAAGGCCAGTTTCTTGGTTGCCCCAGTTATTAGTTTTACAGAATCTCCCAGACTCAGTTCAACCATGTTATTGGTATTGGTTTATTATTGTCACTTGGAATATAGAAAAACTACAGCACAATTCAGGCCCTTCGGCCCACAAAGCTGTGCCAAACATGTCCCTACCCTAGAAATTACTAGGCTACACCACAATACAGTGAAAAGCTTGTCCACGGGGCTCATTGACTGTGGAGTGTTGCTGGTTCTGAACATCAATCCCTTGACTGTGGAATAGTGCTGAGTTTGGTTGTTTTTCTATCTTTGAGTGGGGAGTGCTGCTGGTCCTAAGCCTCTGTCTCACTGGTGACAATGTGATTTCCTGCTTCTGAGCTTCTCTTGGTGGTTACAGAATGTGTTGTTACTAGTCCTCAATGTTACTTCATGTGTCATGGAATGGGGAGTGTTGGGCATCAATCTTTGTGGTGACAACACTGACATTGCTGGTTCTATGTTCATTGAATGTGGGGCCCATCTGGTGCTGAGTTTCATTCTTGGTGGTGCAGTGGGTAGTGCTGCTGCCTCACATTTACAATGACCAAGTTCAATCCTAGCCTAAGAAAACAAAACCGTATAGCATAGGAACTGGCCCATCAGTCCACAATGTCTGTGCTGAGCATGATGTCAAATTAAATGAATCCCTTCAGCCTGCAATTGATCCATATCCCTCCATTCCCTTCATATTCATGTGCCTATTTAAAAGCCGCCTGAGCACCAATATTGTATCTGCTTTCACCACCTTCCTTGGTAGCACATTCCAGGTGCCTACCACAAACATTTCCCCCCTCACCTTAAAGCTATGCACTCTGGTATTTGACATTTCTACCCTGGGGAAAAGAGATTCTGATTGTCTACCCCATCTTTGCCTCTCAATTTTATAAACTTGTATCATCTCCTCTCAACCTCCAAAGCACTAGAGTAAACAATCCAGGCTTGTACAACCTCTCTTCATAGATAATGCCCTCTAATTCAGTCAGCATCTTGGTAAACCTCTTAAACCCTTTCCAAAGCCTTCACATCCTTCCTGTAATGCAGTGACCAGAATTGCACGCAATACTCCAAGTGCAGCCTAACCAAAGTTTTATACAACTGTATCATTTCTTCCTGACTTGTACTCGATGCTCTGACTAAAGGTGGCAATTATGCCATACACCACCTTTACTACTATCTACTTGTGTTATCATTTTCAGGGAGGAATGGGCCTGAACCCCAAGATCCCTCTATACATCAATGCTGTTAAGGGTCCTGCCATTAACTGTGTACTTTCCCCTTGTGTATGACCTCCCAAAGTGCAACATCTCAACTTGTGCAGATTAAACTCCATCTGCCATTTCTCCACCCATATCTATATCCAACCGTATCCTTTGGCTACCTTCTTCACTGTCTGCAGCTCCATTAGAGTCCTCTGCAAACATCTAATGAACCCACCTGTTGTGAAATGTTTTTTTTTCCCAGTCCTAAGGATCAAGGGCTCTGGACACGAGCTTTGGATATCAAAACACAAAGGCAAATGCAGGGACAGAATGGGTGGAAACAGACACACTCACATACACGCAGGAGACCACAAACATGAGGGGGGCATCACAACTAGGATAAGCTACACACACTAATACACACAAACACAATAACAATGTACAACTTCAGGATATAATACTTCAATGCTTGACCCACACTAGCATTGGCTCTAAGACTGCCTGGAATCTGAGTGAAATGCTCCCAAACCACATGGTGATGCACTCTTACCAGTGATCTCTGCAGCATTGTCTCACTGCTCCTGAGGTTGTCAAAAGAGGAAGGGCTAGGGGATTGCAGCCCTTTTTATGGTGCTAGGAGGCTGGGTGGATCCTCACTGTTGTGATTTAAACAAGCCAATGGTCAGGCAAGTTCAGAGACAAAAGGTATTCTCACACCTGAGGGATGGGTGGAGCTGCACCTTGATTGACAGTAGTATCACTTCCGATCAGAGGAGCAATGCTGTCCTCTGGTCAGCGGGGGTCAGTGTCATTACTGTCACGTGACAGCCATGTGCTGTCTCGCTACACCACCTACATGTATGTACATGATGTTCCAGCACTGATCCCTGCAGAACAGTACTAGTCACAGGCCTCCAGCCAGAATAACACCCTTCCATCACTACCCTCTATCTTTTGTAACAGATGGGCTAATTTCAGGTAACAGGGAGGAACTTGTAAAAATCCCAATCACAAGGGATAACATATTGGAGAAACTCACAGGGCTAAAAATGAACAAATTGACAGGAGCCTAAGGCCTACACTCTTGGGTTTTAAAGCATGTGGCTATCCACATCTTTGCCAATTTTTGTATCATCTGTAAACTTGCCCATCAGCCTACTTACATTTTTGTTCAGATCATTTAAGTATGTCACAAACAAGAGGTCCAGCACTGATCCTTACAGAACACCACTGGACACAGACCTCCAGTCAGAATAACACACGTCCACCACAACCCTCTTTCCTCTATGGCCAGACATACCAAATCTCCATAGATCCCAAGTGCCTTAATCTTCTGGATCAGCCTGCCTTGAGGGATCTTTTCGAAAGCTTTAGTAAAGTCCATGTCCTGCATACAACATCGACTGCCCTACCCTCCTAACATATAAAAAAGCTGAATTGTTTGTTAGACGTGACCTCCCCTGCAAAAAGCCATGCTGAACTTCCCAAATAAGTCTTTTGCTTTTCCAGATGCAAGTAAATCCATACCTTACTTGTGCTACAAGGGTAGCAATCTCAGGATTGCTGCCAGTGCCACGCAATAGTGAAAGTAGGAATAGGAGGAGATGGCAAATAAATGCGTGGCTGAGAAGTTGGTACAGGAGGGAAGATTTTAGATTTTTGGATCATTGGGATCTCTTCAGGGGAAGGTGGGACCTGTACAGAGAGGATGGGTTACACCCGAACTTGAGGGGGACCAATATCCTTGTGGCCAGGTCTGTTAGGGTGGTTTGGGAGGGTTTAACCTAGATTGCGAGGGGGAAGGGAACCGGAGGAGTAGGTCAGAGGAAGAAGGGGATGGGGAAAAGTCAGATCTAACAGGTAGAGAGGCTTTGAGGAAGGAGAAGCAGAGTACAGACCATAAAAGTAGTAAGGTGGATGGGCTAAAGTGCATTTACTTAAATGCGAGAAGCATCAGGAATAAGGGAGATGAACTGAGAGCTTGGATTAGTACATGGGACTATGATATTGTGGCTATTACAGAGACATGGCTGACATCAGGGCAGGAATGGATATTGAATATTCCTGGTTTTCAGTGTTTTAAAAAGGGAATGGAGTGGGGGGGGGGGGGGGATGAAGAAGAAGAATGGCGATACTGGTCAGGGACACAGTTACAGCTGCAGAAAGGGTAGATAATGTAGAAGGATCCTCTCTAGAGTCAGTATGCGTGGAAGTTAGGAAAAAGAAAGGAGCAGTTACTCTACTGGGAGTATCCTATAGGCCCCCGGTAGCAGTAGGGATACTGAGGAGCAGATTTTGGAAAGATGTGAAAATAACAGGGTTATCATAGTGGGAGACTCCAACTTCCCAAATATTGATTGGCACCTGCTTAGTGCCAAAGGTTTAGTCGGGGCAGAGTTTAAGTGTATCCAGGATGGATTCCTATCACAGTATGTTGACAGGCTGACGAGAGGAAATGCCATATTAGATCTAGTTTTAGGTAATGAACTGGGTCAGGTGACAGATCTATCCATGGGTGAGCATTTGGGGGACAGTGAGCACCGCTCCATAACCTTTAGAATTGTCATGGACAGGGATAGGAGCAAAGAGATTGGGAAGATATTTAATTGGGGAAAGGTGAATTATGAGGCTATAAGGCTAGAACTTGAATGTAAATTGGGGTGACATTTTTGAAGGGAAATGTACCGTGGAGATGTGGTCAATGTTCAGGGATCTCTTGCAGGACATTAGGGATAAATTTGCCCCGGTGAGGCAGAGAAGGAATGTAAGGGTGGAGGAACCAGGGATGACAAGAGGTGGAACAACTAGTCAGGAAGAAGAAGGCAGCATACATAAGGTGTAAGCAGCAAGGATCAGACAGGGCTCATGAAGAATATAGAGTAGCAAGGAAGGAACTTAAGAAAGGGCTGAGGAGAGCGAGAAGGGGACATGAAAAGGCTTCGGCGAGTAGGGTTAAGGAGAATCCCAAGGCTTTTTACTCGTACGTGAAGAGCAGAAGGATGGCTAGAGTAAAGATAGGTCTGATTAAAGACACAGGTGGGAAGCTGTGCCTGGAAGCTGTGGAAGTGGGTGAGGTTCTCAATGAATACTTCTCTTCAGTATTCACCAAGGAGAGGAGTCTTGATGTTGAGGACAGTGTTGGTAAGGTTAATGTTCCAAAGTATGTAGATATCAAGAGAGAGGATGTGTTGGTGCTGTTAGAAAATATTAGGACAGATAAGTCCCCAGGGCCTGACAGAATATTCCCCAGGCTGCTTCGTGAGGCAAGGGAGGAGATTGCTGAACCATTGGTTAGGATCCTTGAGTCTTCGTTGTCAATGGGGATAGTACTGGCGGATTGGAGGGTGGCGAATGTTGTCCCCTTATTCAAAAGGGGTAGTAGGGATAGTCCAGGGAATTACAGACCAGTGAGCCTTATGTCTGTGGTGGGTAACCTGCTGGAAAGGATTCTAAGAGATAAGATCTATGAGCATTTAGAGAATCATGGACTGATTAGGGACAGTCAACATGGCTTTATGAAGGGAAGATCTTGTCTCACTAGCCTGATAGGGTTCTTTGAGGAGGTGACCAGGCAGATTGATGAGGGTAGTGTAGTAGATGTGGTCTACATGGATTTTAGTAAGGTGTTTGACAAGGTTCCACCTGGTGGCTTCTTCAGAAGGTCGGAGGCCAAGGGATCCAGGGAGGCTTGGCCAGGTGGATTCAGAATTGTCTTGCCTGTAGAAAGCAGAGGGTTGTGGTGGAGGGAGTGCATTCGGATTGGAGGGCTGTGACTAGTGGCGTCCCACAGGGATCGGTTCTGGGACCTCTACTTTTTGTGACATTTATTAACGACTTAGATGAGGGGGTGGAAGGCTGGGTTAGCAAGTTTGCAAATGACAAAGATTGGTGGTGTTGTGGATAGTGTGGAGGGCTGTCGGAGCTTACAGAGGGATATTGATAGGAGGCAGAGCTGGGCTGACAAGTGGCAGATGGAGTTCAATCCAGAGAAGTGAGGTAGTACACTTTGGAAGGACAAACTCCAAGGCAGAATACACTAAATGGCAGGATTCTGGGCAGTGCAGAGGGATCTGGAGGTTCATATCCACAAATAACTGAAAGTTGCCACACAGGTGGATAGGGTAGTTAAGAAAGCTTATGGGATGTTAGCTTTCATAAGTCATGGGATCGAGCTTAAGAGCCGTGAAGTAATGGTGCAGCTTTACAAAACTCTGGTTAGACCTCACTTAGAGTACTGTGTCCAGTTCTGGTCTCCTCATTATTAGAAAGGATGTGGTAGTGTTGGAGAGGGTGCAGAGGAGATTTGAGGATGCTGCCTGGATTATGAGGAGAGAATAAAGGAGTTAGGGCTTTACTCATTGGAGAGGAGGATGAGGGGAGACATGATAGAGGTATACAAAATATATAGATAGAGTGGACAGCCAGCACCTCTTTCCCAGGCCACCAATGCTCAATACAAGAGGGCATGGCTTTAATGAGTGGGAAGTTCAGGAGAGATGTCAGAGGGAGGTTTTTCACCCAGAGAGTGGTTGGGGCATGGAATGCGCTGCCTGGGGTGGTGGTGGAGGCTGATACATTGGACAAGTTCAAGAGATTGTTAGATAAGCATATGGAGGAATTTAAGATAGAGAGATTTGTGGGAGGAAGGGGTTAGATAGTCTTAGGAGTGGTTTGAAGGATGGCACAACATGGTGGGCTGAAGGGCCTGTATTGTGCTGTATTGTTCTATGGATCTAAGAATCTTCAATGATTTCTTGACCACTGATTTAAGGCTCACCAGCCTATAACTGATCTTCTTAAACATAAGGACAACATTGGCTATTCTCCAGTTCTCTGGGACTCTCCTGTGGCTAAAGAGGATACAGACCTCTGCCAAAGCCCAATCAATCCCCTCCCTTTACCTGGAATAGATCCCATCAGGCCCTGGGGACATCCACCTCAATGTCTTTTTGAAGTGACGCAACACTACCAGCACCTTGATATCAACATACCCCTCCTGGATCTCACTATCTTTGGTGAATAATCTGGGACATTGTCTCTTCTCTCCTCTTCCATCAGGTAGAAGATACAGGAGCCTGAGGACACATACCACCAGACTTAAGGACAGCTTCTACCCCACAGTGATAAGACTATTGAACAGTTACCTTATACAACGAGATGGACTATGACCTCACGATCTACCTTGTTGTGACCTTGCACCTTATTGTACTGCACTTTCTCTGTAGCTGTGGCACTTTACTCTGTACTGTTATTGTTTTTACCTGTACTACATCAATGCACTCCGTACTAACCCAATGTAACTGGACTGTGTAATGAATTGACCTGTAAAATCAGTGTGTAAGACAAGTTTTTTTCCATTGTACCTCAGTTCAAGTGGTGACAAACCAATACCATACCATGCAAAGTACTCATTTAGAATCTTGCCCAATTCCTCTTGCTCCAGACATGAATTCCCTCCTTTATCTTTGAATAATCCTACTCTCTCCCCAGTTGCCTTTGTTTTTTAATGTCTAATCCTACTCACCAAGGACATTTCATGGCCTGTTTTAGCCCTTCTGATTCCCTGTTTAAGTTCTTCCCCGCTTCCTTTATATTCTACAAGGGCCCTGTCCATATTTGGCTTTCTAAACCTTGCAATGTGCTTCCTTTTTCCTTTCTGACTAAATTTGCAACATCTATCATCCAGATTACCAAACCTTGACCATCCTTGTCTTTCTTCCTCACAGGAAGATGTTGGTCCTGAATTCTGACCAGCTGGCCTTTAAGCATCTTCCACATGTGAAATGTGGACTTGCCCAATAATAGCTGCTCCCAGTCTCTTGCCAAATTATTGTAATTGCTCTTTTCCCAATTTAGCACTTTGTTCCAAGGTCTAGTCATATCCTTATCCAATACTATCTGTTCTGGAACCCCTGCTTTTTGTGATTTTTTTTTTTAATAAGTGACTTGGACAAGGATGTGGAAGGGTGGGTTCATAAGCTTGCAGATGACACAAAGGTTGATAGTGTTGTGACTAGTGCAGAAGGTTGCTGTAGGTTAAAGTAGGACATTGATAGAATGCAGAGCTGGGCTGAGAGGTGGCAGGTGAAGTTCAACCCAGAAAAGTGTGAAATGATGCACTTTGGAAGATCAAATTTGAAGGCAGAATACAAGGTTAATGGCAGGACTCTTAGCAGTGTGGAAGAACAGAGAGATCTTGGGGTGCATATCTATAGATCCAGGTCGATAAGAAGGCGTATGGTGTATTGGCCTTCATACTTGGGGCATTGAGTTCAAGAGGTGTGAAGTAATGTTGCAGTTCTATAGAACTCTGGTCAGACCACACTTGGGAGCATTGTGTTCAGTTCTGGTCACCTCATTATAGGAAGGATGTGGAAGCTTTAGAGAGGGTGCAGAGGAGATTTACCAGGATGCTGCCTAGATTGGAGAGCATGTCTTATGAGGATAGGTTGAGTGAGCTAGGGCTTTCTCTTTGGAGAGAAAGAGGATGAGAGGTGACTTGATAGAGGTGTACAAGATAAGAGGCATAGATCAGGTGGACAGTCAGACTTTTTCCCTGGGTGACAATGGCTAACATGAGGGGACATAATTTTTAAGGTGATTGGAGGAAGGTATAAGGGAGATGTCAGGGATAAGCTTTTTTTTAAAAACACAGTGGTGGGTGTGTGGAACACACTGCTGGCAGAGGTGGAGGAGGCAGATACATTAGTGACATTTAAAGGACCCTTAGATAGACACGAATGATAGAGAAATGGAGGACTATGTGGGAGGGAAGGATTAGATAGATCTTAGAGCAGGATAAAATGTCAGCACAACATCATGGGCCAAAGGGCTTGTACTGTGATATAATGTTCTGTGTTCTAACTTCTAAAGTTATGACTGCTGTTTTCCCAATGCTTTCCCATCATCTGGCCAGGCTTACTTTCCAAATCAAGTCCTAGTATAGTCTCTTCCCTGATTGGATCATCTATATACTGTGTAAATAAACCCTCCTGGGTGTACCAAACAAGTCTCTACAATCTAAGGGAGTCCCAGTCAAGATTGAGAAAATTAGTCACCCACTACAACTACCTTGTTCTTTTGCATCATTCCATAATCTGCCTACATATCTGTTCCTCCATCTCCTGCTGGCTATTGGGAGACCAATAGTATAGCCCCAGAGTGATGGCACTTTTCTTATTTGAGTTCTACCCATATTGCCTACAGGACCTCTTCTTTAAGTGTAGCTGTGACATTCTCACTGATCAGTAGTGCAAGTCATTGACTTCCTGACCAAGAGACTAATCAGCAAAGAAAGGTAGCAATACCTCACCATGATTATCCTCAACACTGGTGCCCTGCAAGGCTACATCCTCAGGCCCCCTACTCCACTCCCCATGTACTCACGACTGCGTCGACAGATTCTGCTCTAACTCCATCTACAAGTTTACAGATGACACCACTGTAGAAAGCAGAATCTCAAATAACGATGAGTTTGAATACAGGAAGGGGAGAGAGAGAGTGACACGGTGTCATGACAACAACTTTTCCCTCAATGTCAGTAAAACAGAAGAGCTGGTCATTGACTTCAGGGAGAGGGGCAATGCACATGCTCATGTTTAATCTCTCGACCTCAGCATCATTGATGTAAAGTTCCTGGAGTGAACATAACCAGGAGTCTCTCCTGGTCCAATCATGTAGATACCACAGTCAAGAAAGCTCACCACTGTCTACTTCCTCAGAAGGCTAAAGAAATTTGGTATGTCCCCTTTGACCCTCACTAATTTTTATTGATGCACAATAGATAGCATCCTATCTGGATTCATCATGGCTTGGTATCTTGGTATGGCAACTGCTTTGCCCAAACGTGCAAGAAACTGCAGAGAGTTATGGACACAGCTCACTACATCACAGAAACCAGTCTCCCCTCCACAGACTGTTTACATTTCTCTGCAGGGTAGTGTAGCAGTTAGCGTAACACTGTTACAGTGCCAGCGACCCAGGTTCAATTCCGGCCACTCTCTGTAAGGAATTGTACATTCTCCCCGTGGTCTGTGTGGGTTTCCTCTCGGTGCTCCAGTTTCCTCCCACATTCCAAAGATGTACAGGTTAGGAAGTTGTGCGCATACTATGTTGGTGCTGGAAGTGTGGCGACACTTGCGGGCTTCCCCCAGAACACTATGCAAAAGATGTTTTTCACTGTGTGTTTTGATGTACATGTGACTAAAGATATCTCATCTTATAGCAATCAGCATAATCAAAGACAGGAGCCTGAGGGCACGTACCACCAGACTTGAGGACAGCTTCTATCCCACTGTGACAAGACTATTGAACGGTTCCCTTATGCAATGAGATGGACTCTGACCTCATGATCTACCTTGTTGTGACCTTGCACCTTATTGCACTGCACTTTCTCTGTAGCTGGGACACTTTGTACTGTTACTGTTTTTACCTGTACTACCTCAATGCACTCTGTACTAACCCAATGTAACTGTGCTGTGTAATGAATTGACCCGTACGATCGGTGTGCAAGACAAGTTTTTCCACTGTATCTCAGAACAACTGACTGATAAACCAATACATCATGGGCCAAAAAGCCTATTCCTGTGCTGTACTGTTCTATATTCTGCATTCTATATCAGAAGTTGATAAAACTATAGGACATAGATTCAGGCTACAGGGAAGAGATTTAGAGGGGATATTAGGGGGACCACCTTCAGCAGAAGTGGTGAGCAGCAGGAATGCGCCGGAGAGTGGTTGAAGCTGGGTTGTCGACTGCATTTAAGTGGTGTCTAGCTGAGCACTTGAACCACTGAAGAATAGAAAGCTGTGGTAATTGGTACATGTGACAATAATCAACCAATATATAGTGAAAGCTTCCAGATCATTCCATGCAAAATTACATAGAGGTAGTATGAAGGAAAAAATGATGCTGAATATAGTGTTACAGAGAGTGCAATGCAGGTAGACAAATAAAGTGCATGGGCCACAATAAGGTTAAATGAGAGATCAATTCATCTTTATTGTATAAGGGATGAATTCAAGAGCCTTATAACAGGACAGAAACTGTCCTTGAGTTTGGTGGTACAATTTCTCAGGTTTTTGTATCTTCTGCCCGATGAGTGGGGAGAAGAGAGAATGACTGCAGTAGAAGGGTCCTTAACCATTCTGGCTGCTTTCCCGAGGCAGCAGGACGTGTAGACAATGGAGGAGAGGCTGGTTTGAGTGATCAACTGGGCTGATGGGCAATGAAGTTAATATGGAGGGGTGCCCACTGTTTAGCATGAATGAGTTGGGATGAATGGTCTGTTTCCATGCTGTACAATTCTACAACATTCATTGTCCACAGACACTGCATGTAAAAATGAGAACCAGCAAAGTTGTGGATATTTTAAATAATTATTTTGAATTGTTCTTTATGGTAGAACTCTAAAGTATCTCAACAATAATATATAATCAAGGATCTACAGGAAGGGAGGAATTTAAAACACTCCATGAGAAAAAAAAATGTACTTAGCAAACTAAAGACTGATGGAATTCCTGACCTTGAAGATCTGAATCCCAGGTTTAAGGCAAGTGGCTGCAGTGATTTTTTCACTGGAGTATAGGAGAATGAGAAGTGATCTTACAGAGGTGTATAAAATTGAGAGGTTTAGAAAGGGTGAACAGTCTTTTCCCCAGCGTTGTGGAATCAAGAACTAGAGGTCATAGGTTTAAGGTGAGGGGGGAGAGAATTAATAGGAACTTGAGGGGGCAATTTTTCACCCAGAGAGTGGTCAGTATATGGAATGAACTGCCAGAGGAAGTGGTTGAGGCAGGTACATTAATAACATTTCAAAGGTATTTGGACAGGTACATGAATAGGAAAGGTTCAGAGCAATATGAGCCAAACACAGGCAAATGGGACTAGCTTGGATGGGCATCTTGGTTGGCATGGGCCAAAGGGCCTGTTTCTCTGCTGTATGATGGTAGATGCATTGGTTGTAATCTACCCTGGATTCTGGAGTAATCTCAGAGCATTTGAAAATCACAATTGTAACACCACTTTAAGGGAGGCAGAAAGTTGGAAAATATAGGCCATTTAGCCTAACATCTGTTATTGGGAAAATGTTGGAATCCATCATTAAGGAGGTAATTGCAGGACATTTAGAAAATCATAATGGAATCAAGCAGAGCCAATGAAGTTTTATGAAAGGGAAATGTTTGACGAATTTGCAAATTTCCTTTGGGATGTAACAAAAAGGGTGGTATGGGGAACCAGTGGATGGAATGCACTTAAATATCCAGAAAGCACTTAAAGTGCTACATAAAAGATCATTGCGCAAGCTAAAATCTTACTGGGTTGGGAATAATATTAGTGTGGATAGGTTATCTGTTAACTGCCCAAAAACAGGGTTGTAAAATTAAAAAAAAAGGGTCATTTTCAGATTTGAATGGAGTAACTAATGAGGTTATGCAGGGATCAGACATGGGGACTTAACTATTCACAATCTATTAATGACCCACATGAAGTCCACATTGACCATCAAGCACCTTAATCCCAGTTTAATCTCTGAACATTTCCCCAACACTGTAGATTCTGCTACTCACCTACACATTATGGGCAATTTAAAATGGCCAATTAAGTTACCAACATGAATATCTCCTTCCAAGCATTTATCTCATTGTCTTTTGAAAATTTGAGTCAGCTTCCACCTCCCTTTTACAATTGTTAGTTCAGCTGAATTTTTTTGTTTTTGTGCTCTGTAGAAGGTGCTGTATGGACTGATTGCTTGCTAATGCACTGAAGACAGCTGCTGTTAATGGAGGCACAGAAGGAGTTTCTACCCAGGCCCAAGTTCCAATTCCTCATCCAAGTATACAAACCTTGATTCTGAAGTGTACAAGCACATAAGATTATGAGAGGCATAGATAGGGTAGACAGTAAGTCTTTTTCCCAGGGTAGAAATGTCAAATACTAGAGGGCACAGGTTAAGGTGAGAGGGGAAAACGTTAAAGGAGAGTTTTTTTTTAAAAACGCAGAAAGTGGTGGGTGCCTGGAATGTGCTGTCAAGGGAGGTGGTGGACAGAGATATGACAGCAACTTGAGGTATTTAGACAGATGTCAATAGGCAAGGAATGGAGGGATGTAGACCACATTCAGGCTTCAATCTCAGGTTCCCACCTGTTTCAAGACCACCACTATCATCCCAAAACAATGACTATCGACCAGTGGTTCTGACATCCACCATTATGAAGTGTTTTGAGAGGCTGGTCATGGCACGCATCAACTCCAGTCTCCCAGACAATCTCGACCCACTGCAATTCACCTATCACTGAAACAGGCCTACAGTGGACGACATCTCCCTGGCCCTGGAGCATCTGGACAGTAAAGACACATACGTTAGACTATGTTTATTGACTACAGCTCTGCCTTCAATACTATAATCCCAAGCAAACTTGTCACCAAACTTTGAAACCTAGGACTCAACACCTCCCTCTAACTGAATCCTTGACTTTCTAACCAACAGACCAGTGAGGATAGGCAGCAATAGTTCCAGCACGATTATTCTCAACACTGGTGCCCCACAAGGCTGCATCCTCAGCCCTCTACTCCCTGTATACACTCATGACTGTGTGGCCAGATTCTGCTCTAACACCATCTACAATTTTGCAGATGATATAGTTATGTTTGTTCTTCATCAAGAGACAAACTTTGCATGGGTTTAACATCTGAACATTTTATTAACCAACAGACTGGCTTGCTTTCCCTCTTTACAGCCACTTCCTGTTCCCCATGTGACCCCTTGCATTGCTTATTTGGAACTGTAGTTCTTTATTATAACTAAATAACACATAACACAGATACAACTGTTATAGGCCATGTCACAAACAGCGATGAGCGAGTACAGGAAGGAGATAGAGCTTAGTGACATGGTGTCATGACAACAACCTTTCCTTCAATGTCAACAAAACAAAAGAGCTGGTCATTGACTTCAGGAAAGGAGGCAGTGTACATGCACCTGTCTACATCAATGGTGTTGAGGTAGAGAGGGTTAAGAGCTTCAAGTTCATGGTCGTGAACATCACCAATAGCCTGACTGGTCAAATCACGTAGATGCCACGACCAAGAAAGCTCACTAGTACCCTTAGTTCCTCAGGAGGCTAAAGAAATTTGGTTTGTCCTCTTTGACACTCATCAACTTATTAATGCACCATAGAAAGCATCCTATCTGGATGCATCACAGCTTGGTACAGCAACTGCTCTGCCCAGGACCACAAGAAACTGCATAGAGTTGTGGATACAGCCCTGTGCGTCACACAAACCAGCCTCCCCTCCTTGGACTCTGTCTTTACCTCTCGTTGTCTTGGTGAAGCAGCCAGCATGATCAAAGACCCCACCCACCCAGGTCAAACTCTTCTCTCCTCTTCCATCAGGTAGAAGATACAGAAGCCTGAGAGCATGTACCAGCAGGCTTAAGCACAGCTTCTACCCCACTGTGATAAGACTATTGAACAGTTCCCTTATACAATGAAATGGACTCTGACCTCATGATCTACCTTGTTGTGACCTTGCACCTTATTGCACTGCATTTTCTCTGTAGCTGTGACACTTTACTCTGTACTGTTATTTTTACCTCTACTACCTCAATGCACTCTGTACTAACACAATGTAACTGCACTGTAATGAGTTGATCTGTATGATTGGTGTGCAAGACAGGTTTTTCCACTGTACCTCAGTACAAGTGACAATAATATACCAATACCATGTGCAGTTTAAAATTGGCATCATGGCCAGCACAGACATCCTAGGCTGAAGGGCCTGTTCCTCTGCTGTTCCGATCTATGGAACTTAACTTGGACAAGTGTGAAGTGATGCACTTTGGGAAGTTAAATCAGGGCAGGGGAAATGCAGTGAATGGCTGTGCCACAGAACTGAGAGACCTAGTTCATGTACAAATACACAATTCCCTGAAAGTGGCAATGCAGGTAGACAGAGTGATCAGGAAGGTGTATGGTATGCTTGCCTTCATCGACCTTGGCATTGAGTAAAAGAGTTGGGACATCATGCTATAGTTGTACAGAACATTGGTTAGGCTGCTTTGGGAAGATTGTGTCCGTTCTGGTTGCCACACTATAGAAAGAGTGTCATTTAACTAGAAAGGGTGCAAAATAGATTCACAAGGATGTTACCTGGACTGGAGTGGTTGAGAAGTTTATAAAGCTATGAGGGGCTTAGATAGTAGATAGTCTTTTTTCCCCCAGGAGTAGGAGAGTCTAAAACTAGATGGAATAGGATTAAGGTGAAAGATTTAAAGGGGACCTGAGGGACATGTTTTTTCCACACAGAGGGTGGTGTGTATATGGAACAAGCTACCAGAGGAAGTAGTAGAGTATCTTATCTTAGAGGGGAGTACAATTACAACAGTTAAAAAAAACACTGATAGTTACGTGGATAGGAAAGATTTAAGATGAGATTTCTTTATTAGTCACATGTACATCAAAACAGTGAAATGTACCTTCGTGTAGAGTGTTCTGGGGGCAGCCTACA
The DNA here is from genome assembly GCF_009764475.1 of Pristis pectinata. Classification (NCBI taxonomy): domain Eukaryota; kingdom Metazoa; phylum Chordata; class Chondrichthyes; order Rhinopristiformes; family Pristidae; genus Pristis; species Pristis pectinata. The sequence continues at coordinate 151,496 of NC_067408.1, read as the reverse complement.
AGTGTTGCCATGCTTCTGGAGCCAACATAGCATGCCCACAACTTCCTAACCTGTATGTCTTTGGAATGTGGGAGGAAACCAGAGCACCCTGAGGAAACCCACGAAGAACACACAAACTCCTTACAGACAGTGGCCGGAAGTGAAACCATGTCACTGGCGCTGTAATAGCGTTACACTAACCACTACACTACTGTGCCAAATGCAGGCAAATAGAATTAGTTTAAACTGGCATCTTACTCTGCATGGATGAGTTGGGCTGAAGGGCCCTTTTCTGTGCTGTATAACTCAATGCATCTATGAATCCCCAAGTGGAAGAGTAACTTCCTCATTTGTCCAATTGCATTTTCTGCAATAGAGACAGGCCCTTTGGCCCATCTAGTCCATGCTGCCTGATCTAATGCCAAGTCCCATCCACCTGCACCCAGACCATATTCCCTCCAAAACATTCACACCAATGTACCTATCCAAACTTCTTAAACATTACAGTTGAACCCACACTCACTACTTCCACTGGCAGCTTGTTCCACACTGACACCACACTGAGTGAAGAAGTTTCCCCTCAGATTCCCCTTAAATATTTCACCTTTCACCCTAAACCTATGTCCTCTAGTTCTAGACTCACCCAACCTGAGGGGAAAATGCTAGCATGCATTCACCCTACCTATACCCCTCAATTTTGTATACCTCTAAGATCTCCCCTCATTCTCCTGCACTTCAGGGAATAAAGTCAGAACCTATTCAACCTTTCCCCAAAACCCAGATCCTCAAGTCCCAGCAACAACTGTGTAAATTCTCTACACTCTTTCAATCTTATTGACATCTTTCCTCGATGTAGGTGACCAGAACTCTAAATTCGGCCTCACCAACATCTTGTACAACTTCAACATAACATCTCGATTCATGGATGAGAGAACACTACAGCACAGTACAGACCCTTCAGCCCACAATGTTGTGCTGACATTTTATCCTGCTCTAAGATCTATCTAACCCTTCCTACCCACATAGCTCCCCATTTCTCTATCATTCATGTGTCTATCTAAGAGTGTCTTAAATGTCCCTAATGTATCTGCCTCTACAACGTCTGCAGGCAGTGCGTTCCATGCACCCACCACTCTGGGGAAAAAACATACCCCTGACATCACCCTTATATCACCTTAAAATCATGTCCCCTTGTGTTAGCCATTGTCGCCTTGGGAAAAAGTCTGACTGTCCACTTGATCTATGCCTTTTATCTTGTATAAAGTCACCTCTCATCAGCTCAGAAAGGAAGGAGGGAAAAGAAGAGAGCAGTCGTGATAGGGGATTTGATAGTTAGGGGGACAGATAGGAGGGTCTGTGGGAGATTGAGAATCCTGGATGGTCTCGTGCCAGGGTCTGTGATACCTTGGATTGAGTTCTCAAAATTCTCAGGAGGGAGGATGAGCAGCCAGATGTCATGGTCCATGTAGGGACCAATGATGTGGATAGGAAGGAGGAGGATGACCTGCAAAGAGAGCTTAAAGATCTAGGTGCAAAGTTGAAGGACAGGACCTCCAAGGTTGCAATCTCAGGATTGCTACCTGTGCCATGAGCTAGTGAGGCTAGAAATAGAAGGATCATGCAGCTAAATGTGGCTAAGGAGATGGTGCAGGAGGGAGGGCTTCATGTTTCTAGACAATTGGGCTTTGTTCCAGGGAAGGTGGGACCTGTACTGACAGGATGGTTTTCACCTGAACTGGAGGGGGACTAACATACTTGCGGGTAGGTTTGCTAGTGCTGCTCTGGGGGGTTTAAACTAGATTTGCAGGGGGAGGGGAACTGGAGTGTTAGAGCAGATAGTGAGGTGAAGGAGGAAAAAGGTCATGTGAGGATTGCAGGTATCAACAGAAATCAAAGGTTTGTACATGATAGAAATGTTCTCGGGTTCTAGTTTATCCTGCCTATCCTTCCTCACATTCTCTGTACACATCACATCTACTTCTACACCAACAGATCCATCAACTAATCTAACACTCTGGTTCCCATCCCCCACCAACCTACTTTAAACCCCATCTGCCGCAACAGCCAGGACCTCCCGATAGCCACCCACTTCAATTCTACATCCCATTGCCGTACTGACATGTCTGTCCATGGCCTCCTCTACTGCCAGATGCAGCTTGAAGGAACAACACCTCATATTCCACCTTTGGAGTTTCCAACCTGATGACCTCAACATCGTTTTCTCTAACTTCTGGTAACCCCCCCCCCCCCCCCCTTTTTCTCACCCCCCCCCACTCACTCCTTTTTCTTCCCTTATTCCTGTGGCTCCCTTCCCTCACCTTGATGACCTTCCCATCTCCTCTCCTCCCCTCGTCCATCCTTTATTCCATGGTCCACACTCCTCTCCTACCAGATTCCTCCTCCTTCAGCCTTTTGCCTCTCTACCTGTCACCTCAGCTTATTACATCTTCCCCCTCTCACCTGGACTCGCCTCTCACCTGAACTCACCCATCACCTGCCTGCGTGTGCTCCTCTCCCACCTTCTTTTTCTGGCTTCTGCCCTCTTCCTTTCCAGTCCTGATGAAGGGTCTTGACCCAAAATGTTGACTGTTCTTTTCCTCCATAGATGCTGCCTGACCTGCTCAGTTCCTTCAGCACTTTTTGTGTATTGATCCAGAGTCCAGCATCTGCAGAGTTTCTTGTGTCTTCTAGTTTAAACGCTCCTCAATGGCTCTAGCAAGGACATTGGTCCCTCTCGAGTTCTGTACAGGTCATATCTACCCCAGAAGAGATCCCAATGATCCACAAATCTAAACCCCTGACCCCTGCACCAACTCTTCAGCCACTCACTTATCTGCCTTATCATCCTATTCTTTCCCTCCTTGGCTTATGCCACAGGCAGCAATTCAGAGATTATTACCATTGAGGTCCTGCTTTTTAACTTCCTTCCTAACTCCCAAAACTCGCTCTTTAGGACTTCATCCCTTATCTTACCTATGTCATTGGTACCAATGTGTACCACGACTTCTGGCTGCTCACCCTCCCCCTTAAGAATACTGTGCACTCGATCCGAGACATCCCTGACCCTGGCACCTGGGAGACAATATAACATCAGGGAGTCTCTATCTTGTCCAGAGAATATCCTGTCTGTTCCCCTAACCAATGAATCCCTCATCACTATCTCACTCCTCTTTTTCTCCCCCCTTTTCCTTTTTGAACCACAGAGCCAGACTCTGCGCCAGAGATCCGGCTGCTGTGGCTCTCCACCGGTGATTCATCCAGTCCCCCCACCCCACACCCCCCAAGCAGTATCCAAAATGATTTACCTGTTATCAAGGGAAATGCCCACTGGGGTATTCTGTATTGGTATTGGTTTATTATTGTCACTTGTACCGAGGTACAGTGAAAAACTTGTCTTGCATACCGATCGTACAGATCAATTCATTACACAGTGCAGTTACATTGAGTTAGTACAAAGTGCATAGAGTTGTACAGAGTGCATTGATGTAGTACAGGTAAAAACAATAACAGTACAGAGTAAAGTGTCACAGCTACAGAGAAAGTGCAGTGCAAGGTCACAACAAGGTAGGTTGTGAGGTCAGAGTCCATCTTATCGTATAAGGGAACCGTTCAATAGTCTTATCACAGTGAGGTAGAAGCTGTCCTCAAGTCTGGTGGTACGTGCCCTCAGGCTCTTGTATCTTCTACCCGATGGGAAGAGAGAATGACCCAGGTGGGTGGGGTCTTTGATTATGCTGGCTGCTTCACCAAGACAGCGAGAGGTAAAGACAGAGTCCAAGGAGGGGAGGCTGGTGTCTGTGATACGCTGGGCTGTGTCCACAACTTTCTTGCAGTCCTGGTCAGAGTAGTTACCATACCAAGCTGTGATACATTCAGATAGGATGCTTTCTATCGTGCATCGATAGAAGTTGGTGAGAGTCAAAGGGGACAAACCGAATTTCTTTACCCTCCTGAGGAGGTAGGGGCGCTGGTGGGCTTCTTGGTCTTGTACCGAATGCCTATTCCTTTCCCCCCTCCTAAAGGTCACCCAACTACCTACATTCTGCGCCCTGCCACCAACTGCATCCTGGTAACTCCTATCTATCATCTCTTCAGCTTCCTGAATGATTCGGAGTTCATCCAGTTGCAGCTCCAGTTCCCTAATGCAGTCAAAAAGGAACTGCAACTGGATGCACTTCCTGCAGGTGTAGTCCTCTAGGACACTGGAGGTCTCTCTGACTTCCCACATCCTACAGGAGCAGCATATTTCTTCCCTGACCGCCATTCCCAGGAATGCAATTCTTGTTCATATTAAAAGTTAGCCTCTGAAGAGCAGTAAAAGGAGGGAACTGGTCATTTTTTTAAATAAAAGTGTCTGGTATATACAGCGCTAATTTAGTTTGGTAGAGTAGAGACAGCGTTCATGATTCTGCTTTGATGTGGCTACACAGAGAGCATACAACACATTTGTCAGTCTTTGGATCAATGAGAATGATGAATCATCCATCACTGTTTACCCCCACTGTTGGCAGCTTGTGATCCTTGGCTTCCAACCTGATCTGAAGCATCAGACTGTATTTAGAGATTCTAACTTGTCCCTGCAGACTTGAACAATCTTTCTTCATTTCATCGTCCTTTAAAGTACTTTTTCCAGAAACCCTCACGTTATCAAAGAATACTCAACAGGGCTGTAGCAGTAGCTCCTGTTCTGGGACACTAATGCACTGCACTACAGAATGGTCAGATATTCATGCTGTGGTTCCCACAAACGTAGTTCCTGATCTTAGCCAAGAGAGGGAGGCACAATAGCGTAGCAGTTAGCATAACGTTTTACAGCGCCAGCGACCCAGGTTCAAATCTGGCTACTGTCTGTAAGGAGTTTGTACGTTCTCCCCGTGTCTGTGTGGGTTTCCTCTGGGTGCTCCGGTTTCCTCCCACATTCCAAAGACGTACGGGTTAGGAAGTTGTGGGCATGCTATGTTGGCGCTGGAAGTGTGGCGACACTTGTGAGCTGCCCCCAGAACACTACGCAAAAAGATGTATTTCACTGTGTGCTTCGATGTACATGTGACTAATAAAGATATCTTAATCTATCTTAATTATACTTCCTGAAAAATGTGGAAACGTGGGGAAAATCAGGGATGTGGGCATCACTGTCAAAGCACTGGGGAGGACCAGAGACTACTAGTCCTATTATATGCTCACAGGACCTCAGACTGTGGTTCACCTGGAGGTCCAGGTGCAGATGTGAATGGTGAAAGAAAGTGACTTGAAGATGCGGATAGTGAGGAGTCCCAGGTGATGACTGAGGATGAAAGGGATTTAAAGACAAATTCATAAGGGATCCCAGGAGATTGGCCTGATTTGGCTGTTTGGATTGTGAATTAGGGTTTTCAGCAAAGCTGAAAAGAACTGCCATGCTGAGGATTGAGAGTAACACACTTTTCACCAAAAAATAATTAAAAAGAGCCGAGTCTCGGGACTTTGTGTTCAGTTTCAGTTCGCATGAGCCTTAAAGGGGCATACTTGTATATTGTTAGTAATAATTGATTGACTAATTAGCTAATTGACACAGCCAATCAAAAGAGGTTAGGGTCAAGAGGATTGGCCATTTTGGAGAGGCTATTGTGTGAGTAGATAGTGTTAGAGTGGGGAGCTGAGGCTTTGGCATGAAGAGACAGAGTAAGTTTGGAGAGTGAAAGCAGCACTTTAGGGAAAAAAGGCTTCAGAGAGAAGGCATAGGTAAAAACAGTAAGGGTTTTAATTTTATTTTGTTGTTGGTATAGATTCGGTTTTGGTTCAAGAGGCTTCGTGAGCAGAGACTAAGGTGAGATTCTGGTAAGGTCTTTTTTTCTCTTATTCCCCAGTTAGAGCAGTGAAATGGCAGTCAGGGTAGTAGAATATTATTGAAATGATGAAAAACACTATGATACTGGAGAAACTCAGTAGGCCAGGCAGCAGCCGTGGAGAAATGCAGGTGGTCAATATTTTGGATCAGGACCCTTCTTATCTAGATTCCAGCATCTGCAGTCCTTTGTTTCTCTAGTTTTTCAGTGGTATATTATTGGCTAATTTACCCTCACCTTCAGAAATATGAGGGTAAACTAGCCAATAATATAAAAGAAGATTCCAAAGGTTTTTTCTTAGATACGTAAGGGGTAAGAGAGGCAAGAGTGGACATTGGACTGCTGAAAAATGCCGCTGGGGAAGTAGTAATGAGGAACAGGAAAGTGGTGGAGGAGCTAAATAAGTACTTTGCATCAGTCTTCACAGTGAGGAGGTAACAAGCAGGTTAGAGAGAGGAGAGTCAGTGGATGTTATTTACTTGGGTTTTCAGAAGGCCTTTGACAAGGTGCCGCACACAAGACTGCTAAACAAGATTAAACCCCATGGAGTTAGAGGCAATGTACTTACATGGATAGAAGGTTGGTTGACTGGCAGAAGTCAGAGAGTGGGGATAAAGGGGTCCTTTTCAAGATGGCTGCTGGTGACTAGTGGAGTTCCACAGGGGTCAGTGTTGAGACCACAACTTTTCACTTTATACATTAATGATCTGGATGAGGGAACTGATGGGACTGTGGCCAAGTTTGCAGATGACACCAAAATAGGTGGAAGAACAGGTAGTGTCACAGGCAGGGGGTCTGCAGAAGGACTTGGACAGGTTGGGAGAGTGGGCAAAGAAGTGGCAAATGGAATACAGCGTAGGGAATTCATAGAGTTAGTTGTACAGCACAGAAAACAGGCCTTCAGTCCATAGTGGTCCATGATGACCAAGACATATATTCAAGCTTATCCCATTTCCCAGCACTTGGCCCATATCCCTCAAGGCATCCATATATCTGTCCACATAACTAGGTCCTCTAGTTTTCCAACCCTGGAAAAAAGACTGCTCACCCAATCTATACCCCTCATGATTTTGAATACCTCTATGAGATCATCCCTCGGTCTCCTATGCTCCAAGGAGTAAAGGCCTAGCCTGTCTCATCTCTCCCTATAACTCAGTCCCTAGAGTCCCAGCAACATCTTTGTAAATATTTTTTGCACTCTTTCCAGTTTAATCACATCCTTCCTATAACAGGGTGACTAAAACTAAACACAATACTCCAAGTGTGGCCTCACCAACAACTTGTACAATTGCAACATGACCTTCCAACTTCTATATTCAATGTCCTGACTGATGAAGGCCAGCTTGCCGAAAACCTTCTTCATTGCCCTGCCTACCTGTGACTCCACATTAAGGGAACTATGCACCTGTACTCCAAGGTCCCTCTGTTCTACAACAGTACCCAGGGCCCTTCTGTTCAATGTAGAAGTCCATTTGTCCTTCCAGAGTGTAACATTTTGCACTTACCTGAATTAAATTCCATTTGCCATTCCTCAGCTCAGCTACCCAGCCGATCAATTCTTGACATTCCTCTTCACTGTCCACAGCACCACCCTATTTTAGTGTAATCGGCAAATTTAGTAACCATTTGTATATTCTCATCCATATTGTTAATATAGATAACAAATAACAATGAGCCCAGCACCAACCCCTGGGGCACACCACTAGTCACAGACCTCTAGTCTGAGAAACATCCTTCCACCATCACCCTCTGTTTCCTATCATCAAGGCAATTTTGCATACAGTTTTCTAGCTCTCCTTGGATGCCATGTAATCTAACCTTCCAGAGCAGCCTACCAAGTGGAACCTTATCATAAGCCTTGGTGAAATCCAAATATACTACACCTACCACTCTCCCTTCGTCAATCTTCTTCATCACTTCATCAAAAAACTCAATCAAATTCATAAAACAAGATCTCCCATGCACGAAGACATGCTGGCTACCCCTGATCAACCCCTGCCTTTCCAAATGTAAGTATACCTTATCTCTCAATGCTTTTCAGTATCTCACCTACCACGGATATTAGGCTAACGGGTCTACAATTACCAGGTGTTACATGCCAGCAACAATAGAAACATAACGAGCCATGTATAAGTGTTAGAAACTTTTATAAATAACTACTTGTAATAATAAGAAAAATGAAAACATTGGATATTAAACATTAACCCCAAAACTAAACTCGAAGTGTGTGTGTGTGTGTGTGTGGCAAATTCCCAAACCCCGAGTCTAGGAATAGTTCTCAAAGTTCAGTTCAGCAAGTCATAAGGTAGAACGTGAGCAAAGGCTTTTGAAAAACCACTGTTGACTGAAGAGAAAATGTAGAGAGAGAGAGAGAGACTGACTGCTGGTCTCTGTATCGATGGATGAAGAACAATAGCGGTGTCTGTCACTACAATCCATGTATGGATTTTTGGAGAAATCAAGGGGAGTCCACTTTGTCATTAACCTGTACTCGAAAGCAGGTATTTCTGTGGGCAGCCACGTATTGAATGCCTTCGGGGTGGCAGATACTTCGGAACAAAACAGTGGAGATCATCAGAGATTGAGGTGTCATATGGGTTCCATCGTGGAACATGTGGATTTCGTAAATTCTCTATACATTTTCTCTTCAGTCAATGGTGGTTTTGCAAAAGCTTTTGCTCACGTTTCACCTTATGACTTGCTGAATTGAACTTTGAGAACTACTGTATTCCTAGACTTGGGGTTTGGGAATTTGCCACACACATACTTCAAGTTTAGTTTTGGGGTTAATGTTTAATATCTAATGTTTTCATTTTTCTTATTATTACAAGTAGCTATTAATAAAATAGTTTCTAACACTTATACATGGCTAATCGTGTTTCTATTGTTGCTGGGACGTAACACAGGTCAATCCTTACAGCCCCCCATCAAACATTTGCTATCCTCCAGTCTTCTGGCACCTCACCAGAGGATAGTGATGTTGCAAATATCTCAGTGAAGGTTCCTACAATTTCTTATCTAGCTTCCCGTAGTGCTCTTCAATATTGCCTTGTCCAGACCTGGAGATTTTTCTACCTTCATGCATCTTAACACATGCAACACCTCTTCTACTTAATATGGACTGCTCCCAAAGCATCTCCATTAACTTTGCTAGGTTCCCACGACTTCACATCTTTCTCCATGGAAAAAACAGAGGAGAAATAATCATTGAGAACTCTGCCCATCTCCAGTGCCTCCACACATGAATTTCTGTCTTGGTCTTTAAGAGGCCCTATTCTCTCCCTAGTCACTCTTTTTCCTTCAATTTACTTAAAAAATCTTAGGATTCTCCTTAATTTTCTCTGCCAAAGCCATATCATACCCATCTTGGCCTTCCTAATTTCCTTCTTGAGTATACTCTGGCAAAGGAGGATGAGAGGTGACTTGGTAGAGGTGTACAAATGATAAAAGGCATAGATCGAGTGGACAGTCAGAGACATTTTCCCAGGGCAACAACACGAGAGGACATAATTTTAAGGTGATTGGAGGAAGATATAAGGGGGATGTCAGAGGTATAATGGTAGTTCCGTGGAATGCACTGCCAGCAGAGGTTGTGGGGACAGATACATTAGGGACATTCAAGAGACTCTGAGATAGACACATGAATGATATAGAAATGGGGAGCTATGTGGGAGGGAAGGGATGGATAGATCTTAGAACAGGATAAAATGTCGGCACAACATCGTGGGCTGAAGGGCCTGTACTGTGCTGTAATGTTCTATTTTCTATCTATGTTCTAATTTAGATGAGAATGTAGTTGGCATGTTTAGTAAGTTTGTGAATGACACCAAAATTGGTCATGTAGTGGACAGTGAAGAAGATTATCTAAGATTACAATGCGATCTTAATCAACTGGGAAAGAGGGCCAAAAAACTATATAAAACTTTAGTCAGACCGCACTTGGAGTATTGTGTGCAGTTCTGTTTGCCCCATTATAGGAAAGGGTGCAGAAGAGGTTTACCAGGATGCTGCCTGGATTAGAGGGTATGAGCTATAAGGAAAGGTTGGGAAAATTTGGGTTGTTCTCCCTAGAGTGTCGGAGGCTGAGGGGAGACGTAGAGGTTTTTAAAATTATGAGGGGCGTAGATACAGTAGATAGGGTAGACATTCAGAGTCTTTACCCCAGGGTAGAAATGTCAAACACCAGCAGACATGCTTTTAAGATTGGAGGTGGGGGGGAAGTATAAAGGTGATGTGAGAGGCACGTTTTTTATGCAGAGAGTGGTAGGTGCCTGAAATCGTTTCACAGGGGTAGTAGTGGAAGCAGGCAGTTTGGTGGAGTTTTAGAGACTTTTAGATAGACACATGAACATGAAGGGAATGGAGGGACGTGGATGATACACAGGAGGAGGATATTTCGTATAAATTGGCATCAAGATCGGCACAACATTGTGGGCTGAATGGCCTGAAGAGTGCTGTACTGCTCTATGTTCTATGTAGAATGACAGATGGAATTTAAGTGCAAGGTATTGCATTTTGATAAGTTAAACCATGGCAATACTTGCATAGTAAATGGCAGGGCACCAGAAAGTGTTGTAAAACAGAGACCAAGGAGTAGAGGTACATAGTTTCCTGAAAGTAGAGATACAGGTAGACAGGGTGGTGAAGAAGGCATTTGGCACACTGGCCTTCATCAGTCAGGGCACAGAGTACATGTTACAACCATCCAAGTCATTGTGAAAGCACACTTGGAGTACTCTGTGCAGTTCTGTTAGCCCAGCAATAGGAAGGATGTCATTACGCTGGAAAGGTTGCAAAGAAGATTCACAAAGATGTTACTAAGACTCGAGGGCTTGAGTTATAAGAAGGTGGATAGGCTGGAAAGTTTCTCCCTGGAGCACAGGAGGTTGAGGGGTGATGTTATAGAGTTATATAAAATCATGAGGGGTATTGCAAAGGTGAATAGTCACCGTCTTTTTTCCAGGGTAAGGGAATCTAAAACTAGAGGACATAGATTTGTGAGAGGGGAAAGATTTAAAAGAGACCTGTGGGGCAACTTTTTCTACACAGAGGTGGTGGTTTACGGAATGAGCTGTCAAAAATAGCTGTAGAGGCAGGTACAATTACAATGTTTGGACAGGTACATGGATAGGACAGATTTAGAGGAATATGGGATTAGCTCATGCAGACAACTTGGTCGGCATGGACAAATTGGGCTGGTGCCTTTTTCCGTGCTGTACAACTCTATGACTCCATACTAAATTATTGGTATTTGCGCAGGGTTGGTCGTGTCTTACAAACTCTATTGAGTTTTTTGAGGACCTGAAGAAGATGATTGATGATGGTAGAGCAACGAATGTTATCTCCATGAACCTCAGTAAAGTTTTTGATAATGCTTTTGATTAGCTTGGCCATAGAAGTAGGGATGTAGTGGTGGAGGGGTGTTATTCTCACTGGAGGTCTTTGACCAGTGGTATCCTGCTGGGATCAGTGCTGGGCCAATGTTGCGTGATTGCAGACAACACAAACTTTGATAGAATTGTGGATATTCAGTAAAGTTGTTGAAGTTTTCTCTGGACTGTCAGAGTCTCAAGGGAGCACTGATAAATATACATAAAATTATAGACCAGTTGGAAATATGGGCTGAGAAATGGCAGAGAGTTTAATGCAGACTAGTGTAAGGTGCTGAACATAGGGGGTCAAACGTAAGAGAAAAGTATCCAGTAAATGGCAGGACCCTTAGGAGCATTGATGTACAGAGGGATCTTGGGCTCCCTGAAAGTAGCAGAGGATGGTAAAGAAGGCATACGGCATACTTGCTTTATCTTTCAGGACATTGAGTATAAAGGTTGGATAATCATGTTGCAACTGTATAAAGCTTTAGTTAGGCCACATTTGGAGTAATGGGTACAGTTCTGGTCGCTACACTATAGGAAGGATATGGAGGCTTTGGAGAGGGTGCAGAAGTTGTTCACCAGGATGTTGCTTGGCCTGGAGTGTACCAGCTTTAAGGACTAGCTGGACAAATTTGGATTGTTTTCTCTGGAGCATCAAGAGGCTGAGGGGCAACCTGACAGAATTGTATAAAATTAAGAGAGGCAGAGATGGGGTTGATCGTCAGAGTCTATTTCCTAGGTTAGAAATGCCAAATACTAGAGAGCAAAGGTTGAAGGTGAGAGGGGGAAAATTTAAAGGAGATTTAAAACTTGCAGGGCAAGTTTTTTTTCCACACAGAGAGTGGTAGTTGCCTGGAACATACCGTCAGGGTAAGTGGTGTAAGCAGATACAATAGAAAAATTTAAGGGGCATTCAGACAGGCACATGAATAGGCAGGGAATGTAGGGATACGGACCATGTACAGGTAGATGGGATTAGTGTGGATTGGCAACATGGTCAGCACAGACATCATGGGTCAAAGGGCCTGTTCCTGTGCTGTACTGTTCTATGTTCTACATTCTAAGTAACTACCTCAGCTGCTAAGCCACACCCACAACTTTCGTAGAACTGTTGAAAAGTATCAAAGCATTAAACCATCCTGAGTGTTTGAGACATTCAGAAACATTGAAAAACATTATAGTACTTGAGCAAAAAGCTAAAACCAAATGTTAAAAGGCTTCAAGAATCTTTGTTATGGTTATAGTTAAGGTTAAAGACTTCAAAAAAAAAATTCTAACAACTTCTGAACACTTTTAAACACTTCACAACACCTATAAACACTTTAGATAACTCAAACACTTTTTTTCCTAAATTAAAAGTTCATTAGACACTCTTTAATAAAATTCTTAGAAAGATAAAATAGTAGTTTTATTTAATAGGTATCCATTTAAAAGTCTTTTCTAAATTCAAAAACTTGAGGCTCTCTCAGCTTCTTTCCATTCACACCTAGAGGAAAAGTACTGTTGCTTGGCACAGGATTCTTCAGTGTATACAAGAGGTGAGTGCAAGGCACTTACAGCGAGTTCCTATTCCCAGCTGCCAGATATTCTGCAAGGAACCCCAGATGACTTCACTTCACATTACCAAAGGTAAAGGAGTTGCTGTCTGTTACACTGGGCAACGTCATCAGTTTTGCTGATACTTCCTGCAAAATCGGGACTCTAAAGAGTGTAGAGAGATAATTAAAAAAAGAAATTGGGGGAGCAATGAGACACATGCGATATCATTGGTGGACAAGATGAGTGAAAATCCCAAAGCATTTTTAAACATACTAAGGGCAAAAAATAACAAAGTACATTAGGAAACAAAATGGTAATCTGTGTGTGGAGCCAGAGGATATGGTTGAGGTCGTAAATTAATACTTCTCATCTGTACTCACTAAGGAGAAGGACATTGTAGTTGGACCATTGTAGGGAGGGTAGCAGGAAAATTCTAGAATATGTCTACATTAAAAAGGAGACATTAGATGTATGATTCTGGTCGCTACATTATAGGAAGAACGTGATTGCACTGGAGAGGGTGCAGAGGAGATTCACCAGGATGTTTCCTGGGATGGAAAGTTTCACTTATGAGAAAAGATGGGATAGGCTAGGATTGTTTTCTTTGGAATGGAGGACTCCAAGGGAGCATTTGATGGAGGAATGCAACATTATGAAAGGCATAGGCAGGGTACTAGTATAAACTTTTCCCATTGCAGAGGTATCTTAAAACTAAATAGCATAGATTTAGGGTAAGGGATAAAAGGTTTAGAAGGGATCTGAGCAAGAACTTTTTCATCAGTTCATGGTTGGAATCTGGAATGTACTGCCTGAGTGAGTAGTGGAAACAGATTCTCATAACATTTTGGCAATATTCACATGAGTTGTTGAATTGCCAATGCATTGAATGCTACAGACTAAGTGCTGGTAAATAGGATTGTTTTAGATAGGTACTAGATAGCATGGATGTGATTGGCAATGGCCTTGCTTCTCTGCTCTATGATTTAATGACTATAACTCTAATATCACAATAATGTACCTGCTAATATTATTGCAAAAGTTTATAGATAAATATCAGCTTTCCAGCAGTTCATCAGAAAGTGTGTCAAACATCTCTATATGGTAGATATCTCTGTATCTGGCAGTATAGGATAGAATTTCAAATACCCAGGGGTTACTAGGAAATTTAAGTGTCATGATTAATGGACATTCAACAAGTTACATTGGATTATTTCTGTCAATCCCATTGTGAATACAAAACTTGTAATTATGAGAATAATACAGAATGAAGACATCGAAGAAGAAATAGAGACTACGCAAAGTAGATGCCACTAAGGACACCTTCCTACTACTGGTGATTTAAAAAGGAAATTATTGACATGAATGTTGTAAGCCTGAACCACAGACATTTTAGTTGTCATTTTCCAATACGGCTACAATTAATCGCCTGAAAGTCTGTAGGGAGACAGGGTTTCCACATCTGCCTCTTATGTGGGACTGTCTGTTGAGTTAATAGAGTTTCCACGGTTGGAATGTAAACCATTTTCCTCAGGAATGCATAAGCAAGACATAAAAAAGAGAGGTTTTGCCAAATGACAGGACAGTCTATTATAATCCCCAGGCCTGATCTCCACCTGAGAGATGCTGAAGTTTCCCAGAATAATTGGGGATCGAGCAGTTTTACAAACTGTGTAATCTGCAGCCATAGATCTCAAGTGGCATGTTTGAAGTTGGAAAAAGGTTTATTTACATTATAATATATTACAGATCCAGAAGACATTTGGCAAGGAACTGAAAAACAATTATATATGGGGACTCTAAGTGGCAAAATCTTGAAATCCTTTAGCTTGTATGCACTGCTCTTGAGGGATTGTTATGGATAATATGTAATATATCATAAAACCAAGTGGTCAACAAAAAGTTTCAGGAAGGACAAAATCCAGAAATAGGTGTCATGTCAGAACTAAAGTAAACTTTGCTTCACCCTCCCCACACCATGAGGTAACCTTTCCATGCAGGCATTAGAACCAGTTCTGGAGCAGGAAAGACCTGTTCTGGTGGACTGTATGCACCACAACAGAACTGAGACCAATGTCCTTGTTAGCTGTGTGGAAGGATTTAAAGTAACCCAGCAGTGATAGGGATACTGGGATGAAACAGAGACAAGAAACAAAGAGCATACAGGACTCTGAGATGTATACAGGACAATGAGTAAAGTATGATTCAAAGATAGGAAGGATCAGACAGCAGACAAGTGCAAGGCAGTCTAAGATGGGATTGGAATGTACGTGTATAAATGAATAGAGTGCATTAAATAATGTTGGTGAGTTTCAGACACAAGTCGCTACATGCAACTATAATGATTGTGGCAAAGTCAGAACTAGCTCTATTATTTTTCTTAATATTCTTGGTTTCAAGGTATTCAGGAAAAAGAGAGGGTCACAGTATTAATGAAAAAAGTTATTACAACAGTGCAAGGGGATGAGATAGTTAGTCAAAGACACAGTCTATCCATGCAGAAATCAGGAAGGAAGGAGGTATTAAGACACTAGGTGGTTACTAGAGGCCACCAAGTAGTAAGAAGCAAATTTGCAGACACACTACAGAAAGATGCAAGAATACAGAGCTGACATAATGCAGGACTGGGATAGTAACTAGATGCAAATAGGTACTAGGAAAGCAACAGTGTAAAGGGGGAATGGGAGACACATTGCTGAAAACTATAGAAGAATTTCTTGATAACTTGTTTCCAGCCTGATGAAGAAGGAAGCAACATGGGGTCTAACTTTTTGAATGAGGAAAACAAATGGAGCATTCGGGCAAAACTGTATCATCAGGTTTAAAATATTTATCAACAAGGATAAAATCAAGCATAATAATACTTAATTGAGGAGGTGCAATGGAGAGTCAGAAGAATTTGTCACCAAGAAGTTAGCACTTCAAGAAGGTGGATCGCAAATGACTGTTCAAGGGCAATTAGAGCCACAGAATCGTACATTTGTACAGCATAGTCCCTATGGCCCATCATTTCCATGCTGACCACCATGTCTATCGATACTAATCCCCTTTGCCTACATTAATTCCACATCTTTCTATTCCGTGCTCGTTCAAGTACCTGTCCAGATGTCTCTTAAATTTTGTTACTGTTCCTGTCTCCATCACCTTCTCTGGCAGCTCATTTCAGATACCAACTACTCTTTATGTGAATAATTTACCCCTTGGTTCCCATTTTAACCTTCTTGCCCTCACTTTAAACCTGCATTCTCTAATTTTAGATCATTCCTACCATGGGAGATAGACTCTGGCTATCTAACCTATCTCTGCCTCTCATAATTTTATACACTTCTATCATATTGCCTCTCAGCCTCCTTTGTTCCAGGGAAAACGGTCCCAGCCTATCCAGTCTCTCCATATAACTCAAGCCCTCCAATCCAGGTAACATCCTTGTGAATCTTTTCTGCACCCTGTCTAACTTAATCAATGTTATTACAGAGCAAGCAACCTGGGTTCAATTCTGGCCACTGTCAGTAAGGAGTTTGTACATTCTCCCCATGTCTGCATGGGTTTCCTCCCACATTCCAAATACATACAGGTTAGGAAGTTGTGGGCATGCTATGTTGGTGCAGGAAGCGTGGTGACTGTGACTAATAAAGATATCATATCTTAAGTACAGTCTCACCAATGATTTGTACAAATTAAATTCTTTCTCCAATAGTTAAAAGAACCAGAGGACGAAACAGTCGAAGCCCTATTTCCCCATTTCCCAATCCTCTCTGGCCCCAGGCACAAGGATGGAGGACTTGACATTTGGTACCAGCTCCTACTGTTGTTTATTCATTCCTCAGATATAGACCTTACTGCTAAGATTGGCATTTGTTGTCCACCCCTAACTTCCCTTAAAATGTATTTGGGCCATTTAAACGGGGAATCAATCACATTGAAGAGTTAGTCACATTGCTGTGTGTCTGGAGTCACAAATAGTCCAGGTGATTTAAGAATAACTGATATCCTCCTAAGAAGCTTTGATTGTTCCACCATTAAAAGAGACAATGGATAAATGGAGTTACCAAGTGATGGGCAAATTACTGGGGAAAAATATGAGAAGCAACAAGAGAAGACTAATCAAGGATATTTTCTAAGAACATAAGAAATAGGAGCAGGTGTGGATCATCCAGCCCTTTGAGACTGCTCTGCCATTCATCATTCTAGAGAAAGTTGTGTCTGAATGACTTATTGAAACTTTAGAGGACGTAACAAGGATGATTACTGACAATTGTGTATTTTGATGTAGAATTTGTGAATTTTAGTAAGGAGCTTGACAAAGACCCATGTTGCAGACTGATCAGAAAATTAAAGCCCATGGGATCTGAAGGAAAGTAGAATCATCGAATCATTTACACTGACCATTGGGTACCCTTCCATATTAATCCCCTGGCCCAGTAATCTGTGCATAGCTTTCTATGCCTAAGCGATTCAAGTGCTCATCAAGACTTCTTAATTGCTGTTAGTGACCAGCTTCAACCACTCTCTCCAGCAGTCCATTCCGGGCACTCAACGTTCTCTGGGTGAAGAAGGTCCCCCTCAGGTCCCTTCTAAATTTATTACCCTTACTCTAAGCCTGTATCCCCTAATTTTATTTACCTCTGATATGGGGGAATGTTTTCTGCAGTCTACCCTTTCTATACTCATCAATCATGTCTCCTATTTACCTCCTGCACTCCAGGGAGGACAGATGCAGCTTCTCCAGTCTTTCCTCATAACTGGACTGCTCCATCCCAGGCAACATCTTGGTCCAGTGGCAGGTAGCAAAGGATAATAGTTAATGGTGCTTTAGTCAAAAACAAAAAAAAAAATGCAGATGCTAGAAGCCTGAGAGAAATAGAAAATGCAGGAGATAATCTGCATGTCAGGCCATATCTGTGGAGCGACAAAAAGTTAATGTTTTAGATTAATGACTTTTCATGAGATATGGTAAAAGTTGGAAATCAAACATGCTTTACTTTTCCTATAAGTGGTAGGGGTTTAAAGACCAAAAGGGAATGTCTAGGATAGAACATAGACCACTACAGCACTGTACAAGTCCTTCACACATAGCCCCCATTTCTCCATAATTCATGTGTCTATCTAAGAGTCTCTTAAATGTCCCTAATGTATCTGCTTCCACAACCTCTGCAGGCAGTGCATTCCACGCACCCACCATTCTCTGTGTGTAAAAAAAAAATAACTTGCCCCTGACATCCCTCTTACATCTTCCTCCAATCACCTTAAAATTATGTCCCCTCATGCTAGCCATTGTCACCCTGGGAAGATGTCTCTGACTGTGCAATTGATCTATGCCTCTTATCATCTTGTACACCTCTATCAAGTCACCTCTCATCTGCCTTCTCTCCAAAGAGAAAAGCCCTAGCTCACTCACCCTATCCTCATACGACATGCTCTCCAATCCAGGCAACATCCTGGTAAATCTCTGCACCCTCTCTAAAGCTTCCTATAATGAGGTGACCAGAACTGAACACGATACTATAAGTGTGGTCTAACCAGAGTTCTACAGAGCTGGAACATCACCTCACGTCTCTTGAACTCAATACCCTGCCTGAAGGCCAACACTCCATACGACTTCTTAACAACCCTATTGACCTGCATGGCAACCTTGAGGGATCTATGGACGTGGACTCCAAGATCCCTCTGTTCCTCTACACTGCAGAGAGTCCTGCCATTAACCTTGTATTCTGCCTTCGAATTCAATATCCCAAAGCGTATCACCACACTTATCCAGGTTAAACTCCATCTGCCACTTCTCAGCCCAGTTCTCCATTCTATCAATATCCTATTGTAATCTACAGCAACCTTCTACACTATCCACAACACCACCGACCTTTGTATCATCAGCAAACTTACTAACCAACCCTTCCATATCCTCATCCAAGTCATTTATAAAAATCACAAAGAGCAGGGGTCCCAGAACAGATCCCTGTGGAACACTACTGGTCACCAACATCTAGGCAGAATACACTCCATCTACCACCACCCTCTGTCTTCTATGGGCAAGCCAATTCTGAATCCACACAGCCAAGTTTCCCTGGATCGCATAGAACATAGAAAACCTACAGCACAATTCAGGCCCTTTGGCCCACAAAGCTGTGCCAAACATCCCTACCTAAGAAATTATTAGGCTTACCCATAGCCTTCTATTTTTCTCAGCTTCATGTACCTATCCAAAAGTCTCTTTAAAGACCCTATTGTATCCACCTCCACCACCATTGCCAGTAGCCCATTCCACGCACTCACCACTCTCTGAGTAAAAAAACTTACCCCAACATCTCCTCTATATTTACTCCCCAGCACCTTAAACCTATGCCCTCTTGTGGCCACCATTTCAGCCCTGGGGAAAAGCCTCTGACTATCTACCCGATCGATACCTCTCATCATCTTATACACCTCTATCAGGTCCCCCCTCATCCTCTGTCGCTCCAAGGAGAAAAGGCCGAGTTCCCTCAACCTGCTTTCATAAGGCATGCTCTGAATTCCAGGCAGCATCCTTGTAAATCTCCTCTGCACCCTTCCTATGGCTTCCACATCCTTCCTGTACTGAGGTGACCAGAACTGAGCACCGTACTCCAAGTGGGGTCTGACCAGGGTCCTATATAGCTGCAACAATACCTCTCGGCTCCTAAATTCAATTCCACGATTGATGAAGGACAATAAACCATATGCCTCCTTAACCACAGAGTCAACCTGTGCAGCTGTTTTGAGCATCCTATGGACTCGGACCCCAAGATCCCTCAGATTCCCCACACTGCCAAGAGTCCTACCATTAATACTGTACTTTGTCATCATATTTGACCTACCAAAATGAACCACTTCACACTTAATTGGGTTGAACTGCATCTGCCACTTCTCAGCCCAACTTTGCATCCTATCTATGTCCCTCTGTAACCTCTGACAGCCCTCTATACTATCCATTACACATCCAACCTTTGTGTCATCCGCAAACTTACTAACCCACCCCTCCACTTCCTCATCCAGGTCGTTTATAAAAATCACGAAGAGTAAGGGTCCCAGAACAGATCCCTGAGGTACACCACTGGTCACCGACCTTGTCCTAACTCTCTGAATAAGCCTTCCATGAGGAATCTTATCAAACACCTTACTAAAATCCATATACACCACATCCACTGCTCTACCTTCATCAATGTGCTTGTCACATCCACAAAGAATTCAATCAGGCTCGTGAAGCACGACCTGCCCCTCACAAAGCCATGCTGACTGTCCCTAATCAGCCTATGCTTCTCTAAATGCCCATAAATCCTGTCTCCAAGAATCTTTTCCAGTAATTTGCCCACCACTGAAGTAAGACTCACTGGTCTATAATTCCCAGGGTTATCTCTACTCCCTTTCTTAAACAAAGAAATAACATTTGCCACCCTCCAATCATCTAGCACTACTCCTGTGGACCCAAAGCTCATCGCCAAAGGCACAGCAATCTCTTCCCTAGCTTCCCATAATAACTATTACCCTAATAGGATGGAGGCCAAGAACATTAATGACTTAAATTGCGATGGTGCTGGCTAAGAGAGGCAGCAAAACGTGAGTTACAGACATCTGATCTGTCTGGGGGAGATGTAACCACAACAAGATGAATGGGAACAGAAGAGAAGAAAAAAATAATTCTGGAACTGTGAGAAATAAAACATTGGAGTTACTGGAAATCTAAAATAAAAGAAAACATAGAAACACTCAGCAAATCAGGCAGCATTTACAGAGTGAGAATATCTGAATTAATGTAGTTAGAGCTGGCCAGTTCTGATACAAACTGGAAAGACTGGTGATCTAAAATTGTTGAAATCACTGTTGAATCCTCAGGGCTGTAATGGGCTCAGCTGGAAGATAAAGTGTTATTCCCCAAGCTTGAATTGAGTTTTGTTGGAACAGTGCAAGAAGTCAAGTCAAAAAGAGCAAAGTGGAGGTGAGATGCAGAATAAAAAACACAGGCATCTGGACGCTCAGGGACACAAGAAAGTAAGGAAGCAGTGGGAAGATATAGAGCTGCTGCCTCACAGCTCCAGTGACCAAGTTCAAGCTGATCTTGTCTGTTTGGACTCTGCACATTTTTCCTGTGCTCTCGTGGGTCCTCTCCCATATCCCAAAGACAAGCAGGTTTTTAGGTTCCTTGGCTACTGTAAGTTGTCCCAGGGGTGTTCGTGAATGGTAACATTTGGGGGAAGAATAAAAAAAAAAGTGGGTTTGGTATAAATGGGTGCTTGATGTCAAACATGGACTGTGGGGGCCAAAGAGTTTGTTTCTGTGCTGTGTGAAACTAAGAAATAGAAGCAAGTATGCACTGTTTGGCACCTCTCTTCTGCTCTGCAATTCAATAACATCATGGCTGACATTTTACCTTACTTCTATCCTGACAAACCTCATAAGAGTTTTGTATGTTTGAATGAGATTACCTCTCATTCTTCTCAATGGTAGAGAGTATAAGACGAGGGTGCTTAAAAATTTTTGAAAAACGTTACTTATACAGCACAGTAACAGGCCCTTCCTGCCCAATGCATCCGCACTGCCAATTTTAAACCCATGTTAACCTACTCGTATGTCTTTAGAATGTGAGAGGAAACCGGAGCACCCGGAGGAAACCCACGCAGACACAGGGAGAATGTACAAACTCCTTATAGACAGCAATGGGAATTGAACCCCAGTCACTGGCACTGTGATAGTGTTGTGCTAACTGCTAATTTCTCCTCATAGGACAATCCTCTCATCACACTTTTGATCTGGTGAATATTGATTAGACTATTTCTGTCCAATGCATTTCCCTCCTCAGATAGGGACAGCAGACCTGTGCACACTATTCTAAGCACAGTCTCATCAGGGGCCTATATAATTGAAATAAGATGTTTTTACCCTTGTATTCAAATCTTTCTGCAATAAAGACGAACATACTATCTGACTTGCTGTACCTAGATGTTAACTTTCAGTGATTCATGTATAAGAACACTTGGGTCCCTCTGAACATCAATACCTTTCAATCTTCCCTTTAACCATTTGGTTCTTGAAACAACGGGCACAACCCTAATCACTACAGTTTAGCAACACTATGATCGCTTTGCACTAAAATGGACTTAATTTTTTTTTGTCCTAATTGTGTTCTTTTTTGTAAAAATTCTTTATGTTTAATTTGTTTTTCTTGTGGATGTTGCTTATATGATGCTATGTGCCTGTGATGCTGTTGCAAGTAAGTTTTTCATTGTACCTGTGCATACATGTAATTGTGCATATGACAATAAACTCAACTTTGGCTCTCACCATTTAAAAAATATCAAAGCAACACAAAAAGCTGGAGGTACTCAGCGGGTAAGGCAACATTTATGGAGGGAAATGAACAGTCAATGTTTCAGGTCAAGACCCTTCAGGACTGGAAAGAAAGAGGGGAGATAGCTGGTATAAAAAGGTGGGGGGAAGGGGTGGAGCAAGAGCTGGCAGATGATAGGTGGATCCAGGTGAGAGGAGGATGACAGGCAGGTGAGGGAGGGGGTGAGTGGGAATGATTTAAAATGCTGGGAGATGATAGGTGGAAGTGACAAAGGGCTGAAGAAGATGGAATCTCATAGGCGGGGACAGTGGACAAAGGGAAGGAGATGAGGAGGCTCAGTCACATGTATATCCTTCATTAGGTGGGGAGACCAGAATTTTAAACAATATTCCAGGTGTAGTCTCACCAGGCCTCTAGATAATTCCAATAAGATATCTATGCTTCTCTGCTACACTTCTCCTGCAACAAAGGCAACCCAAATCCTCACTAACTGCTCTTTTTAGCCTTCTCATTTGACTGTAACTTCTCTTGATAATCACAATTGGACCACACACACACACACACACACACACACACACACACACACACACACACAAAATATATATATCTTAGAGAGAGATATATTTGTTGTAAACCATGTATTAATTTTTAGCCATTGCTTATTCAATGTACACCTTTTATGCAGCTTCCCAACCTACCATAGCCAAATCCCATACTATTCCTTCATAGTTTACTAAGTTTATATTGAAGGCTGTTGTTTCTGACTGAATTGAATCTCCTTCAATTTTAAAATAAAATTCTGTTATGCTATAATCATCCTTCCATGAAGGTTGCTTAATTACAAGAATATGAAATGGGTCTCTCTCAAAATCTAAAATTAACTGTTTGCTAGTCAGTTACTTAGTATACTGAACTGGAAAATCATCTCTCAAATATTGTATGAATTTATTCTGCACACTATTTATGATAATTTGGTTTGTACAATCTATGTGTAGATTAAAATCTCCTGTGATTACTGTATTATTCATATTACATAAATCTCTATTTTCCTGATTCATGCTTTCTAGAACAGACGGACCTTGGAGTACAAGTACATGGTTTCCTGAAAGTGGAGTCACAGTAGAGAGGGTGGTGAAGAAGGCTTTTGGCATGCTGGTCTTCATAAGTCAGAGCACTGAGTATAAAAGTTGGGAGGTCATGGTGCGGTTGTACAGGATGTTGGTGAGGCTGCACTTGGAGTATTGTGTTTAGTTTTGGTCGCCCTGCTACAGGAAAGATGTTATTAAACTAGAAAGAATGCAGAAAGGATTTACAAGGATGGTGCCAGGACTTGAGGGACTGAGTTATAGGGAGATGTTGGACAGACTTGGACTTCATCCTTTGAGTGAAAGAGACTGAGAGGTGATCTCTAGTGTAAAATCATAAGGGGCATAGATAGGATGAATGCACTGTCTTTTTCCCAGGGGTTGGGAATCAAGAACTAGAGGGCATAGGTTTAAGGTGAGAGGGGAATGACTTAATAGGAATTTGAGGGGAATTTTTTTTTTACACAAAGGGTGGTATCACAATGTGGAATGAACTGCCTTTATGCCATCCTCTGGGCAACCACTGCTCCACTTCCATTTTGTCTGCTGAAAGCTAAGAATTCTAAAATATTTAATTCCCAAATTTGATCACTTCAGAACCATTTTTACATAATAGCTGTCAGAATGACCCATTCATTTCTATTTGCACAATCAATTCATTTCTTCTATGTTTCTCTATCCTGACTCAAATGTAGGTATATTCTTATGTTTGTATTCTGTCTCTTTGACAGACTCTGGTTATCATTACATTGAGTGGAGGAGTTAATGGGAATGTGGGGAAAATAAAATGGAATTAGTGCAGGATTAGTCTAAGTAGGTGGTTGATGGTTGGCACAGACTTGGTTAACCAGAGAGTCTGTTTCTGTGTTGTGACTGTATGAATATAATAATATCAGATAATAGGAGCAGGAGTAGGCCAGCTGGCCCTCTAGCCTTCCCAGCTGTTCACTGTGATCTATCCTGGTCCTCATCTCCTTTTCCGTGCCAGTTCCCCATGGGCCTCACTTCCATGATATCTCAAATTTTTATCTACTTACTTTTTAAATACACTCAAAAATGCACCTCAATGATGTCTGGGCTTGAAAGTTCCAGAGATTCAGCACCATCTGTGAGAAGATATTCCTATGCACCTCAGTTTTAAATGACCACCTCCTTATCTCAAGTTGAAGTTTATTGTTGGCATAGGCATACATACACATGGTATAAATGCCATGAAAATTAGCTTTATGCAACAGCAGCAGAGTACATTACAAAACATAAGTTAACATAAATTAATAATAAACAACAAACAGCAACTAAACAAAATAAACATAACACTAGTGCAAGATCTAAAATCCACTTTGATTTTGCTTGACAGCTTGACACACAAGAGTGCAGGTGACCAAGTGACTGATTGACTTTGCTGATTTGAGCTGTTATTTCTACATCGAGAGAGCCATCAGAAGAGATGACACTTCCAAGGTTCTTGAAGTGATTGACTGTCTTCAGCTTGGTGTCAATGATGCTGATGCTGAAACAATACACCGCAGAGCCTGGAGCAGGTTGGTGCAGAACCTCATTCTTGTTGAGAATGACTGTAAAACTGAAGAATTGTGAGGCTTCAGCAAACTTGTCAACAATGACTTAAAGGTCAAACTTCAAATGTGCCATAAGGGCACAGTCATGAGCAAACAGTGCCTCTAAGTTCAGTCTCTCAAGCATCTTGGTCTTTGCGTTCAGTCTCTCTGCAGGTTGAAGAGTGTGCTGTCCAGTCTATATCTCAAGTAAACTCCTCTTTGAAGGTTGTGCAGGACATGGTTGGTCTATGCATTTCTCCTGGACCATCAATCTGTCAGCATTTGGCACTCACCTAATGGCATCAGTCATCGTACAGTGCCCATGTTCAATATTGCTGACATAAATTATATCTTCTCACTACAGAAAACAACTGTCCTTCAGCACTCACAAAAAGTCCTAGAGCACAACCTGCTGCATTCTAATGGAATTAACTCTTAACTGCTTCTTCATTTCTGAGATAGTTAAGGACGGACAATAAAAACCTACATTTCAAGTCACATCTATGTCCCAAGAACAATACGTAATGAAACAAGTTTGTCACTTTCATACCATTTTAAGGCGAAGTGTCATCTCTTCTGATGGCTCTCTTGATGTAGAAATAACAGCTCGAATCAGCAAGGCCAATCAGTCACTTGGTCACCTGCACTCTTGTGTGTCAAGCTGTCAAGCTAGATCAAAGTGGATTTTAGATCTTCCACTAGTGTTATGTTTAGTTGTTTAGTTGCTGTTTGTTGTTTATTATTAATTTAAGTTTATGTTCAGAAATTTCCAAAAGTATTGCAATACTGCTAGTTTCACTGTGAGGAGTACACTTAAGAGGGAGTTGAACTAGGATAAGTGCAAAGTGTTGCATTTTGGTATGTAAGTCAGGGCAATACTTACACAGTAAATGGAGAGTGTTGTAGAACAGAAAGACCTAGGGGTACAAGTATGTAGTTATCTAAAAGTGACAACACAGACAGGGTGGTGAAGAGGGCATTTGGCATGCTTGCCTTTGTCAGTCAGGGCACTGAATACAAGAGTTAGGACATCATATTACAACTGAATAAGATGTTGGTAAGACCACACTTGGAGTATTGTATGCAGATCTGGTCACCTAGCTACAGGTAGGATGTTATTAAACTGAAAAAGGTGCAGAAAAGATTCAGAAGGATGTTACCGGATCTGGAGGGCTTGAATTATAAGGAGAGACTGGATAGGCAGGGGCTTTTCTCTCTGAGGTGTAGGAGACTGAGGGGTGACCTTACTGAGTTTTATAAAATCATGAGGGGCATTGATAAGATGAATGGTCACAGTCTTTTCCCGAGAGTATAGAATCTAAAACTAGACAGCACAGGTTTAAGGTGAGAGTGGAAAAATTTAAAGGGGACCTGAGGGGCAACTTTTTCAAACAGTGGGTGGTGAGTATATGGAATAAGCTGCCAGATGGTCACTACATACTGAGGTTCTACCTGTCCCTGCTGTTGTGAAGGATAGGCCTGGCTGGACGCTGCCGTGCTACCTGTCCTTCATGGAAAAGTTCTTCCAGACCAATACCTTTGACCACAAGTCCATCAGGCAGGGGTCAGCATGAAACATCCTGCAGGCACTGCAGGAGAACGACTCAATGGATACTGTGGGGTGGTTCCCTGAGCAGACTGTCCAGACCATCTGGCAGAATGTCTCATCGCCAGAACTCACCAACAAGCACCAAGACCTCGCTTGGCTGGCGGTGAGAGGGGCCCTCCCAGTCAGATCCTTCCTGTATGGTTGGAACCTCACTCCCAGTGCACGCGGCCCCCTCTTTGCGGGCTGTAGGTTTGCAAGGATGGTGTGGTGAAAGATGCAAGGGTCCTTGTCACAGTTCATCCCCAGCAGCAGCGTAACAGGATTCTCTGATCTACGGGCTGTTCCCGGGGACACACACAGAGATGGACATCAACTGCTGCTGGAAGGTCATCAACTCGGTGAAAGATGCTCTTTGGTCTGCCCGAAACTTGTTGGTCTTCCAGCACTGCGAGATGTCCGTAGGGGACTGCTGCTGGCTGGCACATTCCAGGCTGCAGGAGTACGTGCTGAGGGACTCACTGAAGTTGGGCGCAGCCAACACAAAGGCTCGGTGGGGAAGGACTACAGTTTAGGGTTCTTCTGCCACTGGAGAGGGAGGGGTGGGGACAGGTGAGAAAACCCCTAAATATTGTAAATACAGGACCGGGTAGTTTCCAGGGAGCCACATGTGTGGCATCGGTGCTGTTTTCTATATAAAAAGGTAACACTAATGAATGATCTGCACAAGAATGAAAAGGTTTGCACTGTTTTGTAATTGAATATAGTTTGTCTTTTATTATGAATAAAGTTTATTTTGTATATAAAAAAAGATGAAGCTATAGAGGTGGGTACATTTAGAATGTTTAAAAGGCATTTAGACAGGTACATGAATTAAAAGAAGTTGAAGGATATGGGCCAAATGCAGGGAAATGGGACTAGTTCAGATAGGCACCTTGGTTGGCATGGGCAAGTTGGGTCGAAGGGCCTGTTTCCATGCTGTATAAATCTATGACTCTATGGTTCCAGTAATAGCTCATTTGTGATACACAGAAAGGTTGAGTAGACTGGTTCTGTTTATTTTTTGGGTTTAGAAGAATGAGGGGAGAGCTCCTATAAATCTTACAAAGTTCTTAAAGAGCTTGACCAGACAAATGCAAGGGGGATATTTGGTATTGGTATTGGTTTATTATTGTCACTTGTACCGAGGTACAGTGAAAAACTTGTCTTGCATACCGTTCGTACAGTTCATTTCATCACACTGTGAATTGAGGTAGAACAAGGTAAAACAATACAGAATACAGAGTAAAGTGTCACAGCTACAGGGAAGTGCATTGCAGGTAGAAAATAAGGTGCAAGGTCATAACAAGGTAGATTGAGAGGTCAAGAGTCCATCTCATCATATAAGGGAACCTTTCAATAATCTTATCACCATGCGATAGAAACTGTCCTTGAGCCTGGTGGTATGTGTCCTCAGGCTCCTGTACCTTCTGCCTGATGGGAGAGTGAAGAGAGAATGCCGGGGTGGGTTTTAGATTTTTGGATCATTGGGATCTCTTCTGGGGAAGGTGGGACCTGTACAGAGAGGACGGGTTACACCTGAACCCGAGGGGGGGCCAATATCCTTGCAGGCAGGTTTGCTAGGGTGGTCCGGGAGGGTTTAAACTAGTTTGTGAGTGGGATGGGAACCAGAGGGGTAGGTCAGAGGAAAAAATGGATGGGGAAAAGTCAGATCTAACATGTAGAGAGGCTTTGAAGAAGGAGAAGCAGAGTACAGGGTATAAAAGTAGAAAGGTGGATGGGATAAAGTGCACTTACTTAAATGCAAGAAGTATCAGGAATAAGGGTGAGGAACTGAGATCTTGGATAAGTATATGGGATTATGATATTGTGGCTCTTGCAGAGACTTGGCTGTCACCAGTGAAGGAATGGGTATTGAATATTCCTGGATTTCAGTGTTTTAAAAGGGATGGCGGGGGGGGGGGGGGGGGGTGGAGAAGAGGGGGAAGTGTGGCATTACTGGTCAGGGATACTATTACAGCTGCAGAAAGGGTGGATAATGTAGAGGGGTCCTCTCTGGAGTCAGTATGGGTGGAAGTTAGGAACAAGAAAGGAGCAGTTACTCTACTGGGAGTATTCTATAGGCCCCAGAGTAGCAGCAGGGATACTGAGGAGCAGATTGGGAAGCAGATTTTGGAAAGGTGCAAGAATAACAGGATGGTTATCATGGGAGACTTCAACTTCCCAAATATTGATTGGCACCTGCTTAGTGCCAAAGATTTAGACAGGACAGAGTTTGTTAAGTGTGTCCAGGATGGATTCCTGTCACAGTATGTTGACAGGCCGACTAGAGGGAATGCCATAGTAGATCGAGTATTAGGTAATGAACCGGGTCAGGTGACAGATCTATCAGTGGGTAAGCATTTGGGTGATAGTGACCACTGATCCCTAACCTTTAGCATTGTCATGGACAAGGATAGGAGTAGAGAGGATGGGAAGATATTTAATTGGGGAAGGGCAAATTATGAGGCTATAAGGCTGGAACTTAAATTGGGATGATATTTTTGAAGGGAAATGTACTATGGAGATGTGGTCATTGTTCAGGGATCTTTTGGAGGATGTTAGGGATAAATTTGTCCCAGTGAGGCAGAGAAAGAATGGCAGGGTGAAGGAACCATGGGTGACGAGAGGTGGAACAACCAGTTAGGAAGAAGGCGGCAGCATACATAAGGTGTAAGCAGCGAAGCTCATGAGGAATAGCAAGGGGCTGAGGAGACCAAAAAGGGGACATGAAAAGGCTTTGGCGAGTAGGGTTAAGGAGAATCCCAAGGCTTTTTTCACGTACGTGAAGACCAGAAGGATGATGAGAGTAAAGGTAGGACCGATTAGAGACAATGGTGGGAAGATGTGCCTGGAAGCTGTGGAAGTGGATGAGGTTCTCAATGAATACCTCTCTTCAGTATTCACCAAGGAGAGGGGCCTTGATGACGCTGAGGATAGTGTTGGTAAGGTTAATGTTCTGGAGCATGTAGATATCAAGAGAGAGGATATGTTGGAGCTGTTAGAAAATATTAGGACACATAAGTCCCCGGGGCCTGACGGAATATTCCCTAGGCTGCTCTGAGAGGCAAGGGAGGAGATTGCTGTAGGGATAGTCCAGGGAATTACAGACCAGTGAGCCTAACATTTGTGGTGGGCAAGCTGTTGGAAAGGATTCTAAGAGATAGGATCTATGAACATTTAGAAAATCATGGACTGATTAGGGACAGCCAGCATAGCTTTGTGAAGGGAAGATCATGTCTCCCAAGCCTGATAGGATTCTTTGAGGAGGTGACTAGGAAGATTGATGAGGGTAGTGCAGTCGATGTGGTCTACATGGATTTTGTAAGACGTTTGACAAGGTTCCACATGGTAGGCTTCTTCAGAAGGTCAGAGGGCATGGGATCCAGGGATGCTTGGCCATGTGGATTCAGAATTGGCTTGCCTGTAGAAAGCAGAGGGTTGTGGTGGAGGGAGTGCATTCAGATTGGAAGGCTGTGACTAGCGGTATCCCACAAGGATCAGTTCTGGGACCCCTACTTTTCGTGATATTTAGTAATGACTTGGATGAGGGGGTAGAAGGGTGTGTTAGCAACTTTGCAGATAACACAAAGATTGGTGGTGTTGTGGATAGTGTGGAGGACTGTCGAAGCTTACAGAGTGATATTGATAGGATGCAGAGCTGGGCTGAGAAGTGGCAGATAGAGTTCAATCCAGAGCATTGTGAGGTGGTACACTTTGGAAGGACAAACTCCAAGGCAGAGTACAAGGTTAATGGCAGGATTCTGGGTAGTGTGGAGGAGCGGAGGGATCTGGGGGTTCATATCCACAGATCACTGAAAGTTGCCACACAGGTGGATAGGGTAGTTAAGAAAGCCTATGGGACGTTGGCTTTCATAAGATGTGGGATCGAGTTTAAGAGCCGCAAGGTAATGACTCAGCTCTACAAAACTCTGGTTAGCCTACACTTGGAGTACTCTGTCTAGTTCTGGTCACCTCATTATAGGAAGGATGTGGAAGCATTGGAAAGGGTGCAGAGGAGATTTACCAGGATGCTGCCTGGTTTGGAGAGTATGGATTATGAGGAGAGACTAAGGGAGCTAGGGCTTTACTCATTGGAGAGAAGGAGGATGAGAGGAGACTTGGTCGAGGTATATAAAATGTTAAGAGGAATAGATATAGACAGCCAGTGCCTCTTTCCGAGGGCACCAATGCTTAATACAAGAGGGCATGGCTTTAAAGTAATGTGTGGGAAGTTCAAGGGAGATATCAGAGGAAGGCTTTTTACCCAGAGAGTTGTTGGGGCATGGAATGCACTACCTGGGGTAATGGTGGAGGCAGATTTGTTGGTCAAGTTCAAGAAATTGTTGGATAAGCATATGGAGGAATTTAAAATAGGGAGATATGTGGGAGGAAGTGGTTAGATAGTCTTAGACAAGGTTTTGGACTGAAGGGCCTG
The DNA here is from genome assembly GCF_009764475.1 of Pristis pectinata. Classification (NCBI taxonomy): domain Eukaryota; kingdom Metazoa; phylum Chordata; class Chondrichthyes; order Rhinopristiformes; family Pristidae; genus Pristis; species Pristis pectinata. Next base: position 120,819 of record NC_067408.1, on the reverse strand, counting down.
TTTTGTGCTGTATTGTTCTATGGGTGGGGTCTTTGATTATGTTGGCAGCTTTACTGAGGTAGTGAAAGGTATAGACAGAGTCCATGGAGGGGAGGCTGGTTTCCATGATGTGCTGGGCTGTGTCCACAACTCTCTGCAGTTTCTTGTGATCCCTGGCAGAACAGTTGCCGTACCAAGCCGTGATGCATCTAGATAGGATGCTTTCTATGGTGCATCGATAAAAGTTGGTGAGTGTCAAAGGGGACATGCCAAATTTCTTTAGCTCCTGACGAAATAGAGGCACTGGTGAGCTTTCTTGGCTGAGTCATCTCCACTGTTGGACGAAGACAGGGTACTGGTGATGTTCACTCCGAGGAACTTGAAGCTCTCAACCCTCTCGACCTCAGCACCATTGATGTAGACAGGAGCATGTGCACCGTCCCCCCTTCCTGAAGTCGATGACCAGCTCTTTTGTTTTGCTGACATTAAGGGAAAGGTTGTTGTCATGACACCATGTCAGTAAGCTCTCTATCTCCTTCCTGTACTCCCACTCATCACTATTTGAGATACAGCCTACTACAGTGGTATCATCTGCAAACTTGCAGATGGTTAGGGCAGAATCTGGCCACAAAATCATGAGTATATAGGGAATAGAGTGGAGGGCTGAGGGCACAGCCTTGTGGGGCACCAGTGTTGAGAATAATCACGCTGGAGGTGTTGCTGCCTGTCCTCACTAATTGCAGATTGTTAGTCAGAAATTCCAGTTGCAGAGGGAGGTGCTGAGTCCCAGTTCTCGGAGTTTGGTGATGAATTTGCTTGGAACTATAGTATTGAAGGCAGAGCTGTAGTCAACAAAAAATAGTCTAAAGTAGGTGTCTTTACTGTCTGGATGCTCCAGATGAGTGTAGGGCCAAGGAGATGGTGTTCACTGTAGGCCTGTTTCGGAGGTAGGCGAATTGCAGTGGGTCGAGGTTATCTGGGAGGCTTGGAGTTAATGCGTGCCATGACCAGCCTCTCAAAGCACTTCATGATAGTGGATGTTAGAGCCACTGGTCAGTAGTCATTAGGGCATGTTACCTTGTTTTTTTTAGGTACTGGGATGATAGTAGTCTTCTTAAGACAGGTGGGAACCTAAGATTGAAGCAGGAAGAGGTTAATTATGTCTGCGAATACCCCCGCCAGCTGATCAGCACAATAGCTGAGCACACGGCCAGGGACACCATCCAGGCCAGATGCTTTCATCGGGTTCACTCTCCGGAAGAATGATCTTACGTCCTTGACAGTGACCACGGGTTCAGTTGCATTGGAGGGTGTCAGGGTGGGTGGTGATAATCCTTCTGTCAAAGTGCATATGGAATGCGTTAAGCTCATCAGGAAGGCATGCGTTTTTGTTGACTATGCTGCCCGACTTCGTTATTTCCTCAGGGTGGGGAGAACAGGCCATTTAGGAATGAGATGTGAAGAAATTTCTTCATTCAGAAGGTAGTGAACATTTGGATTTCTCTACAATTTAAGACATTGGGGGCTCATTTGTTTTGTTCAATCAACCAGTCAGAGCATTGAGTATAGTTGGGAAGCTATGTTACAGTTTTATAAGACATTGGTGAGGTTGTACTTGGAGTATTGTGTTCAGGTTTGGTCATCCTGTTATAGGAAAGATGTTATTAAACTAGAAAGAGTGCAAAAAAGATTTACCGGGATGTTGCCTGGACTGGGGGGCCTGAGTGACAAGGAGAGGTTGTGTGGACTAGAATTTTATTCTCTGGAACGTAGGAGATTGAGGGATGACTTTACCAGGATGCTTCCTGGATTGGAGAGCATGTCTTATGAGGATAGGTTGAGTGAGCTAGAGCTTTTTTCTTTGGAGGGGAGGATGAGAGGTGACTTGATGGAGATGTACAAGATGATAAGAGGCATGGATTGAGTGGACAGTCAGAGATTTTTCCCCAGGGCGACAATGGCTAACATGAGGGGACATAATTTTGTGATTGGAGGAAGAAATAAGGGGATGTCAGGGGTAAGGTTTTTACACAGAACGGTGAGTGTGTGGAAAACCCTGCCGACAGAGGTTATGGAGGCAGATACGTTAGGGACATTTAAGAGAGTCTTAGATAGACATATGAATGATAGAGAAATGGAGGGCTATGTGGGATGGTGTTATGAGAAAGGTTCTTTCAGGTCACAAAAGTAGAGGTATCTGGACACTGTTGTATTTTAAAAAGGGGAATTTATTTACAAAGACAGACGCGGGAACAGAATGAAAAGGAACGGAAGCACACTCGCACTCGGATAATCGCGCAACGTGAGGGGAGTTGCAATGGGGGTGAAGTGCACACAAACACATAAACACACACAAAATGACCTGGTACAAATGATCAAGGAATAAACAATATGTTGCCTGAACCCCCTGAATCTGAACAAGCAACTGCTCTACGCTACTGGGAATCTACTTAAGATGCTCCTAGACACCTGTGGAAGTGCACCTTCTTACCAGTGGTCCCTCAATGTTGTCTCGACCCCGGCAGCAATCAGCAAAGAGGAAGAACTACCCACGTGTACCATCTTTTATAGAGCTGGAAAGCTGGGTGGAGCCTGCTCAGGTAATTCAAACAGGCCAATGGTTCAGGGTCAAGAACAAAGGTGTGTTATGAAGCCAATCCTTAGGTGTGTTCTTGATGGGTGGGGTGGAGCCAAACCATTGATTGACAGTAGTGTCACTTCCGACCCGATGGGCAATGCTATCATCTGACCATGGGGGGTCAGTAGTGTTGTCACTGTCATCTGACAGCCATGGCCTTTCATATCACATTCCTCCCCTCGAAAGTTACACCACAGCCAATCATGGGGGTAGCTATAACTAAGCTAACAAAAATACGCGTCAGTGTGTGGTACTTAATGGAAGGCAGAAGTGGTTCTAATAATTTGACATACACAGCACAAAATGCAGACCACTATTACAACTAAAATGAGGGCAGTGGCCCAGTGGACGATAGTTGCCCACCGTCCCCCCGAAGACCCAAATGACCACCAGTTTCCCTGTTAAGTGTCTTGCTGGAGGAGCTGGTCCCTTGCCTTTTGAATTTTAGTTATCGAGTCCCCAGTGTGAGCAGCTAGGTCCATGATGTTGCTGGACGCATCTGGGATAAAGGTGCAGCTCTCCTTCCCAACCACTGCACAGGTTCCACCTTCTGCAGCAAGTAGGTAGTCCTGGGCCATCCAGTTCTGAAGGGCCATCAGCCTGACGGCAGCTAGCTCTGCTGCCATATGTGTCAGGGCATACTTAGTACGTTGCAATGACAGTTTCTGTTTGTCAGCCATTGTCTGGAGCACGCTGGTCATCTTGATAACTTCTCGGGACAGGCGGGCTGTGCCATACTTGGGGAAGGCAATCATCCAGAACCACTCCGCCTCCGTGATGGTTCTTTTGTTCCGGTGGTTGATGTATGCTGGGTGCTCCCCGAGGTCATCGAGTGCGTGGATATAGGGCACGACAAACACTGGGAAGCAGCAACTGTACCAGCTCGTGGGGAGCCACAGATAGGCACAGTGCCTGCAGGCCCGGTGGGTGCCATTCAAGGTCCAGGGAGCTCCCAGCTTAGCGGCGCTGCTGACAGTGGTCACTGTGGCCCCTGGGTACCAGTTGCTCTTGCAGTCACTGTAGCCGACTGGAAAGGTGGAAGTGTGGTTGTTTTGGAGTCTGCAACAACATTCTCTCAGCAGACTGGATGACTGCGGGGTGACACTGAGGGTCGGGACTTGGGTTGAGATCGAATTGTAAGAAGGTAAATACCAGCTCCTGAAGCACCCACCCCATCGGGAATCACTGGGAGAAATATTTTGTAATGGTGAGGGGAGTGGTGTGGGACTACTGTCGGCAAGCACCCCCCCCCCCCCCCCCCCCCCCAAAACCAATAGACTGAACCCGACAGGCGCAATAAGTCTGTGTAAGCAGTTCATTTGGAGATCATCAAGGGGAATTGCTGTAAGTGGGAGAGCTTCACCGGCGGGTGCTGGGGTTCGGAGGCAAATCCAGCAGTCTGATTGATTGGAAGCGTTGGCGAATTCGTACGCAACGTGGAGGAAGATGTTTGTAGGCTCTCCGATGCCAATCATCGCAGTGAGGAGGATGAGTGATTGGAATAGCGCCATCGTCCTGTAGGGTATGGGGGAGGAACAAACTCATTCTTGGTGGGTCAGGTTTTGGGTATGAAGGCAGGAGAGGTTAGTTTGACCCAGCATCACAACCCAACGGGTGTCCCCAGGACCGTGCGCAACAACTTCTCCCTTCTGAGGGGGACCTTGTGGCTGTCAGACCCAGACCCTCCTGGAGTCCTCAGTCTTGGGGGGTTCGGGGTCTCACAGGTTGGGTGGTGGGGAATGGGCCAGATGGCGAGATAATGGAGACCCCCCTTGGCCAGTGGGCTGTATTTTGAGCTGGTCACCCTTACAGTGGATCAGTGTAAAACCACTGTTGCAGATTACCCCATCTGCCAGCAGATAAAACCACGACACTGGCCGGCAAGGCCACTGGGTCACATTTGCCGCGGCACGGGAGCACGTCGCGTGTGGCAAATAGACTATATCGGACCACTCCCACGCCACAATAAAAAACAGTACGCCCTGACAATGGTGGATACATACTCAGGTGTCCTGGTGGCGGTGCCCTGTGAGACGGCCAACCAGAACAGCACCATCAAAGGATTGCAGTACCTCTCCTCCATCTATGGAGTCCCATGAGAGGTGCAATCCGATCAGGGCTCACACTTCGCGGGGGCTAAGGTACAAAACTGGGCGGTGGAGGAGGGGATCTCGTGGCTGTTTCACATCCCCTACCATCCCCAGGCATCGGGCCTGATAGAAAGAATGAACGGCCTGCTGAAAGAAACGATACGCATGCTGACACCCTCCTGCACACTGCAGGGGTGAGTTGTGTCACTTCTGACCTGATGGGCAATACTATCATCTGACCATGGGGGTCAGTAGTGTTGTCACTGTCATCTGACAGCCATGGCCTTTCATACTACAGAGGGAAGGGTTAGATAGATTTTAGAGCAGGATACAATGTCGGCACAACATCGTGGGCCGAAGGGCCTGTACTGTGCTGTAATATTCTATGTTCTATATGTTCTAGAGGAATATCAGATCATGAGGGGTACATACACAGGATGAAAGCACGTAGTCTTTTTCCCAGGGTGGGGGTGTAAAAACAAGAGGGCATAGGTTTAAGATCAGAGGCAAGAGATTTAAAAGGGAGATTGGGGAAGCTTCTTCATGAAAAGGGTGGTGCGTCTTTGGAATGAGCTGCCAGAAACAGTGGTTGAGTGGGCACATTAGCAACGTTTAAAGCCATCCAGAAAAGTACATAGATAGAACCATAGAATGCTACAGCATAGAAAACAGGCCATTCAGCCCTTCTAGTCTGTGCCGAAACTTTATTCCACTAGTCCCATTGACCTGCACCCAGTTCATAACCCTCCAAACCTCTCCTATCCATGTATCTATCCAATTTATTCTTAAAACTTAAGAGTGAGCCCGCATTTACCACATCAGATGGCAGCTCATTCCACACTCCTACCACTCTCTGAGTAAAGAAGCTCCCCCTAATGATCCCCCAAACCTTTCCCCTTTCACCCTAAAGCTATGTCCTCTCATACTTATCTCTCATAATCTAAGTGAAAAGAGCCTACTCGCATTTACTCTGTCTATACCCCTCATAATTTTGTATCAAATCTCCCCTCATTCTTCTATACTCCAAGCAATAAAGTCCTAACCTGTTCAATCTTTCCCTGTAACTCAACTCCTGAAGACCTGGTAACATTCTAGTAAATCTCCTCTGCACTCTTTCAATCTTACAAATATCCTTCCTATAGTTAGGCGACCAGAACTGCACACAATACTCCAAATTTGGCCTCACCAATGTATTGGTATTGGTATTGGTTTATTATTGTCACTTGTACCGAGGTACACTGAAAAGCTTGTCTTACAAACTGATCGTACAGGTCAATTCATTACACAGTGCAGTTACATTGAGTTAGTACAGAGTGCATTGATGAAGTACAGGTAAAAACAATAACAGTACAGAGTAAAGTGTCACAGCTACAGAGAAAGTGCAGTGCAATAAGGTGCAAGGTCACAACAAGGTAGATCGTGAGGTCATAGTCCATCTCATTGTATAAAGGAACCATTCCATAGTCTTATCACAGTGGGGTAGAAGCTGTCCTTAAGTCTGGTGGTACGTGCCCTCAGGCTCCTGTATCTTCTACCCGATGGAAGAGGAGAGAAGAGAGAATGTCCCAGGTGGGTGGGGTCTTTGATTATGCTGGCTGTTACATCAAGACAACAAGAGGTAAAGACAGAGTCCAAGGAGAGGAGGCTGGTGTCCGTGATGTGCTGGGCTGTGTCCACAACTCTCTGCAGTTTCTTGCGGTCCTGAGCAGAGCAGTCGCCATACCAAGCCGTGATACATCCACATAGGATGCTTTCTATGGTGCATCGATAAAAGTTGGTGAGAGTCAAAGGGGACAATACAAATTTCTTTAGCCTCCTGAGGAAGTAGAGGTGCTGGTGAACTTTCTTGGCCATTGCATCTACGTGATTTGACCAGGACAGGCTGTTGGTGATGTTCACTCCCAGGAACTAGAAGCTCTCAACCCCCTCGATCTCAGCACCATTGATGTAGACAGGTGCATGTACACTGCCCCCTTTCCTGAAGTCAATGACCAGCTCTTTTGTTTTGTTGACATTGAGGGAAAGGTTGTAGTCATGACACCATTACACTAAGCTCTCTATCTCCTTTCTGTACTCCGACTCATCTCTGTTTGAGATATGGCTTACAACGGTGGTATCATCTGCAAATTTGTAGATGGAGTTAGAGCAGAATCTGACCACACAGTCATGAGTGTATAGGGAGTAGGGTAGAGGGCTGAGAACTCAGCCTTGTGGGGCACTAATGTTGAGAATAATCGTGCCGGAGGTACTGCTGCCTATCCTCACTGACTGCGGTCTATTTGTTAGAAAGTCAAGGATCCAGTTACAGAGGGAGGTGTTGAGTCCTAGGTCTCGTAGTTTGGTGACAAGCTTGCTTGGGATTATTGTATTGAAGGCAGAGCTGTAGTCAATAAACGATAGTCTAGCATATGTGTCTTTACTGTCCAGATGCTCCAGAGCTGAGTGTCGGGCCAGGGAGATGGCATCTGCTGTAGACCTGTTTCGGCGATAGGCAAATTGCAATGGGTCCAGGTTGTCTGGTAGGCTGGAGTTGATGCAAGCCATAACCAACCTCTCAAAGCACTTCATGATGGTGGATGTCAGAGCCACTGGTCAGTAGTCATTGAAGCATGTTACCTTGCTTGTTACCGGGATGATAGTGGTCTTCTTAAAACAGGAGGGAACCTGAGATTGAAGCAGGGAGAGGTTGAGTACTTCTGCCAGCTGATCAGCACAAGATCTGAGCACACGACCTGGGACACCATCTTGGCCAGATGCTTTCCTCGTGTTCACTCTCCAGAAGACTGATCTTACGTCCTCCACTGTGGTCACACGTTCAGCTGCATTGGTGGCTGTCAGGGTGGATGGTGACAATCCACTTCCCTTTTCTTCAAAATGCGCATTGAATGTGTTAAGTTCATCAGGAAGGGATGCACTGTTGTTAGCTATGCAGCCCGACTTCGTCTTGTAGCCTGTTATGGCATGTAAGCCCTGCCATAATTGGCAGCTGGTCAAGGACTCTATTTTGAGTCGGTATTGCCTCTTGGCATCCCTGATAGCCTTCTAAAGGTCATACCTTGATTTCTTGTACAGATCAGGATCCCCAGATTTGTGTGCAGCAGTCCTCTCCTTCAGTAGGGAGTGGATCTCCCAGTTCATCCATGGTTTCCTGTTTGGGAACACCCGGATTGTCTTCTTTGGTGATAAAGTCTGTGATGGTGGTGGGATACTCATCAAGCCTGGCAGCTGAATCTTTGAACATGGACTAGTCCACTATCTCAAAGCAGTCACATAGGAGCTCATCTGCTTCCTCAGACCAGCACTGCACGACTCTCCGTACTGGATCCTCCCGTTTCAGTTTCTGTTTGTATGCAGGGAGAAGGAGCACAGCCTGGGGGTCTGATTTCCCAAAGTGAGGACGAGGGGTGGCTTGGAAGGCATCTTTGATGGTTGTATATTAATGGTCAAGGGTGTTGGCGCCCCTGGTGGAGCAGATGTGCTGATAGTATTTTGGTAACACACTCTTGAGGTTGGCCTGATTGAAGTCCCCTGCCATGATGAAGAGGGCCTCAGCGTATCCTGTCTCAAGGTTGTTGACCACGGATTATAGCTCATTGAGTGCAGGCTTCATGTCCATCTGTGGTGGGATGTAGACTGCCATCAGGATAGCTGAAGTAAACTCCCTTGGCAGATAGAATAGTCACCGTTAGATATTCCAGGCTGGGTGAGCAGGAGCTCGCCAGGACCGTCGCTTCCAATCACAAGTTGTTGATTAAGAAACAGACCCCTCCACCTTTAACTTTGCCTGAGGACGCTGTATGGTCCATTCGATGGATTGAGAAGCCCTCAGGTTGAATAGCAGAGTCAGGTGAGGCAGGTGTGAGCCACGTTTCAGTGAGACATAGTACACAACAGTCCCTCAGTCCTCTTTGGTAGGTCAGTATTGCCCTTAGTTTATCAACTTTGTTCTCAATGGACTGGACATTAGCTAGTAGTATGCTGGGGAGGTGGTCTTGTAACCACGTTGTTTCAGCCTCACCTGCAGCCCAGCCCTCTTGCTACGTTTCCGAGATACACAGCAGCGACTCTTTGTTCTTGAAGTGGAGCCACCAGGTAAGTTATTGTTGAGGGTCAGAGCTGTAAGACCTGGAGTCTTATACAACCTCACCATAACATCCCAACTCCTCTACTCAATACTTTGATTTATGAGTGCCAGGATGCCAAAAGCCTTCTTAACAACCCTATCTACCTGCGACGCCACTTTCAGGGAATTATGTATCTGAACTCCCAGATCCCTTTGTTCCTCCACACTCCTCAATGCCCTACCATTTACTGTGTATGTCCTCCCTTGATTTGTCCTTCCAAAATGCAACACCTCACACTTGTCTGCATTAAATTCCATCTGCCATTTTCTGGCGCATTTTTCCATTTGGTCCAGATCCCTCTGCAAGCTTTGAAAGCCTTTCTCGCTGTCCACAACACCTCCAATCTTAGTGTCATCAGCAAACTTGCTGATCCAATTTACCACATTATCATCTAGATCATTGATATAGACAATAAACAACAATGGGCCCAGCACAGATCCCTGAGGCACACCACTAGTCACAGGCCTCCAGTCTGAGAAACAATCATCCACTACCACTCTCTGTCTTCTCCCACACAGCCAACTTCGAATCCAGTTTACAACCACTCCATGGATACCAAGTGTCTGAACCTTCTGAACTAACCTCCCATGTGGAACCTTGTCAAAGGCCTTACTAAAGTCTGTGTAGACAACATCCACAGCCTTTCCTTCATCTACTTTCTTGGTAACCTAGGAGAGGGGAGGTTTAGAGGGCTATGGGTCAAACACAGGCAGATGTGACGAGCTTGCTGGGCAACACAACAGAACATGGATAGGTTGGGCCAAAGAGCCCATTTCCATGCTGTATGCTATCTTTTATTGCTACTTGAGATAATAATCTAAAAGCAAGAAAGTAAATTTGATCCAAAAATGAAATATTGTAGATTAAGTATGAAATCTAAATGAAACAGAAAATGCTGGAAATGTTCAGCTGGTCAGGTAGTTTCTGGGGGGGGGGGTAAAACAAAGTTAACATTTCAGATTCAAAACAAGATTAAATTAATCTTGTATAGATTCTTGCCAATCACATGACTATCTATAAAACAATTCTTTTTATTTTTGTTTGTAAATGAAGAAATCCATGAGCTTCAAAATATATTCAGCTCTTTTCATGTACCCTGTCTAGATTCTTGTCTGTTTATCACTGATTGTGGCTGGATGACACTTCTTCCTCCCTTTTACATGTAGATGGCAGAGGGGCAGATGGCACTAACACTTCAATGTTTCGTCAATAAAGACTTTCTTTGGCTGATGGGCTAAACCAGGTTATAATAGCTTCTCTCCTGATGCTGAACTGTCACTAGAATCTTTCATGAGTCTGACACTAAACAGACCCCAGACTGCCAACAGATTACAGGAAACCTGCAATCCTCTAAACCTGGCATGCTGGCTCTTTGGGTAAACAGTGGCACTGCAGCTGTCTGACAGCTGTAGTGACCTGGATTCAATTCTGACCTCTGATGCTGTCTATGTGGAGTTTTCACCTTCAGTTCCAGTTTCCTTCGACATCACAAAGGCAAGTTGGTTGTTAAGTAAACTGACAACCATAAATTGCTCCGAGTGTAGGTGAGTGTTAGGAAATACACAGGGGGTCAGGGAGTCATCGAGTTACACAACACAGAAACTTCAGCCCAACTCATTCATGCCAACCAAATTCACCACCTGAGCGAGTCCCATTTTCCTGCCTTTGTCCCATATCTCTCAAAACCTTTCCAATCCATGACCCTGCCTAAATGTCTGTTAAACATTGTAATTGTACCCACCTCCACCACTTCGTCTGGCAGCTCGTTCCATAAACCCACCATCCTCTGGGTGAAAAAATTGTCCTTCAGGTCACCTTTAAATATTTCCTCTCTCACTTTAAACCTGTGCCCTCTCATTTTATGCCCTCCTATCCTGGGAAAAAGACAGTGACTATCCACTTTACCTAAGCCCCTCATTATTTTATAAACCTCTATAAGGTCACCCTTCAACCTCCTTTGCTCCAGGGAAAAATAGCCCCAGCCTGTCCAGCATCTCCTTATGACTTATGGTCAGCAGGGAGCAGTTGGGCCAAAGGGCTTGTTTCCATACTCTGTGACTATGACAAGGATGGCAAGGTTCAGGAACCTTGGATGACAAGAGTTTTTGCAAATTTAGTCAAAAAGAAAAGCATATGCAAGGTTTAGGAAGCTAAAATTGAACAGGGCCCTTCAGGAATATAAAGGAAGTAAGAAAGAAATATGAAATGTCCTTGGCAAGTAGGATAAAGGAGAAAGAATCCCAAGGCATTTCATACATACATTAGAAACAAGAGAGTAGGACCACTTAAAAATATATCAGGGAATTTATGCCTGTGCCAGAGGAATGGGCGAGGCACAAAATAAGTATATAGAACATAGAACAGTACAGCACAGAACGGGCCCTTTGGCCTACAATGTTGTGCTGACAAAGCTATTCCTTCTGACCGACAGAATGCCCATATCCCTCTATTTTCCTCTCATTCATGTGCCCATTCAAGCCCCTCTTAAAAGCCCCCAATGAATTTGCCTCCATCACCCTATCAGGCAACACATTCCAGGCATTCACCACTCTCTCAGTAAAAAACGTACCCCTCACGTCTGTTCTGAACCTACCCCCTCTCACCTTAAATTGCATGCCCTCTGGTACTGGATCACTCAATAATGTGAAAAAGATATTGCTTGCCCAACCTATCTATACACTTCCAACAGATCACCCCTCAGTCTCCACTGCTTCAGAGAAAAGATCCCAAGTTTGTCCGGCCTCTCCTGATAGCATATGCCCTCTAATCCAGGCAGCATCCTAGTAAACCTCCTCTGCACCCTCTCTAAAGTCTCGACATCCTTCCTATAGTGAGGTGACCAGAACTGCATGCAATATTCTATGATGCATCTCCAGAGTTCTATAGAGATTCATCATAACTTCTTGACTCCTATACTCAATACCCCAATTAATAAGTGAAAGCATTCCATAAGCCTTCTTAACCACCCTGTCTACCTGTGTAGCCACTTTCAGTGAGTCATGGACTTGCACCCCAAGGTCTCTCTGCTCTTCAATACTGTTCAGGGTCTTGTCCTTAAGAGTGTACTGCCCCTTGACATTAGTACCACCAAGGGGCAACACCTCACATTTATCTAGGTTAAACTCCATCTGCCATTTCTCTGCCCACATCTGCAGCTGATCTATATCACATTGTATCCGCCGCTAGTCTTCTACACTATTCAGAACTCCACTAATCTTGGTATCATCTGTAAACTTACTAACCCATCCATCAACATACTCATCCAGGTCATTTATGTACATCACAAACAGCAGAGGTCCCAGCACAGATCCCTGTGGACCACCACTACTCACAAGCCTCCAACCCAAATAAGTCCCTTCAACCACCATCCAAGCCAGTTCTGGATCCACACAGCTAATTCTCTACTGACCCCATGCATCCGAACTTTCTTGATTAACCAATTATGTGGGACCTTGTCAAATGCCTTACTGAAGTTCATATAGATGACATTCACAGCTCTACCTTAATCAATGTCTCTCGTCATCCTGTCAAAAAACTCAACCAGGTTAGTAAGACACGACTTTCCCTGCACAAAGCCATGCTGGATTTCTGTAATCAAGCCACTGGATTCCAGATGGTCATATATCCTATCTCAAAGAATTTTCTCCAGCAATTTCCCTGCAACTGATGTGAGACTCACCAGCCAATAGTTCCCCGGATTTTCCCTTGTTCCTTTCTTAAATAGAGGAACAACATTAGCCACTCACCAGTCATCTGGGACCTCACCCATTGTCAAGGAGGACATAAAGATACTGGTCAAGGCCCCAGCAATTTCCTTTCTCACATCCCTCAGTAACCTGGAGTATATCCAATCGGGCCCCGGGGACTAACCCAACAATACTGTTTAGGAGACCTAACACTACCTCCTCCTTGACCTCTAAATGCCCTAACATATTTAAGCCCTCAGTTCTAATTTCTACGTCCTGCATGTCCCTTACCTGGGTAAATACTGAAGCGAAATACTCATTCAGAACCTCACCCACATCCTCCGCATCTATTCTTCCGTTCTTTATCATTAAGTGGGCAGGCACGGTGGTGTGGCAGTTAGCGGAACGCTTTACAGCGCCAGCGACCCGGGGTCAATTCCCACCGTTGTCTGTAAGGGGTTTGTACATTCTCCCTGTGTTTGCGTGGGTTTCCTCCGGGTGCTCCGGTTTCCTCCCACATTCCAAAGGCGTACAGGTTAGGAAGTTGTGGGCATGCTATGTTGGCACCAGAAGCATGGCGACAATTGGGGGCTGCCCCCAGAACACTACGCAAAAAAAATGCATTTCACTGCGTGTTTCGATGTACATGTGACTAATAAAGATCTTATCTATCTTATCTTATTACCCTTTCCCTCGTTATCCTCTTATTCCTGACGTAGTTATAGAATGCCTTTGGATTCTCCTTAATTCTACTTGCTAAGGACTTTTCATGGCCCCTCCTGGCTTTCCTAATCTCTTTCTTGAGTTCATTTCTAGCTTCTCTATAGTCCTCACGTGCTCTGTCTGATCCTAACTTCCAAAGCTCTACATACTTGTCCTTTTTCTTCTTGACTAAGTTCATTACTTCTCTGGACATCCAAGGTTCCCTTATTTTCCCATTCATGTCCTTCCTTCTAATCAGGACATACCTATCCTGTACTCTGTGTATTTGATCCTTAAACACTTCCCACATGCTCGACATGGACTTGCCAGCAAAAAGATTTTCCCAGTTTACTCTACCCAGTTCCTGCATTATGCCTTCATAATTAGCCCTACTCCATTTTAAAACCCTCCCACTAGCCCCATACCTATCCTTATCTATAGCTATCCTGAAGTTAATGAGCTGTGGTCACTGTTCCCCAATTGCTCACCCACTGAGTGAGTCTCCTGGCCAGGTTCATTACCCAACACCAGGTTCAGAATAGTCTCTCTCCTTGTTGGACTATCAACATATTGATTTAGGAACCCCTCCTGGATGCACCTAAAAAATTCTGCCCCATCTAACTCCCTTGCACTAAAAAGGTCCCATTTTATATCAGTTGAAGTCTCCCATGACCACAACCTTGTAATTTTTACACATTTCCCTAATCTGTTTGCATATCCCTTCCTCAATGCCCCAGTGGCTATTGGGAGGTCTATAGTACACCCCCAAAAGAATGATTGCACCCTTCCTATTCCTGAGTTCTACCCATATAGACTCTCCATTATGACTCCCCGTAGTGCAGCTGATATATTATCTCTAATTGGTATTGCAACTGCCCCCCCTCTCTATTCTTCCTAAAACTTTGAAACCCTGGTACATCAATCACCCATTCCTGTCCCTCCCTCAACCAAGTCTTTGTAACGGCCACCACACCATAGTTCCATGTACTGATCCATGCTCTAAGTTCATCACTCTTGCCCATAATACTCAGAGCATTAAAGTAGAAACACTTCAAACCATTTATCCCATCACATCTGTTATCAGGAATCTGTCTAATATGACAATCCCTGACATCAGCCCTGCTGCCCGTTCCCTCACCTATGACCTGTCTTTCCGGTTCCCATCCCCTTGCGAAGCTAGTTTAAACCTTCCCCCGTAACATTAATAAACCTCCCTGCCAGGTTATTGGTTCCCCTCCAGTTCAGGTGTAACCCTTTCCTCTTGTACAGGTCGCCCCTTCCCCAGAAAGATCCCAATGATCCAAGAACTTGAAACCCTGATCCCTGCACCATCTCCCCAGCCACTCATTTGTCTGTGCTATCATCCTGTTCTTTCCTTCACTAGCTCATGGCACCGGAAGTAATCCAGAGATTACTACCTTCAAGGTCCTGCTCTTCAGCCTCCTTCCTAACTCCCTATACTCATTTCGCAGGACCTTTACCCTTATCTTGCCTATGTCATTGCTACCAATATGCACCGTGACCTCTGGCTGCTCACCCTCCCCCTTCAGCGTATCTGCAACCACTCCAAGACCTCCAGGACCCCAGCTCCCAGGAGACAACACACCATCCTGGTGTCTCTTTGGCGGCCACAGAATCTCCTGTCTGTCCCCCTAACTATCAAGTCCCCTATGACTATATCTCTGCCTGACTTCTCCCTTCCCTACTGAGCCTTGGAGTCGATCACAGTGCTACTGGCCTGACTGATGCTGCCTTGCCCAGATAGGTCATCTCCTTTAGCAGTATCCAAAGGGATGTATTTGTTGCTGAGAAGTGAGACCACAGGGAGACCCTGCACTGACTTATTCTTCCCCCACCTCTCTCAGTGCTCACCATCCACTACCTGAACCCTGCCCTCTGGGTGTAACCACCTGCTCAAAAGTCCTGTCTATGATTCGCTCAGCCTCCCAGATGCTCCTCAGTTCATCCAGTTCCATCTCCAGCTCCTTAATCCAGTCTTCCAGGAGCTGAGGTTGGCTGCATTTCCCACAGGTGCAGTCATCAGGGAGACCATCAAACTCCCTGAATTCCCACATCCTACAGGAGGAGCATTCCATTGCCGTATCTGCCATCCTGCCTACATTATATTAAGGGAATCTCAGGCCACAGCAGCAACAATAAAAGGACAAACTTACCCTACTTACCTGTTCTTTTGCCTCAGCCTCTTCTCGTCCAAGCCCCTTGAGTCAAAGCCTCTAAATTCCTACTCTAGCCCACTCCAACGACAGCCGTTCAACGATGACCACTCCACTATGGTTTGTACGTTCTCCCCGTGTCTGTGTGGGTTTCCTCGGGTGCTCTGGTTTCCTCCCACATTCCAAAGATGTACAGGTTAGGAAGTTGTGGGCATACTATGTTGGCGCTGGAAGCATGGTGACACTTGCGGGCTGTCCCCAGAACACTCTACGCAAAAGATGCATTTCACTGTGTGTTTCAATGTACATGTGACTAATAAAGATATCTTACCTTATTTTATTTTATTAATAGCAACATTTAAGAGGTAATTAGACAGGCACATGAACAGGCAGGGAGTGGGGGATATACACCATGTACAGGCAGATGGGACTAATTTAATTTGGCATCATCGTTGGCACAGACATCGTGGGCTGAAGGGTCTGTTCCTGTGCTGTTCTATGTTTCACTCTCACAGCTGCTCCAATCTGATCCTGAAGCCCCACATCAAACTTTTGCTCCTGTGGGTATCATCACCCAAGACTGTGCCTGTAAGGATCAGGATCATCCCTGAAACTGACATTGTGATTTTCTTTTAATAGCATAGTGTGCTTTCCTCAGTCCTGCCAGTACACCTAGACACCACATCAACAACCTTATTCAGGAATCTTCCAACACAACCGTACATGCACTCCTGATCTGATCTGTCACTCTGTCTCCAGGGAACAGCCAGGAAGGGACACATAACAACTTGCACCTGAGCAGGACGGTAGTTGTCTGAACACATGAAAGGGAGCTTATTAGGCGATAGATGGGATAGAAGCATTTTCATCTCATCAGTTGTTGTACCAGTGGGTTAATTTTAATCTGGATTGTTGTCCAGCAAAGTGGAAATTCTTTTTAATCACAGACAATATCTTCACGTTTCAGGTTTTAAAACATTTTATAATTGTTTTCGTGGTGATCAATCCATAATCTTCTGTATTTTTCTCCATTCCCAAAATACTAAAATCTTCTCCTCACTAAGGTATCACAAAGGTCATGCCACAAAGGTCATGTTTTCATAAGTTGACAGTTAACATCAGAAAAATGTAGGGCTACATCTGGTGTTGCTCACATCCAGAGTTAGAGAGTGAAAGAGACAGGGAGGCCAGAGAATGGGGTGCTGGCTGAGTCAGTGGCTCCAGTTTGCTGATTGTATGGGTAGGCTGCTAGTAATCACTTCAGACCGTATTCTTCAAAGCTTCATGCTCAAGTGTTGACCAGCAGTGTATTGAACATGATTGACTGTTAACTGATCTTCTGTAACTAATTACGAATACAGCAACCAGTTATCAAAAAAGATAAAGAGTCTCAGGCAGAGGTCAAAATACAATAAATTGCAAACAAACAGGGAAATTTCAATGAATGCAGTTGCATTGCTGAAGGAACATGTTAACTGTTCCTGTCTGGTCCAATAAACCTTCAGTAAAGTGAAATGGTGAACAGCAAAACCAGAGCTGGTCCAATTTCCAGAGGGTTTGTACTGGGGCATTCCAGATCCAGAAGTGTGCTGAAGCCTACAACACTTGCCAATGGCCTCATATTAAACCCGATAACTAGTGAGGTGAATGATGTTCACTTATCTTCCAGTGACGTGTCAACATTGCCAAACAAGTTTCTTCAGTCTTAACAATATTTTGTGCAGCGAGGGATGGAGTCATAAAGTCATAGATTCATACAGCACAGAGATAGGCCCTTCAGCCCACCACATCCATGCCGACCTTTTTGCCATCTACACTAATCCCATTTGCCTGTATGAGGTCCTTATCCTTCTATGCTTTGCCTACTTGCCTGTCTAATTCCCTCTTAAATGTGTGATTGCATGTGACTCCACCACCTCAATTGGTAGCGAGTTCCAGATCTCAATCACTCTCTGTGTTTAAAAAAAAATCCCCTTAAATCCTTCTTAAAACTCCTTCCTGTCACTGTAAACCTACACCCTCATTTTCATTACTCCTACCATGGGAAAAAGATTTTGATTATCGACCCTATCTATGCCTCCCATAATGTTAGATACTCCATTTGGTACCCCTCAGCTTCCCCTGCTCCAGGCAAAACAAGCCCAGCCTGTCCAATTTCTCCCCATAACTAAAGTATTCCATTCCTTTTAAAGTCTGAAAATTTACAAGGAATATTGCATCATAACAACTCAACACAATAACCAATACTTTAAAAATGCAAAAATATGCCTGAAAGATTATTTTGAATAGTTTTCTGGTCAATGATCAAACACCCCTATTCCAACATTTTTCATTCAGTCCAATCTGTGATTTTTTTCACAATTACTCAAAAGCTTCTGAAAGGGAAAGCCCCATGTGTAAACATCACGTATTCTGGATAAAGGATATTCAAGACAAGACATCTTTATTAGTCACATGTACACCGAAACACACAGTGAAATGAATCTTTTCGCGTAGAGTGTTCTGGGGGCAGCCTGCAAGGGTCGCCACACTTCCCGTGCCAACATAGCATGCCTACAATAGATATATTAAGAGCAAAAGGGTAGCAAGGGATAAAATTGGTCCTCTTGAAGATAAGCATGGTCATCTATGCATGGAGCCAAGTGAGATGTGGAGATCTTAAATGAATTGTTTGCATCCATATTTACTCTGGAGTCAGACACAGAGACTGTAGAACTGAGGCAAAAGAGTCGTGAGGTTATGGACTGTATCTGAATTACGGAAGAGGGTGCTTGCTGTTTTGAGGCAAATAAAGGTGGATAGATCCCCAGGGCCAGACAAGGTTTCCCCCTTGGACATTGTGGGAGGCTAGTGCAGATATTGCAGGGCCCTGACAGAAATATTTAAAACATCCTTAGCCACGGGTGAGGTGGCAGAGGACTGGAGGATGGCTAATGTTGTTTCGTTGTTCAAGAAAGGCTCTTAGAATAAGCCGGGAAACTATGGGCTGGTGAACCTGATGTCAGTCATGGGTAAATTATTGGAAGGTACTCTAAGGGACAGGATATACAATTATTTGGATTGACGGGGCCTGATTAGGGATAGTCAACATGACTTTGTGCGTGACAGGTCATGTCTAACCAATCTTAGAGTTTTTTGAGGAGATTATCAAAAAAGTCGATGAGGGAAAGGCAGTGGACGTTGGCTACAAGGCCTTTGACAAAGTCCCACATGGGAGGCTGGTCAAGAAGGTTAAGTCACTTGGCATTCAGGATGAAGTAGCCAATTGGATTCAACATTGGCTTAGCGGGAGAAGCCAGAGAGGGGTAGTAGATGGTTGTCTCACTGACTGGAGGACTGTGATTAGTGGTGTGCTGTAGGGATTGGTGCCGGGTCCATTGTTGTTTATCATCTATATTAATGATTTAGGTGATAATGTGATAAACTGGATCAGCAAATTTGTGGATGACTCCAAGATTGGGGGCATAGTGGACAGCGAGGAAGGCTATCAAAGCTTGCAATGTGATCTTGACCAGCTAGGGCAATGGGCTGAAACATGGCGGATGAAATTTAATGCAGACAGGTGTGAGGTGTTGCAATATGGGAGGACAAACCAGGGTAAGACTTACACAGTGAATGGTAGGGCTCTGAGATGTGTGATAGAACAAAGGGACCTGGGAATACAGATGCATAGTTCCTTGAAAGCAGCGTCACGGGTAGATAGGGTCATAGAGAGAGCTTTTGGCACTTTGGCCTTCATAAATGAGTACAGGAGTAAGGATGTTATGTTGGAGTTGTACAGACATTGGTGAAGCTGAATTTAGAGTATTGTGTGTGGTTCTGGTCACCTACCTACAGAAAAGATATCAATAAGCTTGAAAGAGTGCAGAGAAAATTTACACACGGTTCCATGACTTGAGGATCCGGGTTATAGGGAAAGGTTGAAAAGCTTCTGACTTTATTCTCTGGAGTGCAGGAGAATGAGGGGAGATCTTATAGAGGTATAAAAAATAATGAGGGGTATAGATAGGGTGAATGCATGCAGGCTTTTTCCCCTGAGGTTGGGTGAGACTAGAACTAGAGGTCATAGGTTTAGGGTGAAAAGTGAAATAGTTAAGGGGAACCTGAGGGGGAACTTCTTCACTCAGAGGGTGGTGCGAGTGTGGAACGAGCTGCCAGCAGAAGTGGTGGGTGTGGGTTCAACTGTAAAATTTAAAAGTAGTTTGGATCAGTGCATGGATGGGAGGAGTTTGGAGGGATATGATCCAGGTGCAGGTAGATGGGACTAGGCAGAAGATCAGGTCGGCATGGACTGGGTGGACCGAAGGGCCTGTTTCTGTGCTGTAGTTCTCTATAACTATGAATAAGGAGGTTGCAGAGAGAAATGGACAGGTTCAGTGAGTGGTTAAAGATCTGGCAAATGGTGTCAAATGTGAGGAAATGTGAAATTGTCCATTCTGGCAGGAAAAATAAAGCAGCATGTTATCTAACTGGTGGGAGATTGCAGAACTCAGATGCAAAGGGGTCTGGGTACCATAGTGCATGATTTGCATCTGGTTGATATGCAGGTATTGCGAATAATTAGAAAAGTTAATAAAATGACAGTAGGCATATAAGAGTTATCTTTTAATAAAGTAATGCAGAAGTTGCTAAAGAAATATGTTCCCTTAAAGCACAAATACTTAAAAGGAAAAGAGATTGAACAGTGGCTGACAAGAGAAACTAAATATTACTAAATTAAAGGACGAGGCTTATAAAGTTGCCAGAAATAGCTGTCGGCCTGAGAACTGAAGGCATTTTAGAATCCAGTAAAGGACCAAGTAAAGAAAGAAAAGGGAGAAAATGAGACTAAACTGACAAGAAATTAACTTTTATGGGGACATAAAAAGGAAAAGTCTAGCAAAGGCAAATGTGTATCTCTTGCGGACAGAAGGAAGAGAATTTACAATGGAAAATAACGAAATGACAGAAGATTTAAACAGTTACTTTGTGTCTGTCTTCACAAAAGAAAACATACCAAACCTGTTGGATATCTTCGAGAATCAGAGGTCCAGCATGGATGAGACACTGAAGGAACAAAATGGTGTTAGAGAAGTTGATGAGTTTGAAGGCAGATAACTCCCAAGGATCTCATGATCTACATCCCAGAGTTCAAGATGTGGTGGATTCTCTGGTTATCAGCTTCTGGCATTGTTCCTCTGGATTGGAGGGTAGAAAACGTGACCCCACTATTTAAGAAGGGAGAGAGAAAACAGGGAACCAATGAACTCTTTGCAAATGTCATTGGCAGGGAAACTGCTGGAATCTATAATGAGGGATGTAATAATAGAACACCTTGAAAACAAAAATAGGATAAAGCAGAGTAAACACGAATTTAAGAAAGGAAGTGTTGTCGAATCAACTGGGGTTATTTCAGAATGTGACTAGTAGAACAGATAAGGGCAAACCAGTGGGTGAGATGTGTTTGGATTTCCAGGAGGTTTTCAAAAACATATGACAGGGCGTTGATCAACAAGAACAGGTGAAATTAGGGTCATAAAGAGCTATACAGCACAGAATACAGGCCCATCGGCCCAACTTGTCCACATTGACCGAGATGCCCATCTAAGCTAATCCCACTTGTCTGAATTTAGATCATATCCCTCTAAACCTTTCCTATCTATGCATCTGTCCAAAAGTCTTTTAAATGTCATAGAACATAGAAAATAACAGCACAGTACAGGCCCTTTGGCCCATGATATTCTGCCAACATTTTATCCTGCTCTAAGATCTATCTAACCCTTCCCTACCACATAGTCCTGCATTTTTCTATCATTCATGTGCTCATCTTAAATGTCTCCAATGTATCTGCCTCCACCACATCTGCCGACAGTGTGATCCATGCACCCACCACTCTCTGTGTGTAAAAAAAAACTTACCTCCGACATCCCCCGTATACCTTCCTCCAATCACCTTAAAATTATGCCCCCTCTTGTTAGCCATTTTTGCCCTGGGAAAAAATCTCTGACTGTCCACTCGATCTACGCCTCTTACCCTCTTTGACACCTCTATCAAGTCACCTCTCATCCTCCTTCGCTCCAAAGAGAAAAGCCCTAGCTCACTCAACCTATCCTCATAAGACATGCTCTCTGATCTAGGCAGCATCCTGGTCAATCTCCTCTTCATCCACATCCTTCCTATAATGAGGCAACCAGAACTGAACACAATACTCCAAGTGTGGTCTAACCAGAGTTTTATAGAGCTGCAAAATTACCTCATGGCTCTTGAAATCAATACCCCGACTGATAAAGGCCAACACACCATACGCCTTAACAACCCTATCAATGGACGTGGACCCCAAGATCAGTCTGTTCCTCCACACTACTCAGAGTTCTGCCATCTGCCATTCACATTGTATTCTGTCTTCAAATTCTATCTTCCAAAGTACATCACTTCACACTTCTCCAGGTTGAACTCCATCTGCCACTTCCCATCTCAGCTCTACATTCTATCAATGTCCAGTTTTAACCTACAGCAACCTTCTACACTATCCACAACACCACCAATCGTCATGTCATCAGCAAACTTACTAACCCATCCTTCCACATCCTCATCCAAGTAATTTATAAAAATCACAAAGAGCAGGGGACCCAGAACAGATCCCTGTGGAACACCACTGGTCACTGACCTCCGGGCAGAATACGTTCCATCTACAGTCACCCTCTTGTCTTCCATGGGCAAGCCAATTCCGAATCCACACAGCCAAATTCCCCCAGATCCCATGCCTCCTGAATTTCTAAATGAGCCTTCCATGAGGAACCTTATCAAATGCCTTACTAAAATCCATGTGCACCACATCCACTGCTCTACCTTCATCAATGTGCTTTGTCACATCCTCAAGGAATTCAATCAGGCTCGTGAGGCATGACCTGCCCCTCACAAAGCCATGCTGACTGTCCCTAATCAGCCTATGCTTCTCCAAATGCCGATAAATCCTGTACTAAGAATCTTCTCCAGACTCACTGGTCTGTAATTCCCAGGGTTATCACTACTCCCTTTCTTGAACAAAGAAACAACATTTGCCACCTTCCTATCATCTGGCACTACTCCTGTGGCCAGTGAGGACGCAAGGATCATTGCCAAAGGCGCAGCTTCCTGTAATAAACTTCCCGTAATATCCCATCCGGTGACTTATCAATCCTAATGTTTTTCAAAAGTTCCAGCACACTCCTACACTGGCTCTCTGCAACAATGGCCAGTCCAAAATGGCTGCTCTACCCTTTATTGGCTGAGTTCCCACACAATTAGCCAATCAAACAACTCTAAGGAAAAACCACTTGCTCCTCCCCTCTGCTGCTCTGGCTGCTGCAACTGGAAAAAAATGTCATAATTGTAATTGAGCCTGCCTTTCCCACTTCCTCTGGCAGCTCATTCCATATACCCAGAACCCTCTGTGTGGGGAAAAAGTTGCCCCTCAGGTCCCTTTTAAATCTGTCCTTTTTCACTTTAAACCTATGCCCTCTCATAGAACATATTACATAGAACAGTACAGCACAGTACAGGGCATTTGGCCCATGATGTTGTGCCAACCTCTCGTTTTGGACTCCCCTACCCTCGAGAAAAGACTGTGGCTATTTACCTTATCTATGCCCCTTATTATTTTATAAACCCTTAGCCTCCTATTCTCCAGGGTAAAAAGTCCCAGTATATCGAGCTTCTCCTTGTAACTCAAGTCCTTCAGTCCCGGTAACATTCTCATAAATTTTTTTTTGCACTCGTTCTAGTTTAATGACATTTCCTCTAGCAGGGCAGCCAGAACTGTATGCATTATCTACATGTGGCCTTACCAATGTACAGCTGTAACATGACATCCCAACTTGTGTACTCAAATTCCTGACTGATGATGACAAGTGTGCCAAATGCCTTCTTCAACACTCTGTCTACCTGTGCTACCACTTTCAAGGAATTATGTGCCTGTACGCCTTGGAGTCTCTGTTCTACAACACTCCCCAGGGCCCTACCATTTACTGTGTAAGTCTTACCCAGTCCTGATGCAGGGTTTCAACCAGAAGCGTCGACAATTCCTTTTCCCATAGATGCTGCTCAACCTGCTGACTTACTCCAGCATATTGTTTCAGGTGAGGAACGGTGAGAGGCAGATGGAGGAGGGGAGTGTAGAAATAGCGACACAAGCTGGGAGGTGATAGGCTGCAGAAGATGGAATCTGACAGGAAAGGAAGGTGGAGCATGGAACCAAATAAGGGAGTTGAGGAAGGCAGCCGGGACAAGTAGTGGGAGGGAACCCAGTGGAAGGAGTGTGTGGGAGATGGGCAGATGGAGTAGTTGGAGGGGAAAGAAACAGGATGATGGGGGCTGGGTTGACTGTAGGAAGAACTGTGTAGATCAGGAGGAGAGAGAAAAGGGACAGAGGCAAGTTTACCTGAAATTGGAGAACTCGCTGTTCATACCATCAGGTTGTAGACTACTCAGGCAAAATATGAGGTGAATTCTACTTCATCCACCTATCACCCACACACTCCTTTTTAAATCAGTTTATGATGCTAAAGTTGGCAAGATTGTGAGTAGGGAGGAAGGTGTAAATATGTACAGTTTGAATGAGTGAATGAAAACAAAGCATATGATGTGGAAGATGTGAAGTCATCCACTTTGGTAAACATAACAGAAAAGTGGAGAATTTGATAAAGAGAGACATTTGTGAGTGTTGATTCAGTGTTGGAGATGTAAGGGCAGAAACAAGACGTTCATCCCACCATGTCAACACAGACCATCAATTACCCATTTAGACTGATCCCATTTTCCAGCACTTGATCTTTAACCTTCAATGCCTTAGTGAATCAAATGTTTGTTGAGACATTTCTCAAATGTTGCTGAAGTACTTCCCTCCACCACTCACTCAGGGAGTGTGGTCCAGATTCTAACCACTGCCGGGGATGATGGCAGAGGCTGATTCAATAGGGACATTTCAGAGACTCAGACAGGCACATGGATGTAAGAAAAATGGAGAGTTATGTGCTGTGTTGGAGGAAAGGGTTAGATTGATCAAGGAGTAGGTTTATATAGGTCGGCACAACATTGTGGGCCAAAAGGCTCATACTGTGCTGTACTGTTCTACGTTCACTCTCTGAGTAAGAAGTTCCTTCCCCAGATCCCCTCAAAATCTCCTACCATTTACTCCAGACCTACACTGGCCAGTGTTGCATACCTCTGCCATACCCAACCTATTGATGTCCTTCATAATTTTGCATCACTCTATGAACAACCACTACCCCAAGCCTCCTAAGGTCCAAGGAAAACTATCGAGTCTCTCCTTATAAATAAAACTTTCCATCCCACACAAGATCTTGGTGAATCTCCTCTTCACCTTCTCAGTTACTTCCTGTAGTGTGGTGACAAGAGCTATGCAGAATACCACCACCATGGCCTAATTAATGTTTTACAAAGTTGTACCATTACCTCTCTGATATTCTATGCTGTGGCTAACAAAGACGTATCCCATATGCATTTTTTAATCACTTTATCTACCTACCACCTTCACAGATCCTTTGACTTTTACACCAAGGTCCCTCTGCTCTTCAATACTCCATGCGACCCCACCATTCATTGTGTATGTCCTACTCTTATTTTCTCTTCCAAAATGCATCAGTTTATCAGGATTAAATTCCATCTGCCATTACACTGCCCATCTTATCAACATTTTAATATTGCCTTGTATCTTCCTCACTATCAACAACAATTTTCATGTAATCTGTAAACAATTCCAATAATGCCTCCTACACACATCAGATCATAAATTTATATAACAAAATGATGAGGTACCTAGCAGCCTGTGATACACCACTGGTCACAGGCTTCCAATCACAAAAATAACTCTCCACAAATACCCCCTATCTTCTATTACTCAGAGAATTTTGGATTCACTTTACGTTTGGACCAGTCTCCCATGTGGGACCTTCTCAGAGGCCTTATTGAAGTCTATGTAGACCACATCACCACACTGCCCTCATAGAAGCATACAAGTCGTACAGCACAGAAATGGGCTCTTCAGCCCACCATGTGCTGCCAACTTTTTTGTCCATCTAAACTAAGCACATTTGGTCACATTGGATCTGTATCCTTTAAAGCCTTGCCTATTCAAGTGTCTGTCTAAATGATTCTCAAGCATAATGATTGTATTTGATTCCACCACCACCTCCTCTAGCAGCACATTCCAAATGTCAACCACTCTCTGTGGAAAAACTTTTCCCTCAGATCCCCTTTAAAACTACTTCCTCTCACCTTAATCCTATGCCTTCTTGTTTTTGGTATTCCTAACCTGGGAAAAAGATTCTGAACATAGAACAGCACAGGAACAGGCCACTTGATCCACGATGTCTATGTTGAACACAATGCTAAATTGAATGCACATTATCCATATCCCTCCATTTTCTGCATATTCACCTGCCTATCTCAAAGCCTCTTAAATGCCACTGTCACATCTGGTTCAGCAAACCCTGGCAGCCCAATCCAGGCACTTAATTGCAGATGCTGGAAATCTAAAACAGAAACAGAAAATGCTGGAAATATTCAGTAGGTCAGTCTGCATCCATGGGCAGAGAAATACACCCTCTCAGTTCTTTCTACTGTGTGGTTACTAGAACTGTATACAGAACTACAGTTGTACTGAAACCTCCCTGCTCTTATAGTCTTTTAAACGTGGCTAATCTGTACCTTCTGAGGAGTCCTGATGAAGGGTTTCGACCTGAAATGTTGACTCTTTACTTTCCTCCATAGATGCTGCCTGACCTGCTGAGTTCCTCTAGCATTTTGTGTGTATGAGTTTGTGCAGGGGAGGTCGTCTTATGAACTTGATTGAGTTTTTGAGGAAGTGACAAAGATTGACAAGGGTAGGGCAGTGGATGTTGTCTGATCCAGAAGATTAATTCACATGGGGTCCACAGTGACTTGGTTAATCTGATTTTTACCCTAGTCATCAATCTGCCTGTTGACTCTGGTCTTGACTGTTTCTATCAATGAAAATCAAAAAACCTGTGGATGTTCGTAATCTGAAATAACAACAAATAATTGGTATTGATATTGGTTTATTATTGTCACTTGTACTGCAGTACAGTGAAAAACTTGTCTTGCATACCGTTGAGACAAATCAATTCATTATACAGTGCGGATATATTGAGTTAGTACAGAGTGCATTGAGGTAGTGCTGGTAAAAATAACAGAATACAGAATAAAGTGTCACAGTTGCAGGGAAGTGCATTGCAGGTAGACAATAAGATGCAAGGTTATAACAAGGTAGATTGTGAGGTCAAGTGTCCATCTCATCGTATAAGGGAACCATTCAATAGCGTTATCACTATTGATAACACACAGGTTGCCCCCCAAGACAAAATCACTACGCAAAAGATGTATTTCACTGTGTGTTTCGATGTACATGTGACTAATAAAGATCTTATCTTATCTTATTATCACAGTGGGATAGAAGCTGTCCTTGAACCTGGTGGTATGTGCTCTCAGGCTCCTGTATCTTTTGCCTGATCGGAGAGGAGAACACTGCTGGAAACACTGCAGATTAGATAGTGTCTGTAGAAAGAGAAACAGTTAATGTTTCTGGAAAAGAGAGAAAATGTTAATTTTCAATAACAGAGAAGGTGGGGGAGCAGTCAGAATCAGATTCTGTTTCTTTGTCTGTGTAATGTGTTGCTAATGGGATATGCTCAGCAGGCCAAAAAGAGTCACTCTTTCTTCCTGTGTATGAGAACTGGCCATTTCTGCCTGTCAACTTTTAGGATTAGGTTTTCTTTCAGAGTCGTAGAGTTATACAGCACAGAAACAGACCCTTCGACCCAACTATCTGCTGTATAGTCTGGTCTGCTGAGCATGTCCCACAACCTAGCCATTAGCAAAACATTACACAGACAAAGAAGCATGATCTGATTGTAACTGCCACTTAATTGTTGTATTTCCTCATTTCACCCCAGCAGAAATACGGTAAAACTACCATAATCCGCTATCTGACTCTTCAGAAATCAAGTGCTAGGTGTTGTAGTTTGGTAAGTTAAACTAGGGCAGGACTTGCACATTAAATGGCAGGGCCCTGGAGAGCGTAGTATAACAGAGAAACCTCGCAATGCATAGAACATAGAACAGTACAGCACAGTATAGTCCCTTCAGCCCACAATGTTGTGCCAACCTATATAAACAACAACTCCCTGATCAATCTAACCCTTCCCTCCTACACAGCCCATAACCCTCCATTTTTCTTACTTCCATACACCTATCCAAGAGTATTTAAATGTCCCTATCGTATCAGCCTCTATCACCACCCCTATCACCACCCCCAGTCCACTCTATCTATGCCCCATAATCTTATACACCTCTATCAAGTCTCCTCTCATCCTGCGTCACTCCAAAGAGAAAAGCCCTAGCTCGCTCAACCTTTCCTCATAAGACATGTTCTCTAATCCAGGCAGCATCCTGGTAAATCTCCTCTGCACCCTCTCTAAAGCTTCCACATCCTTCTTTTAATGAGGTGACCGGAACTGAACACAATACTCTAAGTGTGGTCAAACCAGAGTCTTATAGAGCTGCAACATTACCTTGCAGCTCTTGAACTCAATCCCCCAACTAATGAAGGCCAGCACACTGTATGCCTTCTTAACCATGCTATCAACTTGCGCAGCAAGTTTGAGGGATCTATAGACTTGGACCCCAAGATCCCTCTGTTCCTCCGCACTGCTAAGAATCCTGCCATTAACCTTGTTCTCCACCCTCAAGTTCTTTCTTCCAAAGTGTATCACTTCACACTTTTCCAGAATTAACTCCATCTGCCACTTCTCTGCCCAACTCTGCATCCTGTCTACATTCTGTTGTAACCTACGACAACCTTCTACACTATCCAAAACACCTCCAACCTTCGTGTCATCTGCAAAGTTACTAACCCATCCCTCCACTTCCTCATCCAAGTCATTTATAAAAATCACAAAGAGCAGAGGTGCCAAAACAGATCCGTCTGGAACACCACTGGTCACCAACCTCCAGGCAGAATACTTTCCATCTACTACCACCATCTGCCTTCTTTGGGCAAGCCAATTCCAAATCCATGCAGCCAAGTCTCCATGGATTCCATGCCATGACTTTCTGGATTAGCCTGCCATAGGGAACCTTGTCAAATGCCTTACTAAAGTCAATATATACCACATCCACTGCTCTACCTTCATCAACTTGTTTTGTCACCTCCTCGAAAAACTCAATTAGGCTCATGAGGCATGACCTGCCCTTCACAAAACCATGCTAACTATCCCTAATAAGACTAAGCTTGTTTAAATGCTCATAAATCCTGTCCCTAATAATCCAAGTACATAATTCCCTGAAAGCAACAGCACGGGTAGACAGGGTGGTCAAGAATGTATACGGTGGACTTGCCTTCATCGGTCAAGGCACTGAGTACAGGAGTTGGGGCATTATGCTACAACTGTACCAGACAATGGTGAAACCACACTTGGAGTATTGTATGTAGTTCTGATCACCCAACAATAGGAAGTATGTCATTAAGATGGAAAAGGTGCAGAAAAGATTAATAAGGATGTTACCAGGACTGTAGAGCTTGAGCTATAAGGAGAAACTGGATAGTCTGGTGCTTTTTTTCCCCTGGAGCATTGAAGGCTGAGGGGTGACCTTAATAAGGTATATAAAATCATGAGGGGTGTAGATAATGTGGGTTGTCTTTTTCCCAGGGTAAGGGAGTCTAAAACTAGAGGGCATACGTTTAAGGTAAGAAGGGAAAAATTTAAAGGGGACCTGAGGGGCAACATTTTCACACAGAGGGTAGTGGGTATGTGGAACGAGCTGCCAGAGGATGCTGTAGTAATGAATACATTTAGAACATTTAAAAGACATTTGGAGGGGTACGTTGATAGGAGAGTTTTAGAGGAATATGGGCCAAATGCAGACTAGTGGGACTAGCTCAGGTAGGCAAACTGGTTGGCATGGAAGAGTTGGGCCAAAGGGCCTGTTTTCATGCTGTATGACTATTATGGTTTGGCATCTGGCTTACCAGGTGTTGATTCCTCCTTTAACACACTGAGGTCCAACTTCCTGTACTATCTTGAAACTCACCTGGTTCTGTTTCCCACACTCCCTTGAAACATACCAGGGGCTTGGTTCATGCATTCCCTTTAAACTTACTGGGTTCATTGGAAAATTTATTGTACTACTAGGTAATATCTGAAAAAAGTGAATTAAAAGTGTTGTGGAGCATTAATGGAAATAAAATCAAATAGTACTAAAAATCTGCTGGGCTCTCAGCACCAAAATCCCAACCATGGTGGATGAATCAAGTTCTGCTGTTCTACTCATCTCTTCCCCACCTTCTCTGCTACTAAAAATGAACTGTTTTTCTTTCTTTCCCAGTCTTGATGAAGGGTCCTGGTAACTGTTTCTCTTCCCACAGATGCTGCCTGACAGCTGAACATTTCCAGTTTGCTCCGTTTTTATTACTGTCTCTATCAATGCCTGGGTCATAGGGTCACCAGTCAATTCTAGTTGTTGGAATTTCTACCTGTCATACATGGTAGCCCTATCAATTTACTGCTTGTTGATTAGTTTTCCATTTCTGGAACAGTTATAAAATTTACTTGTTATTTCAAGGAGAGACACCTGACCCGGTGAGTTTTTGTTTCTTTCCCCATTTTGCTTGGAGTTTTTAACCATAAAAGGGAGGCAAGTGTTGAGCGGAGCGGTCATCATTGGAACGGCTATCGTTGGAGTGGGCTAGAGCTAGAGTGGTAGTTTAGAGGCTTTGCCTCAAGGTGCTTCGACAAGAAGAGGCTGAGGCAAAAGAACAGATAAGGAGGGTAAGTTTGTCCTTTTATTGTTGCTACTGTGGCCTTGGATTCCCTTAATATAGTGTAGGCAGGATGGCAGATACAGCAATGGAATGGTCCTACCATAGGATGTGGGAATTCAGGGAGCTTGATGGTCTCCCTGATGACTGCACCTGTGGGAAGTGCAGCCAACTTCAGCTCCTGGAAGACCGGATAAAGGAGCTGGAGCTGGAGCTGGATGAACTGAGGAGCATCTGGGAGGCTGAGCGAATCATAGACAGGACTTTTGAGCAGGTGGTTACACCCAGAGGGCAGGATTCAGGTAGTGGATGGTGAGCACCGAGAGAGGTAGGGGGAAGAATAAGTCAGTGCAGGGTCTCCCTGTGGCCATAACCCTCAGCAACAAGTATATCCCTTTGGATACTACTGAGGGGGATGACCTATCTGGGCAAGTCTGCAGCAGCCAGGCCAGTAGCACTGTGGTCGGCTCTGAGGCTCAGAAGGGTGAAGTCAGGCAGAAGCGATAGTCATAGGGGACTTGATAGGGGGACAGACAGGAGATTCTGCGGCCGCCAAAGAGACGCAAGGATGGTGTGTTGCTTCCCAGATGCTAGGGTCCTGGATGTCTCGGAGTGGTTGGAGAATATTCTAAAGGGGGAGGGTGAGCAGCCAGAGGTCGTGGTGCATATTGTTACCCACGTACCAAGGCAAGAGAAGGGTAGAGGTTCTGCGAAATGAGTATAGGGAGTTAGGAAGGAGGCAGGACCTCGAAGGTAGTAATCTCTGGTTTATTTCTGGTACCATGAGCTAGTGAAGGAAAGAACAGGATGATAGCACAGATAAATGATTGGCTGGGGAGATGGTGCAGGGGGCAGGGTTTCAAGTTCTTGGATCATTGGAACTTTTTCTGGGGAAGGGGTGACCTGTACAAGAGGGAACGGGCAGGAGGGCTGATGTCAGGGAATGTAGTATTAGGCAGATTCCAGGTTACAGATGTGATGGGATGAATGGTTTGGTGTTTGTACTTTAATGCTCGTAGCATTACTCTTATGGGCAAGAGTGATGGATGGATACCCTGGGAAAAGAGCATGGATCAGTACATGGAAATATGATGTTGTGGCCATTACAGATACTTGGTTGAGGGAGAAACAGGAATGGATGATTGATGTACCAGGGTTTCAAAGTTTTAGGAAGAATAGAGAGGGGGTAAAAGAGAGGGAGGAGTTGCGATACCAATTAGAGATAATATATCAGCTGCACTTCAGGGATATATAATGGAGGGCTCTGACACAAGAGTCCATATGGGTAGAACTCAGGATTAGGAAGGGTGCAATCACTCCCTTGGGTGTGTACTATAGACCTTCCAATAGTCTACGAATGGGAAAATAAGGGAACCTTGGATGTCCAGAGAAGTAATGAACTTAGTCAAGAAGAAAAAGGACAAGTATGTAGAGCTTCGGAAGTTAGGATTAGATAGAGCACGTGAGGCCTACAGAGAAGCTAGAAATGAACTCAGGAAAGAGATTAGGAAAGCCAGGAGGGGCCATGAAAAGTCCTTAGCAAGTAGAATTAAGGAGAATCCAAAGGCATTCTATACCTACACCAGGAGTAAGAGGATAACAAGGGAAAGGGTAGCACCACTTAAGGATAAAGAAGGGAATTTATGTTTGGATGCAGAGGATGTGGGTGAGGTTCTGAATAAGTATTTCTCAAGAAAGGGACATGCAGGACACAGATATTTGGAACTGAGGGCATAACCATGTTAGGGCATTTAGAGATCAAGGAGGAGGTAGTGTTAGATCTCCTAAACAGTATTAAGGTGGATAAGTCCCCAGAGCCTGATGGGATATTACCCCAGGTTACTGAGGGAGGTGAGAAAGGAAATTGCTAGGGCCTTGACCAGTATCTTTGTGTCCTCTTTGACCATGGGTGAGGTCCCAGATGACTGGTGAGTGGCTAATGTTGTTCCTCTATTTAAGAAAGGAACAAGGGAAAATCCAGGGAACTATAGACCGGTGAGTCTCATGTCAGTTGCAGGGTAATTGCCGGAGAAAATTCTTAGAGATAGGATATACGAGCATCTGGAATCCAATGGCTTGATAAAGGAAACCCAACATGGCTTTGTGCGGGGTAAGTTGTGTCTTACTAACCTGGCTGAATTTTTTGACAGGGTGACGAGAGAGATTGATGAAGGTAGAGCTGTGGATGTCATCTATATGAACTTCAGTAAGGCATTTGACAAGGTCCCACATAATCGGTTAATCAAGAAAGTTCGGATGCATGGGGTCAGTGCAGAGTTGGCTGTGTGGATTCAGAACTGGCTTGCCTGTAGGACAAAGGGTGGTGGTTGAAGGGACTTATTCGGGCTGGAGGCCTGTGAGTAGTGGTGTTCTGCAGGGATCTGTGCTGGGACCTCTGCTGTTTGTGATGTACATTAATGACCTGGATGAGTATGTTGATGGATGGGTTAGTAAGTTTGCAGGCGAAACCAAGATTGGTGGAGTTGTGAATAATGTAGAAGACTGGCGATGGATACAGCGTGATATAGATCAGCTGCAGATGTGGGCAGAGAAATGGCAGATGAAGTTTAACTTGGATAAATGTGAGGTGTTGCACCTTGGTAGGACTAACGTCAAGAGGCAGTACACTCTTAGGGGCAAGACCCTTCAGAGTGTTGAAGAGCAGAGAGACCTTCGAGTGCAAGTCCATGACTCATTGAAAGTGGCTACACAGGTAGACAGGGTGGTTAAGAAGACTTATGGAATGCTTGCACTTATGAATCGGGATATTAGGAGTCAAGAAGTTATGATGCATCTCTGTAGAACTCTGGTTAGGCCACATTTAGAATATTACATGCACTTCTGGTCACCTCACTATAGGAAGGATGTCGAGGCTTTAGAGAGGGTGCAGAGGAGGTTTAGTAGGATGCTGCCTGGATTAGAGGGCATGTGCTATCAGGAGAGGCTGAACAAACTTGGGCTCTTTTCCCTGGAGAGGCGGAGGCTGATCTGTTGGAAGTGTATAAAATTATGAGGGCATAGATAGGGTGAACATGCAATATCTTTTTCCCATTATTGAGCGATCCAATACCAGAGGGCATGCATTTAAGGTGAGGGGGGGGTAGGTTCAGAACAGACGTGAGGGGTACGTTTTTTACTGAGAGAGTGGTGGATGCCTGGAATGCGTTGCCTGATAGGGTGGTGGAGGGAAATTCATTGGGGGCTTTTAAGAGGGGCTTGGATGGGCACATGAATGAGAGGGAAATAGAGGGATATGGGCATTCTGTAAGTAGGAGGGAATAGCTGTGTCGGCACAACATTGTGGGCTGAAGGGCCTGTTCTGTGCTGTACTGTTCTATGTTCTATATGTTCTATTTTCTAATTGGAAATCCTGGTCAATCTTTATTCAGTACTAATAAGCTGCTGCCACATTTAGGCACAGTTATTGTTAACAGCATTGTAACATTGTCTTTGGGGAACAGAGCCTAGACTTCAGGGTCGTTTGATTTTCTCGGGGGTGTTATCTGCTTGGCACGCTGAATGCGACTCTGTCACGTGCACTGTGCAGTCCAGCGTCTGTTGGTGGTCTGAGAATATAGGGAAAATCAAAAGTATTTACTGAAGAACAGAGATCCAGAGACATCAGGATCCTTCTTTTGAACAGACCTGTGTCCAGATACAATCTCTGCTGCAAGCTGTGCTCTGTAAATCAACTGAGTCACAGAGCATGTTTAACACAAATGTCACAATGAGATTAAACATAGAGAAATATTTGGTTGCAGGGCATCTTAAGAATATTTTTAGTTCATTAAATAAAAAAGGGGGATTATTTTTACAAATACTACTTAATAATGAAAATTAAAGGAAAGTTACATTGATGTTACTAAATAGATGAAGTTTGATGAAAGCAGAAAAATGTGTCCGAAGAAGCTGTTGAAGAAGCTCTGATACAATTGGAATTTGCTGAAAAGATAGCTGTGTACAATTCTTTTTCAATCTTTTTATTTCCTATTTCTTTAAGTTTATAATGTAGAAAATCACATTAACTCTCTAATAGCAATTAGCAGCTATTTGACAAGGGTCAGGGTTTGTGAGGAGAGTGGTTCAGTGGATATGCAAGAATTGTATCTAAGAAGTCAAGGATTCCAGCTGAAATGTATGTTCTATGAGAATGGCTATGTCAGACTGCTTCCTGCCTATGTCTGTGTGATGGCTCTCCCAATTTTAACAAAAGTTTGCAAAAGCTAGTGACGAAAATTTTGCAAGGTTGAGTCGAGTTAGAACATAGAACAGTATAGCACAGTAACAGGCTCTTCGGCCCACTATGTCTGTGCCAAACATGATTACAAATTAAACTAAACCTATCTGCCTGTACATGATCTGGATCCCTCCATTCCCTGCATGATCATGTGCCTGTCCAAATGCCTCTTAAAAGCCACTATCATATCTGCTTCTACTACCATCCCTGGCAATGAATTCCAGGCACCTACCACTCTGCGTGCGAAAAAAAAACACATCCTTCACATCTCTTTTAAACCTTCCCCCTCTCATCTTAAGCTATGTCCTCTAGAATTAGCCCATGCTGTTCCAGATGTGAGTAAGTCCTATCCCTAAGAATTGTCTCCAATAGCTTCCCTACCAATGATATGAGCTCACCGGCCTGTATTTTTCCTGGATTAGAACATAGAACACAGAACACTACAGCATTTTCCTGGGAAAGCACTTTCCTGGGAAAGACTCTGACTGCCCTTTCTATGCCTCTCATAATTTTATAAACTTCTATCAAGTTTCCCCTTCAGCCTCCAAAGTTCCAGAGAAAACAATCCAAGTTTATCTGACCTCTCCTTACAGTTAAAACTCTCATCCAGACAGCATCCTGGTGAACCTCTTCTATACCCTTTCCAAAGCCTCCACATCCTTTCTGTCATGGGGTGACAGCAACTGCACACAATACCCCAGATGTGGCCTAACTATAGTTTTATAAAGCTGCAACATAACTGCCTGACTCTTGAATTCAATGCCTCGACTAATAAAGGCAAGCATGCCATATACCTTCTCTACCACCCTATCTGCTAGTGTTGCCACTTTTAGAGAGCTATGGACTGGCACCCAAAGATCCCTCTCTACACCAGTGTTCCAAAGGGTTCCTCCATTTACTGTGTACTTTCCCCTTACATTTGACCTCCCAAAATGCAACACATCACACCTGTCCGGATTAAACTCCATCTGCCATTTCTGCAATTAATCGATATCCTGCTGTATCCTTTGACAACCTTCTTCACTATTCACAACTTCACCACTTTTTGTGTCATCCACAAACTTACTAACCAGCCTATCTACATTTTCATCCATCTACATACATACATACATGCTTATGTTCGCATGTACATACATAATACATATATACATAAGTACATACAAAAAACAACAAAGGCCTCAGCACTGATCCCTGTGGGACACCACTGGTCACAGACTTCCAGTCAGAATAAAACCCTTCCATCACTACCCTGTGTCTTCTCTGGCCAATTTTGAATCCAATCCACCAGGTCACCATGGATCCATGCATTTTAATCTTCTGGATAAGCCTACCCTGAGGAATCTTGTTAGATGCCTTACTGAAGTTTATATAGACAACATCCACTGCCCTACCCTCATCAATCATTTTCGTCACCTCCCGAAAAATTCAATTGTTTTTCAGATATGATATGCCCTGCATAAAGTCATGCTCACCATCCCTAATCGGCCCATGCTTTTCCAGATGTGAGTAAATCCTATCCCTAAGAATTGTCTCCAATAGCTTCCCTAGCAATGATATGAGCTCACCGGCCTGTATTTTTCCTGGATTAGAACAGAACACAGAACACTACAGCACAGTACAGGCCTTTCGGCCCACAATGTTGTGCTGACATTCCTACATAGACCAAATAGATAGGATTATCACTATTGCCCCTGCAATTTCCTCTTTTGTCTCTCTCAATGACCTGGGATAGATCCCATCAAGCCCTGAGGACTGATCCAACTCAATATACGCAACACCAAAGGGCTTTCCCTTCCATCATCATCAACCAAGGTTTCCCCTCCATCACCATCAATGCTGCCCTTACCCATATCTCCTCCACTTCCTACATATTTGCCCTCACTCCCTCCCCCCCGACATAACAGGGACACCTACCACCCCACGAACCTCCGCATCCAACACATCATTCTCCGCAACTTCCGCCACATCCAACAGGATCCTACCTCTTCCCCTCACCCCCTCTCTCTGCTTTCCGCAAGGACCACTCTCTCCGCGACTCCCTTGTCCACTTGTCCCTCCCCACTGATAACTTCCCCTGGCACTTATGCCTGCCACTGCAACGTGTTACACCTGTCCCTACACCTCCTCCCTCACCACCATTCAGGGTCCCAAACAATTCTTCCAGGTGAGGCAGCGCTTCACCCGTGAGTCCGAGGGTGTCATTTATTGCATCTGGTGCTCCCGGTGCGGCCTCCTGTACATCGGTGAGACCTGACGCAGATTGGGTGACCACTTCATCAAGCACCTTCACTCTGTCCGTCGCAACAGCCAGGACCTCCCAGTGGCCACCCACTTCAATTCCACATCCTACTGCCACACTGACATGTCTATCTATAGCCTCCTCTACTGCTATGTTGAGGCCAGATGCAGCTTGGAGGAACAACACCTCATATTCCACCTTGGGAGTCTCCAACTTGATGGCCTTGACATCGATTTCTTTAACTTCCGGTAACCGCACCCCTTCGTTTTCTTCCCCCCCCCCCCCACTCCTTTTACTTCCCTTATTTAGGTTGTTCCTTTCCCCCACCTTGATGACCTGCCCATATCCTCTCCTCCCCTCCTCCATCTTTTATTCCATGGTCCAGTGCCCTCTCTCACCCGATTCCTTCTTCTTCAGCCCTTTGCTTCATTTACCTATCACCTCTCAGCTTATTACATCTACCACCCTCCCCCACCCACCCACCTACCTTCCCCCTCTCACCTGGACTCACCTGTCACCTGAACTCACCTATCACCTGCCTGCATGTGCTCCTCCCCCTCCCCCCCACTTCTTATTCTGACTTCTGTCCTCGTCCTTTCCAGTCCTGTTGAAGGATCTCAGCCTGAAACGTTGACCGTTTATTTCCCTCCACAGATGCTGCCTGACCTGTTGAGTTCCTCCAGCACTTTTTGTGAATTGCTCCAGATTCCAGCATCTGCAGAATTTCTTGTGTAACCACTTCCTTCTTGATCTCAACGTGCCCTATCTTATTAATATACCCCACACTGATCTTACTTTCCTTCATATCCTTCTCCTCAGTGAATACCGATGCAAAGTATTCTTTTAGTACCTGGCCAACATCCTCTTCCCTACTTTATCTTTGAATGGTCCTACTTTCTGCCTAGCTACCCTCTTGTTTTTAATATAAGTATAAAATGCCTTTGGATTTTCCTCACTAAGGGCATTTCATGGCCCCTTTTGGCCATCCTAACTCCCTGCTGTAGTTCTTTCCTGCTATCTTTATATTCCTTAAGGGCCCTGTCTGATTTCAGCTTCCTAAATCTGAATTATGCTTCCTTTTCCCTTTCAACAAAATTTGCAACACCTCTCCTCATCTAGGGTTCCTGAGCCATGCCATTCATCCTCACTGGAATATTTGGTCCTGAATTCTGATCAATTGGTCTTTAAACAACTCCCACATGCCAGATGTGGACTTCTCCAATAACAGGTGCTCCCAATCTACTCTCCCATGCTCCTGCACAATAATGTTGTAATTTGCCTTCCCCTAATTTTTGACACTTTTCTCTGATGCCCAGACTTATCCTTATTCATAACTATCTTAAAATTCAAGGAATTGTGATCACTGTTCCCTAAATGTTCTCCCACTGAAACCCCAATCACCTGGCCAGGCTCATTTCCCAATAGAAGATATAGTATGGCCTTTCCTCAGTTGGATGGTGTCCCTGGTCATGTGTTCAGATCTTGTGCTGATCAGCTGGTGGGGGTATTTACAGACATATTTAACCTCTCCCTGCTTCAATTTCAGGTTCCCACCTGTTTTAAGAAGACCACTATCATCCCAGTACCAAAGAAAAGCAAGGTAACACGCCTTAATGACTACCAACAAGTGGCTCTGACATCCACCATCATGAAGTGCTTTGAGAGGCTGGTTATGGCACGCATCAACTCCAGCCTCTCAGACAATCTCAACCCACTGCAATTCACCTATCACCGAAACAGGTCTACCGCAGACGCCATCTCCCTGGACCGACACTCAGCTCTGAGCATCTGGACAGTAAAGGCACCTACATTAAACTATTGTTTATTGCCTTCAATACTATAATCACAAGCAAACTCGTCACCAAACTCTGATGCCTAGGACTCAACACCTCCCTCTGTAACTGGATCCTTGACTTTCTGACCAACAGACCGCAATCAGTGAGGATAGGCAGCAATACCTCCAGCACCATTATTCTCTTTCTTTTCTTTTTACAATATTTTTATTAATTCCACAAAAAAAATACAGAATACGTGAATCAGAAAGGGGATAAAATACTACTAAATACATTATGTTAAATCATACTTGAAATCACAATACCCCGTATTGGTAATCAAAAATGATAATTGATTAATAACGAACAAATTGAAATAATCTTATTATAAAAAAAACTTAAACCCACTACCAAAACCGAAGCTGTTTGGCTAAAAAAAAAAGGACAAAAAAAAAGGACAAAAAAAAATCCCGTAACACATAATAATATTAGCCAATATCTGTACTTTAACCACCAAATCAAAGGTTTTGAAAATAGTTCAAACAAGGTCCCCACAATGTTTGAAAGTCTAAGTTACATAGAACATAGAATAGAACATAGAACAATTACAGCACAATTAAGGCCCTTCGGCCCACAAAGCTGTGCCGAACATGTCCCTACCCTAGAAATTACTAGGCTTACCCATAGCCCTCTATTTTACTCAGCTCCATATACCTATCTAACAGTCTCTTGAAAGACCCTATCGTATCAGCCTCCACCACCGTTTCCGGCAGCCCATTCCACGCACTCACAACTCTCTGAGTAAAAAACTTATCCCTGACATCTCCTCTATATCTGCTCCCCAGCACCTTAAACCTATGTCCTCTTGTGGCCACCAATTCAGCCCTGGGAAAAAGCTTCTGACTATCTACCCTATCAATACCTCTCATCATCTTATACACCTCAATCAGGTACCCCCTCATCCTCCAAGGAGAAAAGGCCGAGTTCCCTCAACCTGCTTTCATAAGGCATGCTCCGCATTCCAGGCAGCATCCTTGTAAATCTCCTCTGCACCGTCTCTATGGCTTCCACATCTTTCCTGTGGTGAGGTGACCAGAACTGAGCACAATACTCCAAGTGGGGTCTGAACAGGAACCTATATAGCTGCAACAATACCTCACGACTCCTAAATTCAATTCCCCGATTGATGAAGGACAATGCACCATATGCCTTCTTAACCACAGAGTCAACCTGCGCAGCCGCTGTGAGCGTCCTATGGACTTGGACCCCAAGATCCCTCTGATCCTCCACACTGCCAAGTCCTACCATTAATACTATATTCCGCCAACATATTTGACCTACCAAAATGAACCACTTCACACTTATCTGGGTTGAACTGCATCTGCCACTTCTCAGCCCAACTCTGCATCCTATCTATGTCCCTCTGTAACCTCTGACAGCCCTCCAAACTATCCACAACACCCC
The DNA here is from genome assembly GCF_009764475.1 of Pristis pectinata. Classification (NCBI taxonomy): domain Eukaryota; kingdom Metazoa; phylum Chordata; class Chondrichthyes; order Rhinopristiformes; family Pristidae; genus Pristis; species Pristis pectinata. The sequence continues at coordinate 80,899 of NC_067408.1, read as the reverse complement.
AACCTTCGTGTCATCCGCAAACTTACTAACCCACCCCTCCATTTCCTCATCCAGGTCATTTATAAAAATCACAAATAGTGAGGGTCCCAGTACAGATCCCTGAGGTACACCACTGGTCACCGACCTCCACTCAGAATACGACCCTTCAACAACCACTCTTTACCTTCTGTGGGCCAGCCAGTTCTGGATCCACACTGCAATGTCCCCTTGGATCCCATGTCTCCTCACTTTCTCCATAAGCCTCGCATGGGGTATCTTATCAAACGCCTTGCTGAAATCCATATACACTACGTCTACTGCTCTCCCTTCATCGATCCGTTTAGTCACATCCTCAAAAAATTCAATCAGGCTCATAAGGCAGGACCTGCCCTTGACAAAGCTGTGCTGACTATTCCTAATCATATTATACCTCTCCAAATGTTCATAAATCCTGCCTCTCAGGATCTTCTCCATCAGCTTACCAACCACTGAGGTAAGACTCACTGGTCTATAATTTCCTGGGCTATCCCTACTCCCCTTCTTGAATAAGGGAACAACATCTACAACCCTCCAATCTTCCAGAACCTCTCCCATCTCCATGGACGACACATGGAGATCATCGTCAGAGGTTCCGTAATCTCCTCCCTCGCCTCCCACATCAACCTGGGGTACATCTCATCCGGTCCCGGCAACTTATCTATCTTGATGCTTTCCAAAAGTTTCAGCACCACCTCTTTTCTAATATCTACATGCTCAAGTTTTTCAGGCCACTGCAAGTCCCCACTACAATCCCCCAGATCTTTTTCCGTGGTGAATACTGACATAAAGTATTCATTAAATTAGATTCAGAAATTGAACAACGGATCTTTTCTAAATTTAGGTATGACAAACCATTGAACATGAGTAGGTGGAGTAACTTCCTTCCTTCCATTTAAGCATCACAGCCCTCCTGGCTATGAGAAATAAAGGCCAATATGTGTAGATCAGAAGTCTCCAAAGTTATATCTTTTTCTCCAATAATCCGAAATAATGCAGTCAAAGGATTAGGTTTAAAATTTATTTTAAAAAGCACAGAAAAAGTTTGAAATACCTCTATCCAGTATTTTTTAAGACTCGAACCTGTCCAAAACATATGGATTAAAGAAGCTTCTCCGTTAGGAGCAGAGCACCCCTGTGGCTGTTCCCATCAACAATAAGTATACCGTTCTGGATACTGCTGGTGGGGACAACCTACCAGGGACAAGTTGTAGTGGTCGAGTCTCTGGCACCGAGGCAGGACCCTCATCTCAGATAGGAGGGAGGGTAAAGAGGAGAGCAGTAGTGATAGGGGATTCAATAGTTAGGGGGACAGATAGGAGATTCTATGGGAGAGATCGAGAATCCCAGATGGTCTGTTGCCTCCCTGGTGCCAGGGTCCGTGATGGATTTACCAAGCGCAAATCATGCTTGACGAATCTACTGGAGTTTTTTGAGGATGTAACCAGGAAAATAGACAAGGGAGATTCAGTGGATGTTGTATACCTCGACTTTCAGAAGGCATTTGATAAAGTGCCGCACAGGAGATTGGTGGGTAAAGTTAGGGCTCATGGAATTGGGGGGGCGGGTATTAACATGGATAGAAAACTGGTTGGCGGATAGGAAACAAAGGGTAGGGGTGAATGGATGTTTCTCAGAATGGCAGGCCGTGACTAGTGGGGTGCCACAGGGCTCGGTGCTGGGACCGCAGCTGTTTACGATCTATGTTGATGATTTAGATGAAGGCATTGTGAATAACATTAGCAAGTTTGCTGATGATACAAAGTTGGGTGGCAGTGCGACATGTGTAGAGGAAGTTAGGAGAATTCAAGGTGATTTGGATAGGTTGGGTAAGTGGGCAGATACTTGGCAGATGAAGTTTAATGTGGATAAGTGTGAGGTTCTCCACTTTGGGAGCAGGAACAGGAAGGTGGATTATTATCTGAATGGTGTGGAGTTAGGTAAGGGGGAAATACAAAGGGATCTAGGAGTCCTTGTTCATCAGTCACTGAAAGTGAATGAGCAAGTGCAGCAGGCAGTGATGAAGGCTAATGGAATGTTGGCCTGTATTACAAGGGGAATTGAGTACAAAAGCAAAGAGATTCTTTTGCATTTGTTCAGGGCCCTGGTGAGACCACTCCTGGAGTATTGTGTACAGTTTTGGTCTCCAGGGTTAAGGAAGGATATCCTGGCTATAGAGGGTGTGCAGCGTAGGTTTACGAGGTTAATTCCGGGGATGTCGGGACTGTCTTATGCTGAGAGGTTGGAGAGACTGGGATTGTACACGCTGGAATTGAGAAGATTGAGAGGGGATCTGATTGAAACATACAGGATTATTAAGGGATTGGACAAGATAGAGACAGGAAATATGTTCCAGATGTTGGGGAAGTCCGGGACCAGGGGGCATAATTTAAGAATAAGAGCTAGGCCATTTAGGACAGCGGTGAGGAAAAACTTCTTCTCCCAGAGGGTTGTGAATTTGTGGAATGCACTGCCTCAGAGGGCAGTGGAGGCCTATTCTCTGGGCACTTTCAAGAAGGAGCTAGATAGGTTTCTTATAGATAGGGGAATCAAGGGATATGGGGACAAGGCAGGAACAGGATATTGATTGTTGACGATCAGCCATGATCTCAAAATGGCGGTGTAGACTCGAAGGGCCGAGCGGTCTACTTCTGCTCCTATTGTCTACATCTCAGATAGAGTTCTTGATATTCTCAGGAGGGAGGGTGAGCAGCCAAATGTCATGGTCCATGTTGGGACCAATTACGTGGATAGGAAGAAGGAAGAGGTCCTGCAAAGAGAGTTTAGGGAATTAGGTGCAAAGTTAAAGGACAGGACCTCCAAGGTTGCAATCTCAGCATTGCTACCAGTGCCACGTGCTAGTGAGGCTAGAAATAGGAGGATCATGAAGCTAAATACGTGACTAAGGAGTTGGTGCAGGAGGGAGGGCTTCAGGTTTCTGGATAATTGGGCTTTGTTCCAGGGAAGGTGGGATCTGATCCGAAGGGACAGTTTACACATGAACTGGAAGGGGACTAACATACTTGCGGGTAGGTTTGCTAGTGCTGCTCCGGTGGGTTTAAACTAGATTTGCAGGGGGAGGGGAACCAAAGTGTTAGAGAAGAAAGTGAGGAGGAAAATGATCATGCGAGGTCTGCAGGTACGGACAGAAATCGAAGGTTTGTACATGATAGTAATGTTCTCAGGTGCATCTATTTCAATGCAAGGAGTATTGTAGGTAAGGCGGATGAGCTTAGGGCGTGGATTGGCACGTGGGATTACGACGTTATTGCTATTAGTGAGACATGGTTGCAGGAGGGGCAGGACTGGCAGTTTAATGTTCCGGGCTTCCGTTGTTTCAGACGTGATAGAGGGGGAGGGATGAAAGGGTGAGGAGTGGCATTACTGGTCAGGGAACAGATCACGGCTGTGCATAGACAGGACAGCCCGGAGGGCTCATCTACAGAGGCCATATGGGTGGAGCTGAGGAACAGGAAAGGTGTGGCCACACTAATAGGGTTGTATTATAGACCGCCCAATAGTCAGAGAGAATTGGAGGAACAAATCTGTAGGGAGATAGCAGACCGATGTAAGAAACAGAAAGTTGTAATAGTTGGGGATTTTAACTTTCCACATATTGATTGGGACTCCCACACTGCGAAAGGGTTGGATGGCTTGGAATTTGTCAAATGTGTTCAGGTAAGTTTTCTAAATCAATATATAGAGGTACCAACGAGAGAGAATGCAATACTTGATCTTCTATTAGGGAACCAGGCAGGTCAGGTGACAGAAGTATGTGTAGGTGAGCATTTTGGGTCCAGTGACCATAATGCAATTAGTTTCAAGATAATTATGGATAAGGATAGGTCTGGTCCTCAAGTGGAGGTCCTGAATTGGAGAAAAAGGCCAATTTTGTGGAAATGAGAAAGGATCTAGGTAGGGTCGATTGGGATAAGTTATTTTCTGGCAAGGATGTGCTCAGTAAATGGAAAGCCTTCAAAGACGAAATTTTAAGGGTACAGAGTTTGTATGTTCCTGTCAGGATTAAAGGCAAGAGTAACAAACATAAGGAACCTTAGTTTTCAAGGGATATTGGTGAGCTGGTTAAGAAAAAGAGAGAGGTGTATAGCAGGTATGAGCAACTAGGAACAGATGAGGTACTTGAAGAGTATAGGAAAAGTAAGAAAATACTGAAAAAGGAAATCAGGAAGGCAAAAAGAAGACATGAGGCTGCTTTGGCAGATAATGTGAAGGTAAACCCAAAGGGTTTCTACAGGTATATTAAGAGCAAAAGGATAGTAAGAGACAGAATTGGTCTCCTAGACGATCAGAGCAGTCGTATATGCGTGGAGCCTCAGGAGATGGGGGAGGTCTTAAACAGTTTTTTTGCATCAGTATTTAAACTGGCATCGTGGATATGGAAGGAAGGGAAACAAGCACTAGTGTCATGGAACATATAGAGATTAAAAAGGAGGAGGTACTTGATGCTTTACAGCGAATAAATGTAGATAAATCCCCAGGGCCTGACAAGATATTTCCTCGGACCTTGAGGGACATTAGTGTAGAAATTGCAGGGGCCCTGGCAGATATATTTAAAACGTCCTTAGCCACGGGTGCGGTGCCAGAGGACTGGAGGATAGCTCATGTGTTCCATTGTTTAAGAAAGGCTTGAAGAGTAAACCGGGTAACTACAGGCCAGTGAGCCTGACATCAGTAGTGGGTAAGTTATTGGAAGATGTTGTGAGAGATAGGACATATAAGTATTTGGACAGCCAATGGTTTATTAAGCATAGTCAGCATGGCTATGTGCGTGGTAGATCATGTTTAACGAATCTTGTGGAGTTTTTTGAGGAGGTCACTAAGAAAATAGATGAAGGTAAGGATGTGGATGTTGTCTAGATGGACTTTAGTAAGGCCTTTGACAAGGTCCCACATGGGAGATTAGTTCAGAAGGTTCAGTCAATGGGTATCCATGGAAAGGTGGTAAACTGGATTCGAAATTGGCTGAGTGGGAGAAGACAGAGAGTGGTTGTGGATGGTTGTTTCTCAGACTGGAGGCCTGTGACGAGTGGTGTTCCTCAGGGTTCTGTGTTGGGGCCATTGTTGTTTGTTGTATATATCAATGATCAAGATGATAATGTGGTAAATTGGATTAGTAAGTTTGCGGATGACACTAAGATTGGAGGTGTAGTGGACAGTGAGGAAAACTTTCAAAGCTTGCAGAGGGATCTGGACCAAATGGAAAAATGGTCCAGAAAATGGCGGATGGAATTTAATGCAGACAAGTGTGAGGTGTTGCATTTTGGAAGGACAAATCAAGGGAGGACATACACAGTAAATGGTAGGACACTGAGGAGTGCGGAGGAACAAGGGGATCTGGGAGTTCAGATACATAATTCCTTGAAAGTAGAGTCACAGGTAGACAGGGTTGTAAAAAAGGCTTTTGACATCCTGGCATTTATAAATCAAAGTATTGAGTATAGGAGTTGGAATGTTTTGGTGAGGTTGTATAAATCATTGGTGAGACCAAATTTAGAATATTGTGTGCAGTTCTGGTCGCTGAACTACAGGAAGGATGTCAGTAAGATTGAAAGAGTGCAGAGGAGATTTACAAGAATGTTGCCAGGTCTTCAGGAGTTGAGTTATAAGGAAAGATTGAACATGTTAGGACTTCATTCCTTGGAGCGGAGAAGGATGAGGGGAGATATGATAGAGGTTGATAAAATGATGAGGGGCATAGACAGGGTTAGTGCAAGTAGGCTCTTTCCACCTAAATTAGGAGAGATAAGTACGAGAGGACATGGCTTTAGGGTGAAAGGGGAAACATTAGAGGGAACTTCACTCAAAGAGTGGTGGGAGTGTGGAATGGGCTGCCATCTGATGTGGTAAATGCGGGCTCGCTCTTAACCTTTAAGAGTAAATTGGATAAATACATGGACGAGAGAGGTCTGGAGGGGTATGGGCTGGGGGCAGGTAAATGGAACTAGCTGAATAATGTTTCGGCACAGACTAGAAGGGCCGAATGGCCTGTTTTCTGTGCTGTATTTTTTCTATGGTTCTATGGTTCTATTGCATTTGGCACAATAAGGAGATACGTAGATCCGAATAAAATTGAGATAGCTTACCTTTGGACAAGTGAGCTCTATGGACCACCTTAAATTGAAGGAGGGAGTGATGGATGCATAATGATGAAGTATTGACCAATTTAAAAATTTCTTTCCAAGTTTCCTCAGAAATTGAAATCTGCAAATCTTGTTCCCAAGCATTTTTAGTTTTGTCTAAAGGAGCCTTACTCATTCCTAATAACCTGTCATAAATATTAGATATTGAGCCATCATAAAAAGGTTTCAAATTAAAAATTACATCTAGTAAGTTCTTATCAGGACTCAAAGGAAATGTGTGTAATTGAAATCGGAGAAAGTCTCTAATATGTAAATATCGAAAAAAAGGGGTTTTTGGTAAACTATATTTAGTTGACAATTGTTCAAATGAAGGGAGATTTCCTCCAACAAACAGATCTTGAAGACAAGTAATACCCGATCAATAATTCTCAAATCTGGTGCCCCACAGGGCTGCGTCCTCAGCCCTCGACTCTACTCCCTACACACTCATGACTGTGTTGGCAGATTCTGCTCTAACTCCATCTACAAGTTTGCAGATGATACCACCGTTGTAAGCCATATCTCAAATAATGATGAGTCGGGGTACAGGAAAGAGATAGAGAGCTTAGTGGTATGATGTCATGACAACAACCTTTCCCTCAATGTCAACAAAACAAAAAAGCTGGTCATTGACTTCAGGGAAGGAGGGGGTATACATGCACCTGTCTACATCAATGGTGCTGAGGTCAAGAGGGTTGAGAGCTTCAAGTTCCTGGAAGTGAACATCACCAACAGCCTGTCCTGTACAAACCACGTGGATGCCACGGCCAAGAAAGCTTACCAGTGCCTCTATTTCCTCAGGAGGCTAAAGAAATTTGTATGTCCTCTTTGACACTAACTAACTTTTATCAATGCACCATAGAAAGCATCCTATCTGGATGCATCATGGCTTGGTACTGCGACTGCTCTGCCCAGGAACGCAAGAAACTGCAGAGAGTTGTGAACACAGCCTAGCGTGTCACAGAAACCAGCCTCCCCTCCTTGGACTCTGTCTTTACCTCTTGCTGCCTTGGTGAAGCAGCCAGCATAATCAAAGACCCCACCCACCCAAGTCATTCTCTCTTCTCTATTCTTCCATCAGGAAGAAGATACAGGAGCCTGAGGGCACATACTACCAGACTTAAGGCAGCTTCTATCCCACTGTGATAAGACTATTGAACGGTTGGTTCCCTTACACGATGAGATGGACTCTGACCTCACAATCTACCTTGTTGTGACCTTGCACCTTATTACACTGTACTTTCTCTGTGGCTGTGACACTTTACTCTGTACTGTTATTGTTTGTACATGTACTACATCAATGGACTCTGTACTAACTCAATGTAACTGCGCTGTGTAATGAATTGACCTGTACGATCAGTCTGCAAGACAAGTTTTTCACTGTACCTCAGTACAAGTGACAATAATAAACCAATACCAATATACTCTTGGATGCACCTAATAAATTCTACCCTGTCTAAGCCTCTTGCACTAGAGAAGTCCCAGTCAATATTGGGGAAATGAACGTCACCCACTATGACAACCTTGTTGCTTTTACATCTTTCATAATCTGTCTACGTATCTGTTTCTCTATCTCCTGGTAGCTATTGGGAGGCCAATAGAATAACCACATCAGAGACATTGCACTTTTCTTATTTTTGAGCTCTACCCATGTTGCCTCAGTGGATGAGTCCTCCAGTATGTCCTCTCTGGTTGCAGCTGTGACATTGCCCTGATTAGTAATGGAACTCCTCCACTTTTTTTATATCCCATTCTGTCACATCTGAAACATCGATACCCTAGAACGTTGAGCTCTCAGTCATGTCCCTCTCTCAACCAAGTCTGTTATGGCCACAACATCATAATTTCATGCACTGATAGAGGCTCAAAGTTCATCTGCCTTACCAATAATACACCTTGCATTGAAATAAACACACTTCAGCCCATCTGTCCCACTTGTCTTCATTTATCAATCAGTCTTACTTGGCCTAATCCTTACCTTCCCCTCAATCCCTCCACCTGCTGCTCTGGTCCCCACCACTCTGCCATTCCAGTTTAAACCTTTCAGAGCAGCACTAGCGAACCTCCCTGCAAGGACATTGGTGCTCTTCCAGTTTAGGTGCAACCAGTCCTTCATGTACAGGTCCCACCTGCCCTAAGGGAGAGCCCAATGATCCATGTACCTGAAGCCCTCCTGTACCTGAGTTGCAGGAGTATTTCCCAGGTTAGTACAAGGAGAATTGCTGTTTTTCGGAATTTATCAGGGACCTGGCATGTGGTTCCACTGAATAATTTCAAAGTCTGCTGATGGCACAAAACTTTGCTAGAGCTGTTGGTGAGGGTTTAAATTAGTTTGGTAGCAGGATGGGAACCCAAGTAATAGGTTAGAGGTTGGCACATTTAGTGCACAAGTAGACACAGCATGTAGAAGGACTGTGAGGAAGGATACACAAAAAGGGCAAAATTGCAGTCACTTGGATGGGCTGAAGTGTGTCTACTTTAATGCATCAGGAACAAGGCTGATGAACTAGATCATGGGTAAGTACATGGAACTACGACATTGTGGCCATCACAGAGACTTGGCTGTCACAAGGGCAGGAGTGGCTGCTGGATATTCTGGGGATTAGATGTTTTAAAAGGGACAGGGATGGAGGCAAAAAAGGTGGGGTAGTGGCTTTGCTGATCAGGGACAGTATCACAGCTGTAGAACGGGAGGACGTCCTGGAGGGATCGTCTACTGAGTCAGTGTGGGCAGAAGTCAGAAGCAGGAAGGAAGCCCTCAGAAGCATGCTATTCTACAGAGCCCCCAGAAGCACAGTAGGTAGTGTAGTGGTTAGCGTAATGCTATTACAGTGCCAGCGACCTTGGTTCAATTCCAGCCGCTGTCTATAAAGAGTTTGTACGTTCTCCCCGTGTCTGCATGGGTTTCCTCCAGGTGCTCTGGTTTCCTCCCACATTTTAAAGACATATGGGTTAGGAAGTTGAGGGCATGCTATGTTGGTGCCAGAAGAGTGGCGACACTTGTGGGCTGCCCCCAGAACATTCTACACAAAAGATGAATTTCACTGTGTGTTTTGATGTATATGTGACTAATAAAGATATATCTTATCTTTTCTTATCTTAGCACCAGAGACAGTGTGGGGCAGATTGGGAGGCAGATTTTGGAGAGGTGCAAGAATAACAGGTTTGCTGTCATGGGTGATTTCAACTTCTCTAATGTTGATTGTCACCTCCTTAGTGTAAAGGGGATGGATGGGACAGAGTTTGTTAGGAGTGTCCAGGAAGGATTCCTGACACAGTATGTGGACAGGCCGACTAGAGGAGAAGCCATACTGGACCTGGTACTAGGCAATGAACCTGATCAGGTTTCAGATCTCTCAGTGGGAGAGAATTTTGGATACAATGACCATAACTTCTTAACCTTTATCATAGCCTTGGAGAGGGATAGGAGCAGATGATATGGAAAAGTATTTAATTGGGGGAGGGGGAATTATGATGCTATATGGAGGAACTTACAAGCATAAATTGGGAACAGGTGTTCTTGGGGAAGTGCACAATGAAAATGTGGAGGTTGTTTAGGGAGTTGCATGGGGTTCTGGATAGGTTTGTCCCATTGAGGCAGGGTAAGGATGGTAGAGTGAAGGAACTACAGTTGACAAGAGATGTAGAATATCTTGTCAAGAGGAAGAAAGAAGCTTACCTAAGGTTTAGAAAGCAAGGATAAGACAGGGCTTTGGAGAGTTACAAGGTAGCCAGGAGGGAGCTTAAGAATGGATTTATGTGAGCTATAAGGGGGCATGAGAAGACGGTGAGTAGGATTAGGGAAAACCCCAAGGCGTTCCACATGTGTTCTCAAGCTTTTGTATCTTCTGCCCATCAGGAGGGGGGAGAAGAGAGACTGAGCAGGGTGGGAAGGGTCCTTGATTATGTTGGCTGCTTTCCAGAGGCAGCAGGAAGTATTGATGGAGTCAATAGATGGGAGCGTGGTTGATAGTGAGGATAGCCTTGGGTTACAGAAAGATATTGATCAATTGGTAAAATAGGTAAAGCAATGGCAGATGAAAGTTAATTCTGATAATTACAAGTGGCATACTTTGAGAGGACTCATAAGTATAGGAGATAGACAATGAATGGTGGGACGTTAATGAGTGCTGAGGAACAGAGAGAACGGAGTACCAAGTCCAAGGATCTCTGGTGGTGGCAGCACAGTAGTAAAGGTGGTGATGAAGGTAGAAAGGATGACCATCCTCTGGGCAAAAAAATCCCTGAAAGTGGCATTGCAGGTAGACAGGGTGGAGAAGAAGACCTTTGGCATGCTGGCCTTAACCATTGAGTATAGAAGTTGGGATGTTATGTTGCAGTTGTACAAGATGTTGGTGAGGCTGCATTTGGAGTATTGTTTCCAGTTTTGGTCACCCTGCTATAGGAAAGATGCCATTAAGCTAGAAAGAGTGCAGAGATTTATGAGGATGTTGCTGTAACTCGAGGGTCTGAGTTATGGAGGTAGGTTGAACAGGTTGGGACTTATTCATTGGAGTTTAGGAGAATGTGGAGTGATCTTATAGAGGTTTATAAAATCATCAAGGGCATAGGTAGGGTAAATGCGCAGTTTTTTTCCCAGGATTGGGGAATCAAGAATAAGAGGCCATAGGTTTAAGATGAGATGAGAGAGATTTAATAGAAAACTGAGGGGCAATTTTTTCACCCAGAGGGTGGTCAGTATATGGATATGAGCTGCCAGAGGAAATGGTTGAGGTAGGTATATTAACAACATTTAAAAGGTACTTGGACAGGTACATGGATAGGAAAGATTTAGAGGTATATGGGCCAAACGCAGGCAAATGGGACTTTTGGTTGGGATCTTGGTTGGTATGGACCATTTGGGTCGAAGGGCCTATTTCCATGCTGTATGACTCTATGACACTAATTTTAATAAAGTCACCAAGCATATTTCTATGATTCTTTGAACTGACAGGGAACAAACAAAACACAGAAATTAAAAGTCGAAGGCCTTTCTACTAGCAATATAGAGAAATCCACTAGCAATGAAGATAAAGTATGAACATCATCCCAATTGAATAACCACTGGCTCAGGTTAAAAGTGTGATTTACAATACTTTAGCTGAAGAAAGTCACATGCAGTTGAGGAATGTTTTTAAATCTATCAAATGGTAAGGGTGCTGTAATGTCATAAATAATGGTAATGTATAGTTTAGATTGTAAGGACATAAGAATTAGAGGCAATTAGAGACCCTTTGAGTTTGCATGAAGACCATGATTAATCTCCTCCTTCAGCTCCATTTTCCTGCCCTATCCCCACATACTTTGATTCCCTTAATAAACAAAAATCTTTCAATCTCAGTTCTGTATGAACTCAATGACTGAACCTCTAGCAAACTTAAAGGTGGAGAATTCCAAAGATTTATCACCATCTGACTGAAGATGTTTCTCCTCATCACATTCCTAAATGTTCTACACCTTATTCTGAGACTGTACCCTCTATTCCTAGACTCCTCAGCCAGGGAAAACATCCTCCCTGCATCCAGCCTGTCAAGCTCTATAAGAATTTTGTAAATTTCGATGCTCTAGAGAATCTAGGTTTAGTCCACTCAATCTCTCCGCATGTGACAAAGACACTCTCCCAGGAATCAGTATGATGAATTTTTGTTGTACTCCTTCTATAACATGTGTATCCTTTTTATACACAAAGGGACCAAAACTGTACAAAATAGGTGCAGTCTTATCAAGGCTTGATACAATTTCAGTAAGACATCAGGTAGACAAGGTGGTGAAGAAGGCATATGGTCTGCTGCCTTCATCAGAGTACAAGAGTAGGGACATCACATTATAGCTGTGCAAGATATTGGTGAGACTTCACCTGCAATATTGTGTGCATTTCTGGTCACCATAGTATAGGAAGGATGTGACACAGTTTGAGAGAGCACAGAAAATTCTCACAAGGATGTCGCTGGGACTAAAGGAGAGACTGGATAGATTAGGGCTGTTTTCCCTGGAGCGAAGGAAGTTGAGAGGTGACCTTATAGAGGCTGATAAAATCATGAGGTACATTGAAAAGATGGATGGTCATAGTCTTTTTCCCAGAATAGGGAAGTCCAAAAGTAGAGGGCATAGGTTTAAGGTGAGAGGGAGAAAGATATAAACAGGACCTGAAGGGCAAGTTTTTCACGCAGAAGGTAGTGGATTTATGGAATAAGCTGCCAGAGGAAGTGGGAGAGGTGAGTACAATTACAACATACCTTCCTGACCAAGTAATGAGAGTTTCAGTGAGAGAGCATTTTGGCAACAGTGATCATAAGTCCGTAAGTTTTCAGGTAGTTATGGATAAGTTTAAGATTGGACCTTGGGGAGAAAGCGCTAAATTGGGGAAAGGATAATTACAACAGTATTAGGTAATGGAGCTGGGCAAAGTAGATTGGGAGTGGCTATTATTGGGTAAGTCCTCGTCTGACATGTGGGAATTGTTTAAAGGGCAGCAGTTCAGAATTCAGAACCAACGTGTTCCACTGAGGAAGAAAGAAAAAGATGGCAAGGTTTGGGAACCTTGGATGATGAGAGATGTTGCAGATCTAGACCAAAAAGGAAGAGGCAACATATATAAGGTTTGGGTAGCTGAATTTGGACTGGGCTCTTGAGGAACATAAAGGAAATAGAAAAGAAATTAAACAGGGAATCAGGAGGCACAACATTATCCACCCTCCAGACTTCCAGCACTTTACCCGTCACCACCGATGATGCATATATCTCAGCCGGGTCTCCTGCAATTTCCTCCCTAGCTTCCCACAGTTTTCTTGGATATACTGGATCAAGCCCTGGAGATTTATCTACCTTCGTATTTTTTAAGACATCCAGTACCTCCTCTGCTGTAATGCAGACTAGCCCCAAGACATCTCCATTAACTATCTCAAGTTCTGAATTCTTCATGTCTTTCTCCACAGCAAAAACAAGAGGGGAAATATTCATTTGAGGACCATGCCCATCTTCTGTGGCTCCACACATAGTTGTCCACTTTGTGTCTTTGAGGGGCCCTATTCTCTCTCTAGTTACTCTATTTCTCTTAATATACGTAAAATCTCTTTGGATAAGAAATATAGAAACATAGAAAACCTATAGCACAATTCAGGCCCTTCAGCCCACAAAGCTGTGCCGAACATGTCCCTAACCTAGAAATTACTAGGCTTACCATAGCCCTCTATTTTTCTCAGCTCCATGTACCTATCCAACAGTCTCTTAAAAGACCCTATCATATCCGCCTCCAGCACCGTTGCCGGCAGCCCATTCCACGCACTCACAACTCTCTGAGTAAAAAACTTACCCCTGACATCTCCTCTATACCTACTCCCCAGCACCTTAAACCTATGCCCTCTTGTGGCCACCATTTCAGCCCTGGGGAAAAGCCTCTGACTATCTACCCGATTGATACCTCTCATCATCTTATACACCTCTATCAGGTCCCCCCTCATCCTCCGTCTCTCTAAGGAGAAAAGGCCAAGTTCCCTCAACCTGCTTTCATAAGGCATGCTCCACATTCCAGACAGCATCCTTGTAAATCTCCTCTGCACCCTTTCTATGGCTTCCACATCCTTCCTGTAGTGAGGCGACCAGAACTGAGCACAGTACTCCAAGTGGGGTCTGACCAGGGTCCTATATAGCTGCAGCATTACCTCTTGGCTCCTAAATTCAATTCCTTGCCTTTTGAGACCCATCAAATGTGTTTTCTCACTCACAACAGTCGGGCAGTAGCCACAGGGAGGAGAAAGGAGCTGCTGACATCTCAGGATGATCCCCTTCCCTCGGGATGAGCCCCCGCTCTCGTTCAGCTCCTCTCACTTTCTACAGGATGAAAAGTGCGGCCGTGGGCCCCAGCTACGGCTGCCTTGCCGGTGGGTACAGGGGACAGTCCCTCTTCCAAACCTCCTCCTCCCCACCCACCCCCCCAACCCCCCTGGGCAACGGTCCCCAACCCCTCTCTCCCTTACGTCGACAGCTGCTTCCCGCACCCGTGCGAGAGTCATCTATTTTCCCACCTTCGCCACAAGAAACCGCAGAGAGTTGCGGACACAGCCCAGCGCGTCACAGACACCAGCCTCCCCTCCGTGGACTCTGTTCATACCTCCCGCTGCCTTGGTGAAGCAGCTGGCATAATCAAAGACCCCACCCACCCGGGTCATTCTCTCTTCTCTCCTCTCCCATCAGGCAGAAGATACAGGAGCCTGAGGGCACGTACCGCCAGGCTTAAGGACAGATTCTACCCTACTGTGATAAGACTATTGAACGGTTCCCCTATACAATGAGATGAACTATGACCTCACGATCTACCTCGTTGTGACCCTGCACCTTATCGCACTGCATTTTCTCTGTAGCTGTGACACTTTACTCTGTACTGTTATTGTTTTTACCTGTACTACATCAATACACTCTGCACTAACTCAATGTAACTGCACTGTGTAATGAATTGATCTGTACAAACGGTATGCAAGACAAATTTTTCACTGGACCTCGGTACAAGTGACAATAATAAACCAATACCAACTTCCACCCTGCTCTCAAACTCAGGCGGACCGTTTCTGACACTCTTCTACGTCTGTCTCCAACTCAAGGAGACAAACTGTCCTCTGAGACTTGGTGCAAACCCACAACTGCCACGGCGACTCAGACTGCACCTCTTTCCACCCCGTCTCCCGGGAAGGGTGCTGATCCCTTTCTCCCGGTTCTCCGTCTCTGCCACACCTGTCCTCGAGGCGAGGCTTCCCCGTTTCCAGGACAGTCTGAGACGTCGCCCTCCTTCGGGGAGTGCGGCTTACCTTCTGCGGTGGTCGACAGAGCACGCTCTCGCATCTCTGCTGCTTCAGATCCTCCCGCCCTGCCTCCCCCACCTTCCCGATCATGACTCCTGACGTGCAGGGTCTCGACACGAACTGTTGACGACTCCTTTCCTCCCCACAGATGCTGCCCGACCCCCTGAGTTTCTCCAGCAGATGGTTTGTAGATTGCAGTGGGGGGAAGGGTAATGTGGCTGATGTGGAGTGCATGGACATTGTCTCTTCTCTCCCCCCCACCCCTCTCCATCAGGCAGAAGTTACGAAGAGACACCGGCACAGCTCAGCACATCACAGAAACCGGCCTCCCCTCCGCAGACTTCGTCTACACTTCCCGCTACCCCGGGAAAGCAGCCGGCATAATCAAAGACCCCACCCACCCCAGACACTCTCTCTTCTCCCCCCTCCCATCAGGCAGAAGATACAAAAGCCTGAAAGCACGTACCACCAGGCTCAAGGACAGCTTCTACCCTGCTGTTATAAGACTGTTGAAAGATAAGACAAATTCTTGACCTCACAATCTCCCTCGTCATGGCCCTTGCACGTTATTGTCTGCCTGCACTGCATTTTCTCTGTAGCTGTTACACTTTATTCTGCATTCTGTTATTGCTTTTCTCTTGTACGACCTCGATGTACTGTTGTAATGCATTCTTAAGATATCTTTATTAGTCACATGTACATCGAAACACATAGTGAAATGCATCATTCATAGCGTTATACAGCATGAAAATAGGCCCTTCGGCCCAACTGGTCCATGCTGACCAAGACAACCCATCCAAGCAAGTCCCATTTTCCAGCATTTGGCCCATAACCTTCTAAAACGTTACAATCCATGTACTTGTCCAACTGTCTTTTGAAAGTTGTTATTGTACCTGCCTCAAACACTTCCTCTGGGAGCTTATTCCACATACATACCACCCGTTGTGTAAAAAAAAAGTTGCCTCTCAAGCTCCTGTTAAATCTTTCCCCTCTAACCTTAAACCTATGCCCTCTAGTTCCTGCTTCCCTGGCCCTGGGAAAAAGGCTGAGTGCATTCGCTCTGCCTATGCCTCTCATGACTTTATACACCTCTATACGATCACCTCTCCATCTTCTATGCTCCAAGGAATAAAGTCCTAGCCTGTCCAATGTCTCCTTATAATTCAGTCCCTCAAGCCCTGGCAACATCCTTGTAAATCTTTTCTGTACTCTTTTCAGTTTAATAACATCTTTCCTATAGCAGGGCGACCAAAACTGAACACAATACCCCAAGTGCAGCCTCACCAGCATCCTGTACAACCACACCATGATCTCCCAATTTTTATACTCATTGCCCTGACTAACGAAGGCCAGCGTGCCAAAAGCCTTCTTCACCACCCCATCTACCTGTGACTCCACTTTCAGGACACCATGTATCTGTACTCCAAGATCCATCTGTTCTGCAACAGATTCTCCTTAATCTTCTCTGCCAGAGTTATCTCATGCCCCTTCCTGCCCTTCTGATTTCCTTCTTAAGTACACTCCTGCATCCCCAGGGATTCACTTGATCCCAGCTGCCTGTACCTGACACAGACCTCGAACTCTCGATATCTCACTTTTAAAAATTTCCCACTTGCCTCCCATAATACTGGGGCCTTTTCTGATATATATATATATATATACACCAAATATACACCAAATATATATATATATATATATATATATATATATATATACAACAATATACACCAAATTGTTGTGGGTAGTAAGGAAGATTGTGAAATGATACAGTAAGATATAGATCTAAATATGGGCAGGAGATGGCAAATAGAGTTTAATCCAGATAAATGTTGCACTTTGGGAGGTGAAATGTAAGAGGAAAGTGTTTCATCAATGGCAGGACCTTTAGGACCATTAATGTACAGAGGGATCTTGGGATCCAAGTCCATAGCTCCCTAAAGTGGCAACAAGTAGATAGGGTGGTAAAGGTGTAAGGCACACTTGCCTTCATCATTCGGGGCACTGAGTATAAAGGTCAATAAGTCATGTAAAGCTGTATAAAATTTTGATTAGATCACATTTGGAGGATTGTGTGCAGTTCTGGTCACTGCATTACAGGAATGAGTTTCACCAGGTTGTTGCCTGGACTAGAGAGAATTATTTATAAAGAGAGATATGACAAACTTGATTTGTTTTCTCTGGAGCATCAGAGGCTGAGGGGCAACCCGATAGAAGTTCATAAAATCATGAGAGTCATAGATATTGTAGATGGTCAGAGTCTTTTTCCTCCAGTGAATGTGTCAAATACTAGAGGTATAGGTTTAAGGTGAGAGGGGAAGATTTACGAGGCAAGTTTGTCACACAGAGAGTGGTGGCTGCCTGGAACACACTGCCAGGGGAGGTAGTGGAAGCAGATACAATAACAACGTTAAAAAGGCATTTAGACAGACACATGTACAGGCATATGAGATTAGTTTAATTTGGCATCGTGGTCGACAAATTATATTTGGACAGGTACGTGGATAGGAAAGGCATAGTGGGATTGGGCCAAATGGCATTAGAATCAAAATCAGAATCAGGTTTACTATCACTGACAAATGTCATGAAATTTGTTGTTTTGCAGCAGGAGTACAGGGAAAGACATCAAAATTACTATAAATTACCCATAGATAGATAGATAGATAAATAAATAAATGAATGAATAGATAAACAGATAAATAAATAAATGTACAGAGAGTGCGGAAGAGGAATAATGAGGTCGGGTTCGTGAACTGTTCAGACATTTGATGGTGGAGGGAAAGAAGCGGTTCTTAAAACATTGAATGAAGGCCTTAGGGTTCCTGTACCTCTTTCTGATGGTAGTAATGAGAAGAGGGCATGTCCTGGATGGTGAGTGTCCTTAATGACTGTCTTCTTGAGACACCACCTCTTGAAGATATCCTCGAAGGTAGGGAGGGGGTTGTGCCTGTGATGGAGATGGCTGTGATGGAGAGTCTACAACCCTCTGCAGCCTCTTGCAATCCTGTGCATTGGAGCCTCCATACCAGGTGGTGATGCAACCAGTCAGAATGCTCTCCACCATACATCTGTAGAAATTTGCAAGAGTCTTTGGTGACATACCAAATCTCCTTACTCCAAATGAAGTAGAGCCACTGGCGTACCTTCTTCAATATGTTGGGCCCAGAATAAATCCTCTGAGATGTTAACACCCAGGAACTTGAAGCTGCTCACCCTTTTCACTTGTGACCCCTCAACAAGGACTAGCGTGTGTTCTCCCAACTTCCCATTCCTGAAGTCCACAATCAATTCCTTGATCTTGCTGACATTGAGTGTGAGGTTGTTGTTGCAACACCATTCAACCGGCAGATCTATCTTACTCATGTACACCTCCTCGTTGCCATCTGAGATGCTGCCAACAACATTGGTGTCATCAGCAAATTTATAGATGGCATTTGAGCTGTGCCTTAGCCACACAGTTATGAGTGTAGAGAGAGTAGAGCAGTGAGCTAAGCACGCATCCCTGAGGTGCACCTGTGTTGATTGTCATTGAGGAGGAGATGGTACTACCAATCCGCACTGACTGTGGTCTCCCGATAAGGAAGTCAAGGATCCAGTTGCAGAGGGAGGTACAGAGGCCTAGGTTTTGAAGTTTGTTGATTAGTACTGAGGGGATTATGGTGTTGAATGTCGAGCTGTAATCAATAAACAGCAGCCTGACATCTAGCTCAGGAAACTCTCCCATCGGCACGGATGAGTTGAGATGAAAGGCCTGTTTCTATGTTCAGTTACTCTGTGACTCTAAGTACTGCTGTCCTGCTCTCCCTGATCAGCAATGCAACATCCTCTCCCCTTTTGAAACCCCTTCAGTCATGCCTGAAACATCCCAAGACATTGATCTGCCAGTTCTGCCATTCTCTTTTTTTGAAATTCTCTACCCAAGAGACTGGTTGAAGTGCTGTTGCTAAGTAAATTTGATACAGAGATAAATAGATTTTTAAATATTTTGTGAATAGAATCATTGAGTCATGCAGAGTTATAGAGTCATCAGGCTGTACAGTACAGAAATGGGACAGTCGGCCCACCATGCTGACCTTTTTACCCATTTGCCATCTATCCTTCTATGATTTGCCTGTTCAAATTCTTGTCTAAATGCTTCACAGTGATTGTATCTGATTCCACCACCTCCTCTGGCAACAAAGTCCAAATGTCAACCACTTCCTGTGAAAAAATCTTTCTTCTCAATTCCTCTTCAAAACTTCCTTCTCTCACTTTAAACCTATGCCCTCTTGTGGTTGATACCCCCACCATGGAAAACAATGGTTTCTGACTATTTACCTTATCTATGTGTCATATTCTTATATGCCTCTATCAGGCTACATGTCAGCCTTTTTTATTCCAGGGAAAATAAAGCCAGCCGATCCATAACTAATGTCCTCCAATCCAAGCAACAGACTGATGAATCTCCCCTGCACTGTCTCCAGCGCAACCACATCCTTCCTATACTCTAGTGACTAGAAATGCACACAATACTCCAAGTGCTGTCTAACCAGTGTTTTGGAAAGTTGCAACATAACATCCCCATTTTTATATTCTACACCCTGAACTATGAAGGCAAGCATGACATATGCCTTCTTCACCGCCCAATCTATCTTTCAGGGAACTTACAGGGAACTATGGATGAACCCCAAAGTCCCTCTGTTCAGGGTGAACTGTTGAATACGAGAGGGCATAGCTTTAAGGTGAAAGGGGGAAAGTTTAAAGGGGACAGGGACAGGTGCAGAGAGGACAAGAGGTTTTTCAATTGGGGAAGGGCTAACTACGAGGCTATAAGGAGAGAACTTGGGAGTGTAAATTGGGATGTCCTTTTTGAAGGAAAATGTACCATGGAGAAGTGGTCGATGTTCAGGGATCTTATGCAGGATGTTAGGGATAAATATGTCCCGGTGAGGCAGAGAAGGAATGGCAGGGTGAAGGAACCGTGGGTGACGAGAGAGGTGGAACGATTTGTTAGGGAGAAGAAGGTAGCATACATGAGGTATAAGCAGCAAGGTTCAGACAGGGCCCGTGAGGAATATAGGGTAGCAAGGAAGGAACTTAAGAAAGGGCTGAGGAGAGCTAGAAGGGGACATGAAAAGGCTTTGGCTAGTAGGGTTAAGGAAAATCCCAAGGTCTTTTTCAAGTACGTGAAGGGTAGGAGGATGACTAGGGTGAAGGTAGGTCCGATTAAGGACAAAGGTGGGAGAATTTGCCTGGAGGCGGCGGAAGTGGGAGAAGTTCTGAATGAGTACTTCTCTTTGGTATTCACCAGGGAGAGGGGTCTTGATGATGCGGAAGGGAGTGCTGGTAGGGGTAATGTTCTCGAGGTTGTTGATATCAAGAGAGAGGATGTGTTGAAGTTGTTAAATAATATTAAGACAGATAAATCTCCGGGGCCTGACGGGATTTTCCCCAGGCTGCTTCGAGAGGCTAGGGAGGAGATTGCTGAACTGCTGGTAAGGATCTTTGAGTCCTCGTTGTCTACAGGGGTGGTGTCGGAGGATTGGAGGGTTGCGAATGTTGTCCCCTTGTTCAAAAAAGGTAATAGGGATAGGCCAGGGAATTATAGACCGGTGAGTCTCACGTCTGTGGTGGGTAAGCTGTTAGAAAGGATTCTAAGGGATAGGATTTATGAACACCTTGAGAATCATGGACTGATTAGGGACAGCCAGCATGGCTTTGTGAAGGGAAGATCTTGCCTCACAAGCCTGATAGAGTTCTTTGAGGAGGTGACCAGGAAGATTGATGAGGGCAGTGCGGTGGATGTGGTTTACATGGATTTTAGTAAGGCATTTGATAAGGTTCCTCATGGTAGGCTTCTTCAGAAGGTCAGAGGCCTTAATCCTCTGTGCTTGGCTGTGTGGATTAGGAATTGGCTTGCATGTAGAAAGCAGAGGGTTGTGGTGGAAGGAGTGCCCTTGGATTGGAAGGCAGTGACTAGTGGTGTCCCACAGGGATCCGTTCTGGGACCTCTACTTTTTGTGATATTTATAGATGACTTAGATGAGGGGGTGGAGGGCTGGGTTAGTAAGTTTGCAGACGACACTAAGATAGGCGGTGTTGTGGATAGTGTGGAGGGCTGTCAGAGCTTACAGAGGGATATTGATAGGATGCAGAGCTGGGCTGACAAGTGGCAGATGGAGTTCAATCCAGAGAAGTGTGAGGTGGTACACTTTGGAAGGACAAACTCCAGGGCAGAGTACTGGGTGAATGGCAAGGTACTTGGCAGTGTGGAGGAGCAGAGGGATCTGGGGGTTCAAATTCACAGTTCATAGAAAGTTGCCTCACAGGTGGAAAGAGCAGTTAAGAAGGCCAATGGGATGTTGGCTTTCATAAGTCGCAGGATTAAGTTTAAGAGCCGTGAGGTGATGATGCAGCTTTACAAAACTCTAGTTAGGCCACACTTAGAGTACTGTGTTCAGTTCTGGTCGCCTCATTATAGGAAGGACGTGGAGGCGTTGGAGAGGGTGCAGAGGAGATTTACCAGGATGCTGCCTGGATTGGAGAGTATTGAATATGAGGAGAGGCTTAAGGTGCTAGGGCTTTATTCACTGGAAAGGAGGAGGATGAGGGGAGACATGATAGAGGTTTATAAAATATTGAGAGGAATAGATAGAGTAGACAGTCAGCGCCTCCTTCCCAGGGCACCAATGCTCAAGACGAGAGGTCATGGCTTTAAGGTTATGGGTGGGAGGTTCAGGGGAGATGTCAGAGGGAGGTTTTTCACCCAGAGAGTGGTTGGTGCATGGAATGCACTGCCTGGGGTGGTGGTGGAGGCAGATACGTTGAACAGGCTCAAGAGCTTGTTGGATAGGCATATGGAGGAATGTGAGATAGAGGGATATGCAGGAGGAAGGGGTTAGGTAGTGTGAGGGTGGTCTGATGGACGACACAACATGGTGGGCCGAAGGGCCTGTTTTGTGCTGTATGGTTTTATGGTTCTCTGGGATGTGTGGGGCAAGTTTTTTTTACACAGAGAGTTAAGTGCCTGGAACATGCTGTCAGGGGTGGTAGTAGAAACAGGTATGATACTGGCGTGGAAGAGGCTTTTAGATAGAAACATGAATATGCATGGAATGGAGGGATATGGATCACGTGCAGGCAGAGGGATTAGTTTATTTTGGCAACATGCTCGGCACAGACATTGTGGACCAAAGGGCCTGTTACTGTGCTGTACTGTTCAATGTTCATTAATATTTCTTAGTACCCGACCATTTACTGTATATGTCCTACCCCTATTTGACGGGGAGAGCTGGGTAAGTGGATATGTAATTGGCAGGAAGTAGAGAATGATGGTGGAAGGTTGCTTTTTGGACTAGAGGCCTATGACCAGTGGTGTGCCCCAAGGATCAGTGATTGTTCATCATTTACATAAATGATTTAGACAAGAATGCACAAGGCATGAGTTAGTTTGCAGATGATGGTAAATTAGGTCTTATCATAGACAGTGAAGAAGGTTATCAAAAATTACAGAGGGATATTGATCAGCTAAGAAAAGTGGGCTGAGGAATGGCAAGTTGCATTCAATTCAGATAGGTGCAAGGTATTGCATTTTGGGAAGACAAACTAGGGTAGGACTTTCACAGTGAACAGTAGGGCCATAGGGAGTGTTGTAGGACAGAAGGACGAAGGGGTACAAGTGCATGGTTCACTGAAAGTGGCATCACAGGTAGACAGGGTGGTGAAGAAGACGTTTGGCACGCTGGCCTTCATCATTCAGGGCATCGAGTATAGAAGTTGGGAAGTTACACAGGTAGAACAAGGGATAAGGTCCTGCAAAATGTGTAGAGGGAGTTAGGTAAGAAGTTAAGAAGCAGGACCTCAAGGATTGTGATCTCCAATAACTCCCAGTGCCACTAGTTAGGCCAGATGAATGTGTGGCTGAGGAGCTGGGGCAGGGGGCAAGGATTCAGGTTCTTGGACCGTTGAGATCTCTTCTGGGGTAGAGGTGACCTGTAATTGCACTTGAACCAGAATGGGACTAATATCATTGCAGGGAAACTTGCTAGTGCTTCACGGGAGGGTTTAAACTAGATTGGAAAGAGGGTGGGACTCTGAGCAGGAGCAGGTCATGGGATAAAACAGTAGCCAGTGAGAGCAAGTTTAGTAATCAGGATGGCCAGGAAAGGGATGGAAAGCAATACCCAGTTAAACTGCACTTACTTCAATGAATAAGGCTTAACAGGTAAGGCAGACGAACTCAGAGTGTGGATTGACTCTGGGAACTGGGATGTTGTAACCATAACAGAAGCATGACTGAGAGAAGGGCATGACTGGCAGCTCAGTCATGGTAGTGTAGCGGTTAGCATAACGCTATTACAGTCCAGTGACCCAGGTTCAATTCCAGCCGCTGTCTGTAAGGAGTCTGTACGTTCTCCCCATGTCTGCGTGGGTTTCCTCCGGGTGCTCCGGTTTCCTCCCACATTCCAAAGACATACAGGTTAGGAAGTTGTGGGCATGCTATGTTGGCACCGGAAGCGTGGCGACACTTGGGGGCTGCCCCCGAGAACACTCTACGCAAAAGATGCATTTCACTGTGTGTTTCGATGTACATGTGACTAATAAAGATATCTTACCTTATCTTATTTTATCAATGTTCCAGAATACAGATGTTATAGGCATGACAGAGATACAGAGGGGCCAAAGGGGCTGTTGCTTTTTTGATAATGGAGGACGTAACAGCAGTGCTTAGAGATAACATTTGGGGGATTATCCAGTTGGGCCATATAGGTATAATATAGAAACAAGAAGGGGAGGTTCACTCTAGTGGTATCATAGAACTACACCCCCCACCCCCAAATAGTCAGCGGGAACTAGAACAGAGGAGTAGATGTGTAAAGAAATTGCTCATAGTTGTAAAAATAATGGTGTTGTATTAGTGGGAGGTTTTAATTTCCCTGGTATAGACTGGGCCTCCCAGAGTGTTAAGGGCTTGGACGGGGTGGAATTTGTGAAATATGTCCAGGAAAGTTTCCTGAGTCAATATATAGAGGGCCCTACTCGGGAAGGTGCACTACTAGACCTCCTCTTAAGGAACGAGGCAGGGCAAGTGGCCGACAGGGAGAATTTTGGTTCCAGAGACCATAATTCTGTTAATTTTAAGATAGATTATGGAAAGGTACAGAAACAACAAGGTTAACATAGTGGGGACTTTAACTTCTCCAATATTGATTGGAACTTCCTTAATACAAGAGGCTTTAGGTGGGGTGGAATTTCTTCAGTGCATCCAAGAGGGGTTCTTGAAACAGTATGTGGAGAGTCCTACCAGATGAGAGAACATACTGGACCTGGTTTTGGGGAATGAGCCAGGCCAGGTGTCAGACCTGATAGTGGGTGAACATTTTGGGAATAGTGAACACACCTCATTGTGTTTTAAGATAGTTATGAGTAAGGATCTAATTGGGCCTTGCGGGAAGGTACTAAATTGAAGGAGGGCAAATTACAACGGGATAGTTCAAGAGTAAAGGGGCTTTGACTGGGAGCAGCTGCTGTCGGACAAGTCCACATTTGAGATGTGGGAGTTGTTTAAAGACCAGCTGATAAGAGTTCAGGATCGGCATGTTCCAGTAAGGAGCAAGGACAAAGATGGTAAGGTAAAGGAACCTTGGATGGCCCGAGAAGTCCTAAATTTAGTCAGGAAGAAGAAGGAAGCATACATAAGGTTTAGGAAACTAAAACCAGACTGGGCCCTTGTGGAATATAAAGATACCAGGAAAGTGCTCAAGCAGACGGTTAGGGAGGCCAAAAAGGGTCACGAAATGTCCTTGGTGAGCAGGATCAAGAATCCCAAGACATTTTATACTTACATTAAGAAAAAGAGGATAACTAAGGTGACGGTAGGATAAAGAAGGGAATATGTGCTTGGAGACACAAGGGAGACTGCAGATGCTGGAAATCTGGAGCAAAACACATGAAATGTTGGAGGAATTCAGCAGGTCAGGCAGCAACTATTGGAGGAAAATGAACAGTCGACATTTCAGGGCAAGATCCTTCATCAGGACTGGAAAGAAAGAGGGCAGAAGTGTCAACTGTTCATTTCCCTCCAATAAATGCTCCTGACCTGCTAAGTTCCTCCCGCACTTCGTGTGAATTTGTGCTTGGAGACTAGAACAAGTGGCTGAGGTACTAAATGAGTACTTTGCATCGGTATTTACCAAGGAGAAGGATTTGGAGGATAGTGAAAACAGAGTCGGCATGGTAATGTGCTGGAACATTTTGAGATTAGGGCAGGTCATGCCTTACAAACTTGATTGAGTTTTTTGTGAAGGTGACAAAGGTGCTTAATGAGGTAAGACAGTGGATATTATATACATGAACTTTAGTAAAGCATTTGATAAAGTCCCTCATGGTAGGTTAGAACAATACAGCACAATACAGGCCCTTCGGCCCACCATGTTGTGCCGACCTTTAAACCACGCCTAAGACTATCTAACCCTTTCCTCCCACATATCCCTCATATTTTAAATTCCTCCATATGCTTATCTAACAATCTCTTGAACTTGACCAATGTATCAACCTCCACCACCACTCCAGGCAGCGCATTCCATGCACCAACCACTCTCTGGGTGAAAAACCTCCCTCTGATATCTCCCTTGAACTTCCCACCCATTACTTTAAAGCCATGCCCTCTTGTATTGAGCATTGGTGCCCTGGGAAAGAGGCGCTGGCTGTCCACTATATCTATTCCTCTTAATATTTTGTACACCTCTACAATGTCTCCCCTCATCCTCCTTCTCACCAATGAGTAAAGCCCTAGCTCCTTTAGTTCTCCTCATAATCCATATTCTCTAATCCAGGCAGCATCCTGGTAAATCTCCTCTTCACCCTTTCCAATGCCTCCACATCCTTCCTATAATGAGGCGACCAGAATTGGACACAGTACTCCAAGTGTGGTCTAACCAGAGTTTTGTAGAGCTGCATCATTACCTCGCGGCTCTTAAACTTGATCTCACGACTTATGAAAGCTAACATCCCATAAGCTTTCTTAACTACCCTATCCACCTCTGAGGCAACTTTCAGTGATCTGTGGATATGAACCCCCAGATCCCTCTGCTCCTCCACACTACCCAGAATCCTGTCATTAACCTTGTACTCCGCCTTGGAGGTAGTCCTTCCAAAATGTACCACCTCACACTTCTCCGGATTGAACTCCATCTGCCACTTCTCAGCCCAGCTCTGCATCCTATCAATATCCCTCTGTAAGATTCGACAGCCGTCCACACTATCCGCAATATCACTGTGTCGTCTGCAAACCTGCTAACCCACCCTTCCACCCCATCATCCAAGTCATTAATAAATATCACGAAAAGTAGAGGTCCCAGAACCAATCCCTATGGGACACCACTAGTCACAGCCCTCCAATCTAAATGCATTCCCTCCACCATGACCCTCTGTTTTCTACAGCCAAGCCTCCCTGGATCCCTTGCCCTCTGACCTTCTGAAGAAGCCTACCATGTGGAACCTTGTCAAATGCCTTACTAAAATCTATGTAGACCACATCTACTGCACTACGCTCATCAATCCTCCTGGTCACCTCCTCAAAGAACCCTATCAGGCTTGTGAGGCAAGATCTTCCCTTCACAAAGCCATGCTGGCTGTCCCTAATTAGTCCATGATTCTCTAAATGCCCATAGATCCTATCTCTAAGAATCCTTTCTAACAGCTTGCCCACCACAGACGTAAGGCTCACTGGTCTGTAATTCCCTGAACTATCCCTACTGCCTTTTTTGAATAAGGGGACAACATTTGCCACCCTCCAATCCTCTGGTACCATGCCCATGGACAACAAGGACTCAAAGATCCTAGCTAACGGTTCAGCAATCTCCTCCCTTGCCTCACGAAGCAGCCTGGGGAATATTCTGTCCGGCCCCAGGGACCTGTCCTAATATTTTCTAACAGCTCCAACACATCCTCTCTCTTGATATCTACATACTCTAAAACATTAACCCTACCAACACTGTCCTCAGTGTCATCAAGACACCTCTCCTTGGTGAATACTGAAGAGAAGTATTCATTGAGAACCTTACCCACTTCCACAGCTTCCAGGCACATCTTCCCCCCTTTGTCTCTAATCAGTCCTAAGTTTAATTTCATCATCCTTCTGCTCTTCAGGTACAAGAAAAAAGCCTTGGGATTCTCCTTAACCCTACTCGCCAAAGCCTTTTCATGTCCCCTTCCTGCTCTCCTCAGTCCCTTCTTAAGTTCCTTCCTTGCTACTCTATATTCCTCAAGAGCCCTGTCTGATCCTTGCTGCTTACACCTTATGTATGCTGCCTTCTTCCTCCTAACTAGTTGTTTCACCTCTCTTGTCACCCATGGCTCCTTCACCCTGCCATTCTTTCTCTGCCTCACCAGGACAAATTTATCCCTAACATCCTGCAAGAGATCCCTGAACATTGACCACATCTCCATAGTACATTTCCCTTCAAAAATGTCACCCCAATTTACACTCTCCAGTTCTAGCCTTATAGCCTCATAATTTGCTTTTCCTCAATTAAATGTCTTCCCGTCCTCTTTACTCCTATTCTTGTCCGTGACAATGCTAAAGGTTATGGAGCAGTGGTCACTGTCCCCCAAATGCTCACCCACCGAGAGATCTGTCACCTGACCCGGTTCATTACCTAATACTAGATCTAATATGGCATTCCCTCTAGTCAGTCTGTCAACATACTGTGACAGGAATCCATCCTGGACACACTTAACAAACTCTGCCCTGTCTAAACCTTTGGCACCAAGCAGGTGCCAATCAATATTTGGGAAGTTAAAGTCTCCCATGATAACAACTCTATTATTTTTGCATCTTTCCAAAATCTGCCTCCCCATCTGCTCTTCAGTATCCCTGCTGCCACTGGGGGGGCCTACAGAATACTCCCAGTAGAGTAACTGCTCCTTTCTTGTTCCTAACTTCCACCCATACTGACTCCAGAGAGGATCCTTTTACATTATCCACTCCTTTTGCAGCTGTAATCGTATCCCTGACCAGTATCGCCACCCCTCCTCCTGTTCTCCCTCCCTCCCCATCCCTTTTAAAACACTGAAAACCAGGAATATTTAATATCCATTCCTGCCCTGGTGACAGCCAAGTCTCTGCAAGAGCCACAATATCGTAGTCCCATGTACTTATCCAAGTTCATCACCCTTATTCCTGATACTTCTTGCATTTAAGTAAATGCACTTTAGCCCATCCACCTTTCTACTTTTATACTCAGTACTCTGCTTCTCCTTCCTTAAAGCCTCTCTACCTGTTAGATCTGGCTTTATTCCATTGCACTTCTTCCACTGACTTATCCCTCTGGTTCCCATCCCCCCTGCAAGCTAGTTTAAACCCTCCTAAACCACCCAAGCAAACTTGCCTGCAAGGATATTGGCCCCCCTCGGGTTCAGGTGTAACCCGTCCGCTCTGTACAGGTACTACCTTCCCCAGAAGAGATCCCAATGATCCAAAATCTAAAACCTTCCCTCCTGCACCAACTTCTCAGCCACGCATTCAGTTGCCATCTCCTCCTATTCCTACCTTCAATATCGCGTGGCACTGGCAGCAATCCCGAGATTACTACCCTTGAGGTCCTGTTCTTCAGCCTTCTGCCTAGCTCCCTAAACTCACTTTTCAGGACCTCATCCTTCTTCCCACCTATGTCATTGGTACCAACATGTACCATGACTTCTAGCTGTTCTCCCTCCCGCTCAAGAATCCTGTGGACCCAATCAGAGATATCCCGGACCCTGGCACCTGGGAGGCAACATACCATCCGGGATTCATGCTCACTTCCACAGAACCTCCTATCTGTTTCTCTGACTATCGAGTCCTCTATCACAACTGCCTTCCTCTTCTCCTCCCTTCCCTTCTGAGCAGCAGGACCAGTCCCAGTGACAGAGACCTGGCTACTGCTGCTTGATCACTGCAGGTCATCTCCCTCAGCAGCTTCCAAAGCGGAAAACCTGTTACGGAGGGGAACAGCCTCCGGGGTCCTCTGCACCATCTGCCTGTTCGTTTTCTTTTTCCTTTTCTCTCCCCTGACAGTCACCCTTTTATCTACTTCCTGGACCCCAGAAGTACCTGCTCTAAGGGGAGTGACTGTCTCCCGATGTACAGTATCTACATAACTCTCTTGATTCAGAAGATAAAGATGCATGGGATCCAGGGTGAATAGCAAGTTTGGGTTCTAAACTGACTTGCCCATAGAAGACAGAAAGTAGGGGTGGAAGTCTGTTCTTCTGGCTAGAGATCTGTGACTCATGGTTTTCAGCAAAGATCTCTGGTGGGACCTCTGCTGTGTGTGATATATTTATCAATGATTTGGATGAAAATGTAAATGGGTGGATTAGCAAGTTTGTGGATGACACCAAGACTGATGAAGTTGTGGACAGAGTAAAGGACAATGAAAGAACACAGTGGGATATAGAACAGTTACAAATATGAGCAGAGAAGTGGCAGATAGAGCTTAATCCTGGCAAGTGGGAGGTGTTGCACCTTGGGAGGTCAAATGAAAGGAGAAAGTTTGCAGTTAATGGTAGCATTGATGTACAGAGGGATCTTGGAGTCCAAGTCCATAGTTCACTTAAAGTGGCAATGCAAGTGGATAAGGTGGTAAAGAAGGCATATGGCATGCTTACCTTCATTGGTAGGAACATTGAATACAAGAGTAAGGAAGTCATGCTGCAGCTAAATAAAACTTTAGACAGACTGCACTTGGAGTATTGTGTACAATTCTGGTCATCCAATTATAGGAAGGATGTGGAGATGTGGAGAGGGTGCAGAAGAGGCTTCCCAAGATGCTGCCTGGATTAGAGGGTACGAGCTATAAGGAAAGGTTGGACAAACTTAGGTTGTTCTCCCTAGAGCATCGGAGGCTGAGGGGAGATATGATAGAGGTTTTTAAAACTATGAGAGGCACAGATAGGGTACACAGTCAGAATTTTTTCCTCAAACACCAAAGGAAATGCTTTTAAGGTTGAGGGGAGATGTTTAAAGGCGAGGTAAGAGGCAAGTTTTTTATGCAGAGTGTGGTAGGCACCTGGAATGGGTTACCAGGGGTAGTCGTGGAAGCAGGCAGTTAGGTGGAGTTTAAGAGGCGTTTAGATAGACACATGAATATGAAGAGAATGGAGGGATATGGATAATGCATAGGAAGAGGACATTTAGTATAAATTGACATTAAGGTCAGCACATCATGGGCCGAATGGCCTGTCCAGTTCTGTACTGTTCTATGTTCTATAGTGATGGTTAAGGATAGGACATGCCCACAGGTTAGGGTCCTAAACTGGAGCAGGGCCATTTTTGGGGGAATTCGGCAGGATTGAGCAGAAGTCAGTTGGGAGAGCCAGTATGAAGGAAAGGAACGAATAGCAAGTGGGATGCTTTTAAGAGTGTGATATCAAGAGTTCAGGGGCAGCATGTTCCTGTTTGGCTGAAGGGTAAACCTGGCAAGTTTAGGGAACCCTGGCTGACGAGAGATATTGAGCACTGGTCAAGAAAAAAAAGGAGGCATTCTATTGACCAGTTAGGGTTAGACGTTAGGGTCTTTCAAGAGACTATTAGATCGGTATATGGAGCTGAGTAAAATAGAGGGCTACGGGTAAGCCTAGTAATTTCTAGGGTAGGGACATGTTCGGCACAGCTTTGTGGGCCGAAAGGCCTGAATTGTGCTGTAATTGTTCTATGTTCTATTGACTCTTGTCTACACTTCTTGTAGCCAACATAATCAAAGACCCCACCCACCCCAGACATTCTCTCTTCTCTCCCCCTCCCATCGAGCAGAAGATACAAACGTCTGAAAGCATGTGCTACCAGGCTCAGCGAGCGTTTTTGTCCTGTTGTTATAAGATGATTAAACAGTTCCCTAGTACAATAAGATGGACTCTCGACCTCACAATCTCCCTTGTTATGGCCTTGTACCTTATTGTCTGCCTGCACTGCACTTTCTCTGTAACTGTAACACTTTATTCTGCATTCTGTTATTGTTTTCCCTTGAACTTTTTCAATGCACTGTTGTAATGAAAAATCTGTATGGATGGCATGCAAAACAAAGATTTTCACTGCACCTCAGTACATGTGACAATAATAAACCAATTTACCAATTTACATTGGGCTTAGGAGATCAGGGACAAGTGAGTCTCTTGATGACTATAATAAGATTAAGAATACACTTAAGAGGAAAATCAGTAGGGCAAAGAAAGGGTATTTGATGGATCTGGCAGGTAAAGTTAAGGAAAATCCCAAAAGATTCTATAGGTTCTAAAGGGTGGCTCTGGTGAGAGTAGGTCCCTTAGAGATCAGCAGGGCTGCCTGTGTCCTGAGCTACAGGAGATGGGTGGGATTTTGAACAAACATTTCTCCTCGGTGTTTACTGCGGAGAAAATCATGGTTGCTCAAGGGATAAGGAAAGCAAGTGGAGATGTTTTGGAGAACATTCATATCACCAGGGAGGAGGTATATGCAGCCTTAGAGTGTATTAAGATGGATAAATCCCCAGGGCCTGATCGAGTGTATCCTCCAGCTTTGTGGAGGCGAGAGAAGGAATTGTGGATAATCTTGCAGAGATATTTGCTTCATCATCAGCCATTGGTGAAGTTCCCAAAGACTGGAAGGTGGCTAATGTTGTTCTGTTGTTTAAGAAGGGTAGCAAGGATGAGCCAGGAAACTAAAGGCCAGTCATCCTGACACCAGTGGTGGGGAAGTGACTAGAATGGATTCTGAGGGACAGGATCTACCAGCATTTGAATAGACAGAGTCTAACTGGAAGGAGTCAGCATGGCTTTGTTCATGGGAAGTCATGTTTGATGACTTTTTTTCGAGTTTTTTGAAAAGGTAACCAAAAGGGCACATGAGGTTAAGGCAGTGATGTGGTCTATATGGACTCTAGCAAGGCCTTTGACAAGGTCCCACATGGCAGGCTGGTTTGGATGGTTAGGTCCCTTGGATGGAATAAAATTGGCTCAGAGGTAGGAAGCAGAGGATAGTGGTTGAAGATTGTTTCTTGAGACCAGTGACGAGTGGTGTGCGCAGGGGTCTGTGTTGTTATTTGTTATTTATATAAATAATTTGGATACAAATGCACAAGCTTGATCTATAAATTTGTGGATGACATGAAATTAGGAGGTATTGTTGATAGTGAAGAAGGTTATTGTAGATTACAGGGGGATCTTGATAGTTAGGGAAGTGGGCTGAGGAGTGGCAAATGGATTTCAATACAGATAAGTATGAGGTGATGCATTTTGGAAAGTCAAACCAGCATAGGACTTATACTCTGAATGGTAAGGCACTAGGGAGTGCAATGGAACAGAGGGACCTAGGAGTACAAGTGCATACTTTGTTGAAAGTGGCGTCACACGTAGACAGGGAGGTGAAAAAGTTATTTAGCACGCTGGCCTTCATTGGCCTGGACACTGAGTATGGGAGTTGAGACATTATGTTGTAGCTGTCTAAGTCGTTTGTGAGGCCACGCTTGGAGTTCTGTGCACAGTTTTGGTCACCCTGTTATAGGAAAGACGTGGTTAAAATGGAAAAAGTGCAGAAAGGATTTGCGAGGATGTTGCCAGGACTCGAGAGCCTGAGTTATAGGGAGAGGTTGGCCAGTCTAGTGCCTTATTCCTCGGAACGTAGGAGAATGAGAGATGACCTTCCAGAAGTGTTTAAAATTATGAGAGGCATAGATAAGGTGGATAGTAACAGATTTTTCCCCGGAGTAGGGGAGTCCAAAACTAGGGAGCATAGGTTCAGGATGAGAGGCGAAAGATTTAAAGAGGACCTGAGGGGCAACCTTTTCACGCTGAGGGTGGTGAGTATATGGAATGAGCTGCCAAAAGAAGTGGTTGAGGCAGGTAAAACAGTATCATTTAAGGAGTGCTTGGATAAGCACATGGAGGGGTGGAGCTTGAAAGGATATGGATTGAATGCAGGAAACTGGGACTAGCTGTGTGGACAATGTGGTCGGCATGGATTGGTTGGGCTGAAGGGCCTGGATCCGTGCTGTGTTGCTCTGTGACTCTATGACTCTAAGTTATGTTACAGCAGTACAATATGTCGATGAGGCCACACCTGGAGTATTGTGTACAGCTTTGGTTACCCTGTTATAGGAAAGGCATCATTAAGATGGAAAGAGTGCAAGGAAGGTTTACGAGAATGTTTCCAGGACTCGAGGGCCTGGGTTATAGGGAGAGATTGAGCAGGCTAGAACTTTGTTCCAGGGAGTGTGTGAAACTGCGGGGTGACCTTATAGAGGTGACTATAATCAGGAGGGGCATAGATAGGGCGAATACACACAATCTTTTTCCCAGCAATAGGGTATCTAAAACTCAAGGGCACAGGTTTAAGGTGAGAGGGGAAAGATTTAAGAGGGACCTGAGAGGCAACTTCTTCATGCAGAGGGTGGTCCATATATGGAACGAGCTGCCAGAGGAAGAGGTTGAGGCAGGTACAAAAACAACATTTAAAAGACACTTGGACAGGTACATGGATAGGAAAGGTTTAGAGAGATATGGGCCAAACACAGGCAAATGGTACTATGTCTGATGGGCATCTTGTTTGGAATGGCAGAGTTGGACTGAAGGGCCTGTTTCTATGCTGTATTCTGAGACTATGATTTCCCAAAATGCATCACATAGTATTATGTGATTTGGGGTTAGTAAAGGAAAGTCACACCAAGAAAGAAGATCAGCCATGATCTTTTTGAATCATGGAGCAAGCTCGACGGTTTAAATGCTCTATTTCTGCTTCTTTTTTTTTTGTGTTCTTTTACAGAGGGCTGTTAATCTTTGGAATCTTGATTCAGAGGCCTGTGGAGATTCTGTCATTCATATTCAAGGCTGACATCAATCAAGATTTTAGAGGATTGGGCAGGAAATATTGGTTGGATAATTGAGTAAATGTGGAATAAACTAATATTGGTCAGTTAAACCAGAACAGGGCTTACGCATAAACTGGTAGGGCCCTGACAGTGTTGTAGAACAGAGAGACCTAGGGATGCAGGTACATAGCTTCCCGAAAGTGGTGACACAGGTAGACTAGGTGGTGCAGAAGCTGTTTAGCATACTTGCCTTCGTTGATCAGGGCACTGAGTACAGGAGTTGGGATGTCATGTTGCAACTGTACAAGGTGCTTTAGGTGGGATAGAGACAGAGGAAAGTGAGGAAGGGGAATTGCATTTTTGATTAAGGGGAACAACACAGCAGTAGTCAGAGATGAAATTACTAAAGGGTCATCCAATGAGGCTTTATGGGTGGAGCTGAGAAATAAGAAGGGGGTGATCATGTTGATGGGGTTGTACTATAAGCCCCCAAATAGTCAACGAAAATAAGAAGAACAAGTATGCAGGGAGATTGTGGAGAATCACAAGAATAATGGGGTTGTCATAGCAGTGGATTTTAACTTTCATAACATAGACTTGGACTGCCATACTGCTAAGGGCTCAGATGGAGTGGAATTTGTTAAGTGCATTCAGGAAAATTCCCTTGGGCAATATATAGAGGGCCCTACTGGGGAGAGGGCAAAGTTCAACCTACTCTTGGGAGATAGGGCAGGCAAGTGACTGAGGTGACAGTGGGGGAGCACTTTGGGGCCAGTGACCATAGTTCTATTGGTTTTAAACTAGTTATGGAAAGGGACAGAACTGGTCCATAGGTTCACGTTCAAAACTGGGGCAAGGTAAATTTTGATGGTATGAGATAGCAGTTTGCAAAGGTTGATTGGAGTAGGTTGTTTGTGGGCAAAGGGGCCACGGGCAACTGCAAGCCAGTCCTGACGAAGGGTCTCAGCCCGAAATGTCGACAGTTTATTTCCCTCCATGGATACTGCTTGACCTGCTGAGCTCCTCCAGCACTTTTTGTGTATTGCTCCAGACTCTAGCATCTGCAGAATTTTTTGTGTCACAGGCAAGTGTGAGGCTTTTAAAGGCAAGATAGTGAGAGCTCAAGGTCTGCTTGTCCCTGTTAGGGCGGAGGGCAAGGCTGGTAGGAGTAGGGGACCCTGGATGACGAGAGATATTGAGGCCCTGGCGAGGAAAAAGGAGGAAACATGGGTCAGATGCAGCTGGGATCTAGTGAATCCCTGGAGGAGTAATAGGGGATGCAGAAGTGTACTCAAGAAGGAAATCAGGAGGGCAAAAAGGGGGCATGAGATAGCTTTGGCACAGAAGATTAAGGAGAATCCAAAGAGATTTTATAAGCGTATTAAAGGAAAAAGAGTAGCTAGAGAGAGATTAGGGCCCCTCAAAGACCAAAGGGGACACCTTTGTGAGGAGCCCCAGGAGATGGGCAAGGTCTTCAATGAATATTTCTCTTCTGTTTTTACTGTGGAGAAAGACATGAAGACTTCAGAACTAGGAAAAGTAAATGGGGAGGTCTTGGGGATAGTCTGCATTACGGTAGAGGAGGTGCTGGATGTCTTAAAAGGTATGAAGGTAGACAAATCTCCAGAGTCTGACTGGGTATATCCAAGAACACTGTGGGAGGCTAGAGAAGAAATTGTGGGAGCTCTGGCTGGGATATTTGCATCATTGTTAGCCACGGGTGAGGTGCTGGTAGACTGGAGGGTGGCAAATGGTGAGCCTTTATTTAAGAAGGGCGTCAAAGAAAATCTTGGGAACTATAGACCAATAAGTCTAACATCTGTGGTAGGTAAGTTACTGAAGAAGATTTTGAGAGGTAAGATATACATGCATCTGGAAAGACAGGGTTGATTAGGGGTAGTTAGCACAGCTTTGTGCATGGGAGATTATGTTTTACGAACTTGACTGAGTTTTTGATGATGTGACCAAGAAAGTCGATGAGAGCAGGGCATTAGACGTGGTTTATATGGACCTCAGTACAGCCTTCAATAAGGTTCCACATGGTAGGCTGCTCTGGAAGATCGCATGGAATCCAGGGAGAGCTGGCTAATTGGATACACGTTTTGCCTGATAGCAATCAGAAGGTGATGTTGGAAGGTTGTTTCTCAGACTGGACGCCTATGACTAGTAGTGTGCCTCAGGGTTCAGTGCTGGGCCCTTGCATTTGGATAAGGCATGTACAAGGCATGGTTTGTAAGTCAGTAGATGATACTAAAATAAGTGGTATAGTGGACAGTGAAGAAGGTTATCAAAACTTATACAGGGATCTTGATCAGCTGCTTTAGTCAGCCAAGGAATGGCAAATGGAGTTTAATTCAGATAAGTGCAAGGTTTTGCATTTTGGAAAGTCAAATCAAGTCACAGGGAATGGTACGGCCCTGGTGAGTGTTGTAGAACAAAGGGACTGAGGAGTATAAGTACATAGTTCCCTGAAAGTTTAGACACAGCTAGACAGGGTGGTGAAGGAGGCTTTTGGCGCACTAGCCTTTATCAGTCAGGGCACTGAGTATAAAAGTTAGGAGGTCATGATGTGGTTGTACAGGATGCTGGTGAAGCAGCACTTGGAGTATTGTGTTCAGTTTTGGTCACCCGGCTATATGAAAGATGTTATTCAATTGGAAATTGTGTGGAAAAGATTTATAAGGAAGTTTCCAAGATTTGAGGGACTGTTATAGGGAGAGGTTGGACAGGTTAGGACTTTTTACACTGGAGTGTGGGAGACTGAGAGGTGATCTTATAGAGGTGGATAAAATCATGAAGGGCATAGATAGCGTAAATGCACTCTGTTGTTTTCCCAGGGTTGGGGAGTCAAGAACTAGAGAACTTAGGTTTAAGGTGAGAGAGGAAATATTTAATAGGAACTTAAGGCACAACGTTTTTACACAAAGGGAGGTATGCAGGTGAAATGAGCTGCTCCATGAAGTGGTTGAGGCAGGTACAATAACAACTTTTTGGTGTTGGTATTGGTTTATTATTGTCACTTGTACTGAGGTACAGTGAAAAGCTTGCCTTGCATACTGATCGTACAGGTCAATTCATTGCACAGTGCAGTTACATTGAGTCAGTACAGAGTGCATTGAGGTAGTACCGGTAAAACAATAACTGTACAGAGTAGTGTCACAGCTACAGAGAAAGTGCATGCAATAAGATGCAAGGTCACAACAAGGTAGATTGTGAAGTCAGAGTCCATCTCATTGTATAAGGGAATCATTCAATAGTCTTTTCATAGTGGGGTATAAGCTGTCCTTAAGTCTGGTGGTACGTGCCCTCAGGCTCCTGTATCTTCTACCTGATGGAAAAGGAGAGAAGAGAGGATGACCCGGGTGGGTGGGGTCTTTGATTATACTGGCTGCTTTGCCAAGGTAGCGAGAGGTAAAGAAAAGGAGTCCAAGGAGGGGAGGCTGGTTTGCGTGATGCGCTGGGCTGTGTCCACAACTCTCTGCAGCTTGCGGTCCTGGGCAGAGCAGTTGCCATACCAAGCCAGAGACGATGCTTTCTACTGTGCATTGATAAAAGTTGGTGAGTGTAAAAGGAGACATATCGAATTTCTTTAGCCTCCTGAGGAAGTAGAGGCGCTAGTGAGCTTTCTTGGCAGTGGCATCTACGTGATTTGACCAGGACAGGTTATTGGTGATGTTCGCACCCAGGAACTTGAAGCTCTCAACCCTCTCGACCTCAGCACCATTGATGTAGACAGGTGCATGTATACTGCCCCCTTTCCTGAAGTCAATGACCAGCTCTTTTGTTTCGCTGACATTGAGGGAAAGGTTGTTGTCATGACACCATGCCACTAAGCTCTCAATCTCCTTCCTGTACTCCAACTCATCACTGTTTTAAACTTTTAAAAGACAGTTGGACAGGTACATCGAACGGAAGGTTTAGAGGGATATGGGCCAAACACTGGCAAATGGGACAAGCTTAGATGGGGCATCTTGGTTGACATGGACCAGTTGGACCAAAGGCCCTATTTCCATGTGGTGCAACTCTATAACTCTAAATCTTTGGTGAGACCACATCTGGAGTATTGTGCACAGTTCTGGGTGCCCAACTGGAAGAAGGACGTCATTAAGCTGGAAATGGTGCATAAAAAATTCATGAGGATGTTAAGGACTGGAGGGCTTGAATTATAAGGAGAGATTGGACAGGCTGGGACTGTTTTCCCTGGAGTGAAGGAGGCTGAGGGGTGACCTTATAATGGTTTATAAAATCATGAGGGGGATAGATGAAGTGAATATCCACAATCTTTTTCCTCGGGTGGGAGAGTCAAAAAAGTCAAAAATGGAGAACATAGATTTAAGGTGGACAAACAGATTTAAAGGAAAGATTTAAAAGGAAGGTGAGCTTTTTCACACAGGGTGGTGGGTGTATGAAACGAGCTGGCGTAAGTGGTAGAGGCGGGTAAAATTACAATGTTTTTGAAGGGAAATGTACTATGAAGATGTGGTCGTTGTTCAGGGAGCTCTTTCAGGATGTTAGGGATAAATTTGTCCCAGTGAGGCAGAGAAAGAATGGCAGGGTGAAGGAACCATGGGTGACAAGAGAAGTGGAACATCTAACTAGGAAGAAGAAGGCAGCATACATAAGACTTAGGCAGCAGGGATCAGATAGGGATCTTGAGGATTATAGGGTAGCAAGGAAGGAACTTAAGAAGGGGCTGAGGAGAGCAAGAAGGGGAGATAAAAAGGCCTTGGCGAGTAGGGTTAAGGAAAACCCCAAGGCATTTTTCACTTATGTGAAGAGCAGAAGGATGACAGGAGTAAAGGTAGGACCGATTAGAGACAAAGGTGGGAAGATGTGCCTGGAAGCTGTGGAAGTGGGTGAGGTCCTCAATGAATACTTCTGTATTCACCAAGGAGAGGGGCCTTGATGACGCAGAGGACAGTGTTGGTAAGGTTAATGTTCTACAGCATGTTGATATCAAGAGAGAGGATTGTGTTCGAGCTGTTAGAAAATATTAGTACAGATAAGTCCCCAGGGCCTGATGGAATATTCCCCAGGCTGCTCTGCAAGGCGAGGGAGGAGATTGCTGAACCTTTGGCTAGGATCTTTGAGTCCTCGTTGTCCACGGAAATGGTACTGGAGGATTGGAGGGTGGCAAATGTTGTCCCCTTGTTCAAAAAAAGGTAGTAGGGATGGTCCAGGGAATTATAGAGCAGTGAGCCTTACGTCTGTGATGGGCAAACTGTTGGAAAGGATTCTTAGACATAGGATCTATGGGCACTTAGAGAATCATGGTCTGATCAGGGACAGCCAGCATGGCTTTGTGAAGGAAAGATCATGCCTCACAAGCCTGATAGGGTTCTTTGAGGAGGTGATCAGAGAGATTGATGAGGGTAGTGCAGTATATGGGGTCTACATGGATTTTAGTAAGGCATTTGACAAGGTTCCACATGGTAGGCTTCTTCAGAAAGTCAGAGGGCATGGGATACAGGGAAGCTTGGCCTTATGCAGGAAAGAGAATTCAGAATTGGTTTGCCTGTAGAAAGCAGAGGGTTGTGGTGGAAGGAGTGCATTCAGATTGGAGGGCTGTGACTAGCGGTGTCCCACAAGGATCAGTTCTGGGACCTCTGCTTTTCGTGATTTTTATTAATGACTTGGATGAGGGGGTCAAAGGCTGGGCTGGCAAGTTTGCAGATGATACACAGGTTGGTGGTATTGTGGATAGTGTGGAGGATTGTCGAAGATTGCAGAGGGACATTGATAGGATGCAGAGCTGGGCTGAAGTATAGGGTTGAAGAGAAGGGTTGTAAAAGTTTTAAGTGGTAGAGTTGGGGCTGGACCGTGTAGGCGCGGCGTGAGCAGCGGGTCTCTAGCAGGTAGGGGCTGATTATTTAAAACTGACTGTTGGTTGATTAGAGGGAGTGAGCACTTGGGTATAATCAACAGGTACAAATATAAGGAGGGGTATCTGAAGAGGAGCGGCCAGTATGTCAGTGGCTCAGGTTAGGAGTGGAGCTCTTGAGGCTTTGGCTCGAGAGGCTTCAGCGAGCAGAGGCTGAGGAAGAGCTTGCACCCAGAGAGGCAAGGCCAGGTAAGTTCCCTTATTTTAAATACTTAGAAGTAGGTAGCGATGGCAGCAGTTAGGGCAGTCGTGTGCTCCATATACAGTACGTGGGAAGTCAGGGACAGCACACTTGTCCCTGATGACTATACCTGTAAAAGGTGCATCCAGCTGCAGCTCCTGACAAACTGAGTTAGGGAGCTGGAGCTGGAGCTGGATGAACTTTGGATCATTCGTGATGCAGAGGCAGACATAGATAGGTGTTCCAGGGAGATAGTCACCCCTAAAAGTCAAGAGGCAGGTAGCTGGGTGACTGTCAGGAAAGGGAAGGGTATAGACAGAAAGAGCAGAGCACCCCTGTGGCCGTTCCCATTAAC
This sequence comes from Pristis pectinata, assembly GCF_009764475.1. NCBI lineage: Eukaryota > Metazoa > Chordata > Chondrichthyes > Rhinopristiformes > Pristidae > Pristis > Pristis pectinata. The sequence goes on along the minus strand of NC_067408.1, from coordinate 40,732 downwards.
AATAAGCACACCATTTTGGATACTGCTGGTGGGGACGACCTACCAGGGACAAGTTGTAGTGGTCACGTCTCTGGCACCGAGGCGGGACCCTCAGCTCAGAAAGGGAAAAAGGAGAGCAGTAGTGATGGGGATTCGATAGTCGGGGGACAGGAGGTTCTGTGGGAGATCGAGAATCCCGGATGGTCTGTTGCCTCCCTGGTGCCAGGGTCCGTGATATCTCGGATCGAGTTTTCGATACTCTTAGGAGGGAGGATGAACAGCCAGATGTCATGGTCCATGTAGGGACCAATGACGTGGATAGAAAGGAGGAGGAGGTCCTGCAGAGGGAATTTAGAGAATTAGGTGCAAAGTTGAAGGACAGGAACTCCAGGGTTGAAATCTCAGGATTGCTACCAGTGCCACGTGCTAGTGAGGCTAGAAATAGGAGAATCATGCAGCTAAATATGTGGATAAGGAGATTGTGCAGGAGGGAGGGCTTCTCAACAATTGTTCCAGGGAAGGAGGGACCTATTCTGACAGGACGGTTTGCACCTGAACTGGAGGGGGACTAACGTACTTGTGGGTAGGTTTGCTAGTGCTGCTCCGGGGGGGTTTAAACTAGATTTTCAGGGGGAGGGGAACCGGAGTGTTAGAGCAGATAGTGAGGTGGAGGAAGATAATGGACATGCGAGGACTGCAGGTATCGACAGAAACAAAAGGTTTGTACGTGATGGAAATGTTCTAAGGTGCATCTATTTCAAGGCAAGGAGTATTGTAGGTAAGGCAGATGAGTTTAGGTCATGGATTGGCACGTGGGATTACAACATTATTGCTATTAGTGAGACATGGTTGCAGTAGGGGCAGGATTGGCAGCTTAATGTTCCAGGATTCCGTCGTTTCAGACATGATAGAGGGGGAGGGATGAAAGGGGGAGAAGTGGCATTACTAGTCAGGGAAAATATCACAGCTGTGCGTAGACAGGACAGCCCGGAGGGCTCGTCTACAGAGGTCATATGGGTGGAGCTGAGGATCAGGAAAGGTGTGGCCACACTAATAGGGTTCTATTATAGACCGCCCAATAGTCAGAGAGAATTGGAGGAACAAATCTGTCGTGAGATAGCAGACCAATGCAAGAAACAGAAAGTTGTAATAGTTGGGGATTTTAACTTTCCACATATTGACTGGGACTTCCACACTGTGAAAGGGCTGGATGGCTTGGAATTTGTCAAATGTGTTCAGGAAAGTTTTCTAAATCAATATATAGAGGTACCAACCAGAGAGAATGCAATACTTAATCTCTTATTAGGGAAACACACAGGTCAGGTGACAGAAGTATGCGTAGGTGAGCATTTTGGGTCCAGTGACCATAATATCATTAGTTTCAAGTTAATTATGGATAAGGACAGGTCTGGTCCTCGGGTTGATGTTCTAAATTGGAGAAAGGCCAATTTTGTGGAAATCAGAAAGGATCTAGGAAAAGTGGATTGGGATAAGTCGTTTTCTGGCAAGGATGTGTTCAGTAAGTGGAATGCCTTCAAAGGTGAAATTTTGAGAGTACAGAGTTTGCATGTTCCTGTCAGGATTAAAGGCAAAGTTAACAAGCATAGGGAACCTTGGTCTTCAAAAGATATTGGTGCTCTGGTTAAGAAAAAGAGAGAGGTGTTTAGCAGGTATAGGCAACTAGGAACAAATGAGGTACTTGAAGAGTATAGAAAATGTAAGAAAATACTAAAAAAAAGGAAATCAGGAGGGAAAAAGATGACATGAGGCCGCTTTGGCAGATAATGTAAAGGTAAACCCAAAGGGTTTCTACAAGTATATGAAGAGTAAAAGGATAGTAAGGGACAAAATTGGTCCCCTAGAAGATCAGAGTGGATGTCTATGTGTGGAGCCTCAGGAGATGGGGGAGATCTTAAACAGCTTTTTTGCATCATTATTTACTCAGGAAACGGGCATAAAGGATATGGTAGGAAGGGAAACAAGCACTAGTGTCATGGAACATATAGAGATTAAAGAGGAGGAGGTGCTTGCTGCTTTACAGCGAATAAAGGTAGATAAATCCCCCGGGCCTGACAAGATACTTCCTCGGACCTTGAGATAGACTGGTGTAGAAATTGCAGGGGCCCTGGCAGATATATTTAAAATGTCCTTAGACACGGGTGCAGTGCCAGAGGACTGGAGGGTAGCTCATGTAGTTCCGTTGTTTAAAAAAGGATCTAAAAGTAAACCAGATAATTACAGGCCGGTGAGCCTGACATCAGTAGTAGGTAAATTATTGGAAGGTGTTCTGAGAGATCGGATATACAAATATTTGGACAGCCAAGGGCTGATTAAGGATAGTCAGCATGGCTTTGTGCATGGTAGATCGTGTTTAATGAATCTTGTAGAGTTTTTTGAGGAGGTTACCAAGAAAGTAGATGAAGGAAAGGCAGTGGATGTTGTCTACATGGACTTTAGTAAGGCCTTTGACAAGGTACCACATGGGAGGTTAGTTCAGAAGGTTCAGTCACTAGGTATCCATGGAAAGGTTATAAACTGGATTCAAAATTGGCTGTGTGGGAGAAGACAGAGTGGTAGTGGATGATTGTTTGTCAGACTGGAGGCCTGTGACTAGTGGTGTGTGTCAGGGATCTGTGCTGGGGCCATTGTTGTTTGTTGTCTATATCAATGATCTAGATGATAATGTGGTAAATTGGATCAGCAAGTTTGCTGCTGACAGTAAGATTGGAGGCGTAGTGGACAGTGAGGAAGGATTTCAAAGCTTGCCGAGGGATCTGAACCAACTGGAAGAATGGGCCAGAAAATGGCAGATGGAATTTAATGCAGACAAGTGTGAGGTGTTGCATTTTGGAAGGACAAATCAAGGTAGGACATACACAGTAAATGGTAGGGCACTGGGGAGTGTGGAGGAACAAAGGGATCTGGGAGTTCAGATACATAATTTCCTGAAAGTGGCATCACAGGTAGACAGGGTTGTAAAGAAGGCTTTTGACATCCTGGCATTCAGAAATCAAAGTATGGAGTAGAGGAGTTGGGATGTTATGGTAAGGTTGTATAAGTCACTGGTGAAGCCAAATTTGGAGTATTGTGTGCAGTTCTGGTCACCTAACTATAGGAAGGATATTTGTAAGATTGAAAGAGTGCAGAGGAGATTTACTAGAATGTTGCTGGGTCTTCAGGAGTTGAGTTACAGGGAAAGATTGAACAGGTTAGGACTTTATTCCTTGGAGCATAGAAGAATGAGGGGAGATTTGATAGAAGCTTACAAAATTATGAGGGGCATAGACAGAGTTAATGTGAGTAGGCTCTTTCCACCTAGATTAGGAGAGATTAGTACGAGAGGACATGGCTTTAGGGTGAAAGGGGAAAGGTTTAGGGGGAACATTAGGTGGAACTTCTTCACTCAGAGAATGGTGGGAGTGTGGAATGGGCTGCCATCTGATGTAGTAAATGCGGGCTCACTCTTAAGCTTTAAGAATAAATTGGATAGATATATGGACGGGAGAGGTCTGGAGGGTTATGGACTGGGTGCAGGGAAGTGGGACTAGTGGAATAACGTTTTGGCACAGACTAGAAGGGTCAAGTGGCCTGTTTTCTGTGCTGTATTGTTCTATGGCTCTAAGTGGCAGATGGAGTTCAATCCGGAGAAGTATGAGGTGGTACACTTTGGAAGGACAAACTCCAAGGCAGAGTACAAAGTTAATGGCAGGATTCTGGGTAGTGTGGAGGAGCAGAGGGATCTGGGGGTCCACGTCCTCAAATCCCTGAATGTTGCCTCACAGGTGGATAGGGTAGTTAAGAAAGCTTATGGGATGTTAGCATTCATAAGTCATGGGGTCTAGTTTGAGCCACGAGGTAATAAAGCAGCTCTACAAAACTCTAGTTAGACCACACATAGAGTACTGTGTCCAGTTCTGGTCGCCTCATTATTAGGAAGGATGTGGTAGTGTTGGAAAGGGTGCAGAGGAGATTTACTAGGATGCTGCCTGGTTTAGAGAATATGCATTATGAGGAGAGACTAAGGGAGCTTGGGCTTTACTCATTGGAAAGAAGGAGGATGAGAGGAAACATGATAGAGGTGTATAAAATATTAAGAGGAATAGATAGAGTGGACAGCCAGCACCTCTTTCCCAGGGCACCAATGCTCAATAGAAGAGGGCATGGCTTTAAACTAATGGGTAGGAATCAGAGGAAAGTTTTTTTTTACCCAAAGAGTGGTTAGGGCATGGAATTCACTGCCTGGGGTGGTAGTGGAGGCAGGTACATTGGTCAAATTCAAGAGGTTGCTAGACAAGCATATGGAAGATTTTTAAATAGAGGGATATGTGGGAGGAAGGGGTTAGATAGTCTTGAGCAAAGTTTAAAGGTCAGCACAATATTGTGGGCTGAAGGGCCTGTATTGCACTGTACTGTTCTATGATTCTATAAAAGACACTTGGACAAGGACGGGAAAGGTTTTGAGGGATATGGGCCAAACGCATGGAAATAGGACTGGCTCCAATGGAATCTCTGTTGGTCTGTCTCCATGCCTTATAACTATTAGTTTATGTCAGTGTTAATGTAAATTTTACTATAGTTCTGACTAAAGACATCGACGTTAACTCTCCATATATGTTCCCTGACCTGCTGAATATTTCTGGAATTTTCTATTTTTATTTTGGATTTCCAGTATCTATAGTTTTTGTTTTGCCTTTTTGTGACTGTTACTATTTTAGATATTCTTCAAAATATTCGCAGTGGAAAATTATCGGTGAAGAATAAAATAATTGTTTTAGTCTTTGTCGAATTGTCCTGGATTTACCAGTTGGCTCTCGCTCGCTGCATCTTTCCCAATGCGTGTTTCGATGCCCACCCAATTACTTAAAGTCAAAGATTTGGTCTCCTCCCCTTCGCCCCGTCACTTCACGATGCAAAGCTGTTATCGAACGGACAGGGAAGGTTACTCCCTTTCCCAGTTTGAGGTCAGACTGTTTTAGGACGTCGCAACTCAGACACTGAACGGAAAGGTGACAGAGAATTCGGAGAAAGTTGGAAGAAGTGAGTGACGATGCAGCCTGTTAGAAGCAGGTAGACGCACATTTCTTCGCCGTGAACCGAATGGAAACCATGAACGTCGTTGGCGGTTTCCACCATCACCCCGTCGTGCACGAGGGCTTTCCATTTGTCCCAAGTAGTCGTTGCCAGCAAGACCATCCGTTTCTGCAGAGCTGGTTCCTAAATCAGGGAGCGCTGTCCCCCGATTACTCCAACCAGCCTTCCTACAGCCCCGATTCCGGTGTTAACGGAGTGCTCCCGGATCCCGCCCGTCCGGCACCAGGACACCGCCGAGGAGCAGCCGTCCCGAAAAAGGAACGGCGCCGTACGGAAAGCATCAACAGCGCCTTCGCAGAGCTGCGCGAATGTATTCCCAATGTCCCGGCCGACACTAAATTATCCAAGATCAAAACGCTTCGGCTGGCTACTAGTTACATCGCCTACCTCATGGATACTCTGGCAAAGGACAGTCAGGTCGGCCAGACGGAGGCTTTCAAAGCGGATCTGAAGAAAATGGACAACAGAGAAAACAGACGCAAACGAGAGACGGTAAGGACTCGAAGCGCCCGAGAAATAGAAACGTCGTTGTTATTTATGTGCTTATCGGGACTTGAATGTTGATGCTTGTTAACGGAAGTTTCAAACAGCACGTTTAGCGACATTAACTGAAACCATTTCGCATGGAATGCACGTGTTTGGAGTAAAGATCTAATAAACAGTAGCGAGTTGAATGAGGTCGTGCTTACAACCTCCAGGGTTTGTTTGACACCCAGTTTTTCCAGAGTGTGGTCTGAACTGCGCTCAGGGATAATAAACCTGATTCTGAAAAGCAACAACGGTGCGGCAAGTTAAAGTGCGAAAGGCTAACGGAGCGGAACCGGCGGCATTGCCACCGCGGAACCAGCAAACCGACTTCAGCAAAGGGCAACGGCCGGAAACCGAATGCGTCTCCGACGCTCCGAATAGTTAATGTGATCGAAGGAAATTAGGATTAAGCATGTTATACAATTTCTAGAACTTTACACGAAAAACTTAAATTTTTCATATTTAGTGAAAAGCTCAACGGCGAAACTGAATTTCACCCTTTCTACTGGCCAGTTCTCAATAAGCAAAAGTAACCTAAAACCCAGTCCACTTTACGGAATAAATTGAGCCTCACCAATCCAAACTATTTTCGGAAACCAATTCGTTGTTGTTTTCTCAACCCGTTCACCTCGCTGTTTTGCTGATAATTGGAAAGAAGACTTTAGTCGCTGTAGAACTATTGATCCCAATTACTATAAACCTGTGAGTGGATAATTCGTTTTGACCTCTTCTCGATGCAAATTAATAGCATAAGAATTAGGAGCAAGATTAGGCCAGTTGATTTTTACGCAAAGTTCATTATCATTGAACGAATTTTCACTTATTCGCTGACTGACCCTGTCATTTACCCACCAAGCCACAGTCCCCATCGAAATGTATTTTAGGTTCGATATATGAAAATTTGGAATTGATAGCGCAGGCCATTCGGCCCAATTGATCTCTGCTGCCAATGAGCTTCCTCTCACCCTAACCCTAACCGTAATCATTTATTTCCCTTCTGCTGATGTTTGGTTCTCCTCGGGGGCATTAATGCTACTAAAATATTGCAGATACTTGGTGTCCGCTTGCGCCGATAAAAACCTTGTTTTCTTTAAACCAGAAGGAAGCAGTGAACGTATCCAGAAGCAGCGGTGGAAAGAGGATGAAGGGAAGGACTGGTTGGCCGCAGCAAGTCTGGGCTCTAGAACTCAGCCAGTGAAGCAGCACGTAATATTGCACATTTCGTTTCCCTTCAGAACCCGAGGACCCAAACTGAGCAGCGAGTAGTACCGATGTAAAAGCGCACTGTTAAATATGTTAAAATGACAATGAAACGAGAAATGATCCTCTCTAATCTACATCCGAAATTCTCTGAAACCTGGTCATTACTCGGTGAAGGAGGTCCCAATGAGTTGAATAACTTCAGAAAGTGCCTAACGGGATCAGGAACTCTGCCCACCGAGGAATTCGACTCAAATATAAACATCGGCCCAAGCAGACCGAGATTTCATTTGGTTTCCAAAATTTTTAGTGAGGCAGGGATCAGAATTGTAATTTCTTCTCCCGTCACGACCGACATCATTAATGTGCGATTGACAACTGCACTTGAATAAATCGTCCATTTACAATTCTATACAACGGCATTTGTAAACATGCTAAACCATGTTAGCGGCCCGAACGCTTTGAGGTGGGGCTCCAGTCTTTCAAGATTGTAGATCTGCTCGGAACCTCCAGAGTTACATTTCCAGTAAAGGCCGCTTTCAACAGACTCTTTCAATCCAATCCCGGTCCATCGAGTTTAAGTCCCGGAGTACCGGTGGGTTGAATGGCCATTCTGTTCGGAAAGGGGTTGTTGGTGCATGTGACCAACCTCACACTTAACATTTCCATTGACCCTCGGTCTATGCATTAGAATTGCGAGACCAAGATGTAATGAACACGTGAAATGCACTTATGAGGGATTCTACCACTGCTAGACTTTGGTAAATAAAGAAGCTGTTCGCGGAGCACTGCTCGCTCTCATTAATCTAAATGGAAAGGGGTTTCGTTCGTGCCTGGCCGACAACCCGAGATCCCAATGGTCGCGGACACGACGGTCTGGTCAGGACACGAGCAAAACATTGATTCCAGTGGTTATAGAGGGGTGTCTATACGTGAATTGTGTTTGGTTCAAGCTTATCATTGAACTCCAATCAGATATAACTAGCTCCTGTTGATATTATCCCCACTGTCTATATAGAGTATATATATATAGAATGTTCACAGTATAGAGTCTGTTCCAGTAATATTGTCCCGCTGACATTCCAGCTCCCCTTGGCGCCTTGAATTGTGATAGTCTCATTGGAATTTCCAGTTAATTTCCAAATAATCCTCAAATTGAGCCACTATGCGAAAAACATCCTTGAATTTAATGCGCCAGTCCTGTCTGAATACCAGAAGTTGGATTGGTTTGGGTGATTCCGAAAATGACCATGTATTTTTCAAATGTCGGTAGAGCAGCCACGGTAAGTAACCGGGCCGCGGCACTGCACTTGTTTGAATCTCAGCATTCAAAGTTTCAGCTGATTCAGTCAATGTTGAGGTCTATTGGAAGCATTAACTACAAGAACTTGACATCACCGAGCTTTTAGTATTTATGTTTCGTCATAAAAGTCAGTAAAAGAAACATGTAATGATAAATTATAATAAATATGCTGAAAATTATGAGTGAGACGACAAACCAGTGTCTGGTTTCAAATCACGCCGCGGAGCGGAGACCTCGTTACAATACAAATCTTTGAGTGTTGGGACATGGGCACAGAACGATCCATTGACACCATTTATTGCAGACAACCCACTCACCAGCAGTGCCTATGGGCTGATATAACCCAGCCCTATAGTTCAGAGTTAGTACAGTTATCACTGTTGCTGAATTTTTTTAAAATAAAAAGGGAACATAAACCTGTAAGAAGTCTAGAAGGTAACAGTCTCTTTCAAAATAAGTTGCTTGTCAGAGTGGCAAAGTCACGCACAGTAAAATATTTCCTATCTTTCATCTAGAATTGTAATGTTATTATTTATTATAGCTTATCCTGAGTGAAAATGATTATGGCCTTACCCCACTTTTATCAAAAATAATGCTAGTTAGAACTGATGCAACAGCTTTTGGAATCATTGGAACAGGAGGCTGTTTAGTTTCTGGAGCTTATCCAGATTCAGGCTGATCTACCATATTATTCTATCAGTGGAGAATTTCCACATCAGCCCTTAGTGCTCATAGTTAAAAAAATCTCTCAAATTTGAAAGTAACAGTTTGCCCTGCATTACTCACAGAAGAGACTTCCAAATTTCTAACAGTGCCAGGAATTATTTCTTAACTTCATTTCTGAAAGGCCTGTCTTGTTATTTGAGATGAAAATGGAAAAAAAACTGCAAATCTAGAGCAAGAACATAAAATGCTGGAAGCACTCAGCAGGTCAGGCTACATTTGTGGGAAGAGAAAAAGAATTAATGTTTCAGGTCCAGCACCCTTCTCCAGAACAGGGAAGGAAGCCAAGAAGCTCGTTAAGCTTTGGGGAGTGGGTGGGGGGGGGGGGGCGGCGAGGGATATCTCTGATAGAGTAAACCGGGTGACCATGGAGATAAGTATAAACAAGGTTATCTGATTGAAAGAGAGTATTAGCTATAAGGAGAGTTTGGATAAACTGGGATTGTTCTCTCTGGAGTGTCAGAGGCTGAGGGGAGACCTGTATAAAATTATGAGAGGCAGAGATAGGGTAAATTGTCTGAGTCTTTTTCCCAGGGTGGAAATGTCAAATTCTAGAGGGCATAGTTTTAAAGTGAAGGGGGGAAAGTTTAAAGGAGATTTGTGAGTCAAGTTTTTTTATGCACAGGAAGTGGTAGGTGCCTGGAATGTGCTTCTGGGGATCTGGTGGAAGCGCACATAGTAGTTATGTTTAAGAAGCATGTAGACAGGCACATGAAAATGCAGGGAATGGAGGGATATGGATCACGTGCAGGCAATTGGGATTGGTTAAATTGGCATCATGGTCGGCACAGACATCGTGGGCTGAAGGGTCTGTTATCGTGATGTACTGTTCTGTGTTCTATAAAAGAATATAGGAGTTGCAAAATTCAGAGCAAGAAGGTGTGCCTGACAGGTCCGGCTGGGCATGTGCTCCACCTTCAGAGAAAAAAATAAGAAAAAAGGAGTTAAAAAACAGACATGCTGATGGACCATTTATACAGATAGAGAAATCAAATTTTCTGAAGTTGTAGAATTCAATATTGAGCCCAGAAGGCTGCAATGTGACCAGATGGAAGGTGAGGTGCTATTCCTCAAGCTTGAGTTGAGCCTCATTGTAACAGTTGAGAAGGCCAAAGAGCCCCATCCCACTGCACTTGGCTGATGCTAATTACTTCTGGTATTTAAGTGATTTGTATAATCTGGGGAAGCTAAGGGATACATGTGAAGTATGGGATTAATTTAGGATCGTGTAAACAGGTGCACAATGGCCAGTGCAGACTTGCTGGGCTGAAAGTACAGGGCAAGCCTTTTTTTACACAGAAGAGTGGTAGGTGCCTGAAACATGCTGCCAAATGTGGTGGTGGAAGCAAACACAATGTTGTGTTTAACAGGCATTTAGGAAGGCACGTGAACATCCAGGAAAATGGAAAGATATGGTTTATGTACAGACATTATGGTCAGAACAGATATTGTGGGCCAATTGGCCTGTTCCTGTGCTGTACTGTTCTATGTTCTATGTTTCCTTTGGCTGAGAAGTCTGGAACTAGGGGTCACAGTCTCAAAATAAAGGGGAGGCCATTTAGGACTGAACTAAAGAGAAATGTCTTTATTTAAATTGGTGAATTTTCAGAATTCTGTACCTGAAGGCTATGGAGACTCAATCATTGACCATTCAAAACTAAAATCATAAAGGAATTCAAGAGATATGGAGGTAGAGCAGGAAAATAACATTGAAGTGGAACATCAGCCACGATCTTGTTGACTGGTGAAGGCGGCTTGCTCTGATCAAAGGATCCTGATGCAAGGTTTCAACTCAAAATGTTGACAATTCCTTTCTCCTCACAGATACTGCTTGGCCTGCTGAGTTCCTCCAGCAGGTTGGTTTTTGCTATTCTGCATGCTCATATGGACAGCCTTTCAAAAGTTAACTTTCCTCAGTATTACTTTTATTGAAAAGTATGTCTGTTTCTCTAACCTGTCTGCAAGTAAAGTTCTCAACTTCAGTTTGATCTGAATGAATCCAATCTATATCCTCTCCATGGTTTTATGTGGGGCGGGATTTATGTTCACTTGGAAAGGCAGGGATTGGTTCGGAGTAGTCAGCATGGTTTTATGCAGAGGAGGTCACATCTCACAAGTCTGATTGAGTATTTTGAGGAGGTAACAAGAAAATCGATGATGACATTTTGTAGGGACTTCTGTTAAGCTTGTCCAGAAGGTTAAGTCACAAGGAATCTGAGATGTGTTGGCAAACTGGGTCCAAAATTGCCTTGGTGGTAAGAGGCAGAGGGTAGTGGTAGGTGGGTGATTTTCTTACTGTGCTTCAGTAACAAGTTATGTACCTCAGGGATTGGTGCTGGGAGCTTTGTTTTTTGATATATAATTCAATGACATGGATAAGAATGTGGATGGCATAGAGTCATAGAACTATTCAGCACTGGAAAACAGGATGTTCGGCCCAACTCATCCATGCTGACCAAGTTGCCTAATTGAGCTAGTCCCATCTGCCTGTGTTCAACCCATAACCCTCTGAACCTTTTCTATCCATGTACCCATGAAAATGTCTTTTAAATGTCATACTTGTACCTACCTCTACCACTTCTTCTGGCAGCTCGTTCCATATACCCACCACCCTCTGTGTGGAAAAAGTTGCCCCTTGGGTCCCTTTTCAATATTTCCCCTCTCACTTTAAACCTATGTCCTCTATTTTGGACTCCCCTACCTTGGGGAAAATACTGTGGTTATTTACCTTATCTATGCCCTGCATGATTTTATAAACCTCTATAAAGTCACCCCTCAGCATCCTATGCTCCAGAGAAAAAAGCCCTAACCTATCCAGCCTCTCCTTATAACTCAAGCACTCCAGTCCTGGTAATATCTTTGTAATTTTCTTTTGCACCCTTTCCAGATTTGTCCCATCCATCCTATAGCAGGGCAACCAGAACTGTATGCAGTGCTCCAAATGTGCCTTACCAATGTCTTGTACAGCTGTAACCTGGTTTCCCAACTCTTGTACTCAATATCCTGACCAATGAAGACAAGAGATTCAAATTCCTCCTACACCACCCTGTCTACCTGTGTTGGCAATTTCAAGGAACGATGTTTTTCTTACCAAAATGCAACACCTTGCATTTATCTGAATTAAACTCCATCTGCCATTCCTTGGCCCAGTTGATCAAGATCCCATTGTAATCTTAGATAACCTTCTTCACTGTACACTGTACTACCAACTGCAATTAGTAAGTTTTCAGATGACACCAAAATCAGTGGAGTCGTAGATAGGGAAGAAAGTTGTCTCAGGAAACAGTGGATATAGATCAGCTGGAAGTTTACGCAGAGTGCCTATTGCCCTTCTAGAGAGGGGAAAACACTTTACCTCCTGTTGGGAAACGAGGCTGGGCAAGTGACCACATTGTCAGTGGGGGAGCACTTTGGGACCAGTGACCATAATTATATTAGTTTTAAAATAGTTATTGAAAAAGATAGAACTGGTCTACAAATTAAAATCCTACATCCCACACCCTAACCCTAACATTAAAGGCATTAAACAGAAACTTGCAAATGTTGAGAGGATGTTTGCAGGTAAAGTGACATCTGACATGTGGGAGGTATTTAAAAGTAAGATATGGAGAGCTCAGGGATACCATATTCCTGTTAGAGTGAAGGGCAAGGTTTGCAGGGTTAGGAAACCCTCATTGATGAGGGATATTGAACCTCTGGTCAGGAAAAAGAAGGAAGCATAAGTCAGGTGTGGGCAGCTGGGATCAAGCAAATCCCTTCAGAAGTATAAGAGATGTAGGAGTACACTTAAGAGGGAAGTCGTGGGTAATAAAGAATACATGAGACAGCTTTGGCAGATAAAGTAAAGGAGAATCCTAGTAGATTCTACATTAAGAGCAAAAGGATAACTAGGGAAAGATTAGGTCCCCTTAAGGATCAGTGTGCTCATCTATGTGTGGAGTCACAGGAGATGGGTGAGGTGTTAAATTAATATTTCTCATCTGTATTTAACATGGAGAAGCTCATGGAAGCCAAGGAATTAAGAGAAATGAATATTGATGTTTTGGAACATATCCACATTACAACAGCTGAGATGCCCATGGTCTTAAGGCATATTAAGGTGGATCTGCGCCAGGCATGACAGAGGTACAAGTAAGAGAGGAGGTGGAGTTGCCTTTTTGATGAGGAAAGACATAACAACAATGTTTTGGGAGGATATTCTGGGGGATCATCCAGTGAGGCCATATGGGTAGAACTTAGAAACAAGGAGGGGATAATCACTTTGATGTGATTCTATTATGGGCTCCCCCAATAGTCAGCAGGAATTAGAAGAACAGATGTGTAGAGAGATGGCAGATAGTTGTTGCAATAATAAGGTAGTGTTAGTGGGAGATTTTACCTTCCCTAGTATTGACTGGGAGGTGGGAGGCAGCATAAAGGAAATTACAGACCTATTAGTCTGACATCAGTGGTGGGAAAATTATTGGAATCTATCCTCAAGAATGGGGTTATGGAATACCTAGAGGTGCAAGGCAAGATAGGTCCTATCCAACATGGTTTTGTGAAGGGAATATCCTGCCTGACCAACCTATTGGAGTTTTTTGAAGAAATCACAGGTAGGGTAGATAAGGGAGAGGCGGTAGATGTTGTGTATTTAGACTTTCAAAAGGCCTTTGATAAGGTGCCTCACAAGAGACTGATTAATAAGATGAGAGGTCATGGAATTATGGGTAGGATAACAGAATGTGTGGAGCATTGGCTGGTTGGCAGGAAGCAAAGAGTGGAAATAAAAGGATCTCGTTCTGGTTGGCTACCGGTTACTAGTGGTGTGCTCCAGGGGTCGGTGTTGGGGCCACTCCTTTTTACCTTGTACATTAATGATTTGGATGATGGAATAAATGGTTTTGTGGCTAAGTTTGCGGATGACACCAAGATAGGTGGAGGAGTAGGGAGTATTGAGGAGATAGGAAGGTTGCAGAGAGACCTAGACAGTTTAGGAGAATGGGCAAGGAAATGGCAGATGAGATTCAATGTTGAGAAATAGTGCAGTTGTACACTTTGGAAGCAGACATAAGTGGGCAGATTATTATCTAGAAGGAGAGAAAATTCAAAGTACGGAAGTACAAAGGGACTTGGGGGTACTCGTGCAGGATACCTTAAAGGTTAACCACCAGGTTGGATCGGTGGTAAAGAAAGCAAATGCTATGTTGGCATTCATTTCGAGAGGTATAGCGTATAAAAGTAAGGAAGTGTTGATGAGGCTCTACGGGGCACTAGTGAGGCCTCATTTGGAATATTGTGCGCAGTTTTGGGCCCCACATCTTAGGAAGGATGTGCTGAGGTTGGAGAGGGTTCAGAGGAGATTTACGAGGATGATTCCAGGAATGAAGGGGCTTGCATATGAGGAGCGTTTGTCGGCTCTTGGACTGTACTCACTGGAGTACAGAAGAATGAGAGAGGACCTCATAGCGACATTTAAAATGTTGATAGGAAAGGACAGAGTAGATGTGGCTAAGCTGTTTGCCTTGGTGGGTGAGTCCAGGACCAGAGGGCACAATCTTAGAATTAGAGGGTACAGTTTCAAAACAGAGATGAGGAGAAATTTCTTTAGTCAGAGGGTGGTGAATTTGTGGAACTCCTTGCCACGTACAGCAGTGGAGGCCAGATCAGTGGGGGCATTCAAGGAAGAGATAGATAGATATCTAAATAGTCAGGGTATCAAGGGATATGGGGATAAGGCCGGAAATTGGGATTAGAATAGGTTTTTTTTGTTTCCCCCCTCCATTCCCCATTTCTCATTTCTTTTTTCCCGTTTCCTTGGAGCAGACTCAATGGGCCGAATGGCCTGCTTCTGCTCCCTTGTCTTGTGATCTTGTGACTGGACCACGCATAGTCCAAAGGGCTTGGATGGGGTGGAATTTGTTAAATGTGTCCAAGAAAATTTCTTTAATCGATATGTTCAGGGCCCAACTAAAGAGGGCACAACACTGGACCTCCTCTAAGTGAACGAGGTAGGACAAGTGACTGAAGTGTCTGTTGGTGAGCACTTTAGGACCAGTGATCATAATTCTATTAGTGTTAAAATAGTTATGGAGAAAGATAAGACTGGTCACCGGGTTAAGGTCCTAAATTTGGGCATGGTCAATTTGGAGGCATTAGATGGATCTTACAGAGGTTAATTGGGTGAGACTGTTTAAAGATAAAGGGATTACTGGCAAGTGGGAGGATATCAAGAGTCCAAAGGCAGCATGTTCCTGTTAGAGTGAACGTCAAGGCTGGCAAGTTTAGGAAACCCTAATACATTGGGTTTAGGTAATGGGGAACAAGTGAATCCCTTGATATGTATAGGAAGTGTAGGAGTATCCTTAAGAGGGAAATCAGGAGGGCAACAAGAGGTCATAAGGTGGATATGGCAGTCAGGGTGAAGAAAAATCCCAAGATTTTACAGGTATATCAGGAGTAAAAGGCTGGCTAGGGAGAGAATAGATCCCCTTAAAGATCAGAATGACCATCTGTGTGTGGAACCACAGGTGGTGGGTGAAATTTTTAATGAGTATTAACAGTTTTTATTGTGGAGAAGATAATAGAAGCTAAAGAATTGAGGCAAATGAGTTATGATGTCTTGGGCTGAACCCTTGTACCGTAAAATGGCCACTTGACTTTACAATCTACCTCATCATAGCCTTGCACCTTATTGTCTGCCTGCACCTTATTGTCTGCCTGCACTGCACTTTCTCTATAACTGTAACACTTTATTCTACATTCTGTTATTTTTCCTTGTACTACCTCAACATTGTTTTTCATGGCTTCCATACAGATCACTTCATATGGATGCCATGCAAAACAAAGTTTTTCACTGTACCTCAGTACATGTGATAATACTAAACCAATTTACCAATCTTGGATGTCAAGAGATGTGGTAAATTTAGTCAAAAAGAAAAAGGAAGCATATGTAAGGTTTAGGAAGCAGAAATTAGACCGAGGCATTAAGGAATATAAAGAAAGCAGGACTCTTGAGCAGGGTATGAGAGGGTCCAAAATGGGCCATGAAATGTCCTTGGCGAGTAGGATTAAGGAAAAAGAGAGTAGCGAGGGACAAAGCCTGACCACTCAAAGATAAAGGAGGGAATTTATGCCTGGAACCAAAGGATGTGGGCAAGGTACTAAACAAATATTTTGTGTCAGTATCCACCAAGGAGCAGGACATGAAAAATGGAGAGATCAATGTGGGGTATGCTAATAATCTAGTGTATGTTGAAATCAAGAAGGAGGTGGTGTTGGGTTTATTGAAGATTAAGGTGAATAAATCCCCAGGGCCTGATGGGATTTATCTCAGGTCATTGAGAGAGGAAAGAAAGGAGATTTCTGGGGCTTTGACAAATATATTCATAACCTCCCTAGCCACAGGTAAGGTTCTAGAGAACTGGAGAGCAAAGGACTATAGGAGTTGTGACATTATGTTGCAGCTGTACAAGTCATTGCTGAGGCTGCACTTGGAGCACGGTGTATAGTTTTGGTCACCCTGTTAAAGGAAATTCATGGTTAAACTGGAAAGAGCACAGAAAAGATTTATGAGGATGTTGCCAGGACTGGAGGACCTGAGTTATAGGGAGAAGTTGGCCAGGCTAGGTCTTTATTCCTTGGAATGTAGGAGAATGAGGGACAACCTTATAGAAGTATTTAAGATTATGAGAGGCATAGATAAGGTGGACAGTAACAGTCTTATCCCCAGGGTAGGGGAATCCAAAACTAGGGGGCATAGTTTAGGGTGAGAGGGGTAATTTTTTCACGCAGAGGGTGGTGAGTGTATAGATTGAGCTGCCAGAGAAAGTAGTTGAGCCAGGTACAATAGTATAATTTAAGAAGCACTTGGATAGGTCCATGTAGGGGCAGAGCTTAGTGAGACTTGGAGTCATAGAGCAATACAGCATGACTACAACCCAACCAGTCCATGCCAACCATGGTGCCCACCCATCTAGTCCCAATTTCCAGCATTTGGCCCATATCCCTCTAAGCCTCGCCCTTGCATCTACCTATCCAAGTGATTCTTAAATGATACTCTTGTACCTGCTTCAACCACTTCCTCTGGCAGCTCAGATATGGGCTGAATGCAGGAAATTGGGACTAGCTGGGTGGGCACCATGATCAGCATGGACTCATTGGACCGAAGGGCCTGTATCCATGCTGTATTGCTCTTTGACTCTATAACTAGAGGGTTTAAGGTGGGGAGTAAGAGGTTTAGAGGGAATCTGAGGATGTTTATTTTGTGCAGTGGATTGTTGAAGATGAGAATGTGCTGCCTGAGAAGGTGGGGAAGGCATATGCTCTCACAACATTTAAAAATCATCCAGATAAGCACTTGAATCACCAAGTCATAGAAGGCTATGAAGCAAGTGATGGTACATGCTATTGGCACTTAATGGTCAGTGTAGTAATCAACATAGAAAACCTACAGCACAATTCATGCCCTTCGGCCCACAAAGCTGTGCCGAACTTATCCCTACCTTAGAAATTACTAGGCTTACCCATAGCCCTCTATTTTTCTCAGCTCCATGTACCTATCCAAAAGTCCCTTAAAAGACCCTATCATATCTGCTTCCACCACCGTTGCTGGTAGCCCGTTCCACGCACTCACAACTCTCTGAGTAAAAAAATTTACCCCTGACATCTCTATACCTACTGTCCAGCACCTTAAACCCATGTCCTCTTGTGGCAACCATTTCGGCCCTGGGGAAAAGCCTCTGACTATCTACCCATTCAATGCCTCTCATCATCATATATATCTCTATCAGGTCCCCCCTCATCATCTGTCGCTCCAAGGAGAAAAGGCCGAGTTCCCTCAACCTGCTTTCATAAGGCATGCTCCGTTTTCCACGCAGCATCCTTGTAAATCTCCTCTGCACCCTTTCTATGGCTTTCACATCCTTCCTGTAATGAGGAGACCAGTACTGAGCACAGTACTCTAAGTGGGGTCTGACCAGGGTCAGCAACAATACCTCTCAGCTCCTAAATTCAATTCCACGATTGATGAAGGACAATACACCATATGCCTTCTTAACCACAGAGTCAACCTGTGCAGCTGTTTTGAGCGTCCTATGGACTCGGACCCCAAGATCCCTCTGATTCTCCACACTGCCAAGAGTCCTACCATTAATACTATACTCTGCCATCATACTTGACCTACCAAAATGAACCACTTCACACTTAATTGGGTTGAACTGCCACTTCTCAGCCCAACTTTGCATCCTATCTATGTCCCGCTGTAACCTCTGACAGCCCCCTATACTATCCACAACACATCCAACCTTTGTATCATCCGCAAACTTACTAACCCATCCCTCCACTTCCTCATCCAGGTTGTTTATAACAATCACGAAGAGTTAGGGTCCCAGAACAGATCCCTGAGGTACACCACTGGTCACCGACCTCCACGCAGAATACGACCCGTCAACAACCACTCTTTGCCTTCTGTGAGCAAGTCAGTTCTGGATCCACATTGCAATGTCCCCTTGGATCCCATGCCTCCTTACTTTCTCAATAAGCCTTGCATGGGGTACCTTATCAAATGCCTTGCTGAAATCCATATACACTGCATCTATTGCTCTCCCTTCATCGATGTGTTTAGTCACATCCTCAAACAATTAAATCAGGCTCATAAGGCAGGACCTGCCCTTGACAAAGCCATGCTGACTATTTCTAATCATATTATACCTCTCCAAATGTTCATAAATCCTGCCTCTCAGGGTCTTCTCCATCAGCTCACCAACCACTGAGGTAAGACTCACTGGTCTATAATTTCCTGTGCTATCTCTACTCCCTTTCTTGAATAAGGGAACAACATCTACAACCCTCCAATCTTCTGGAACCTCTCCCATCTCCATCGATGATGCAAAGATCATCGTCAGAGGCTCCACAATCTCCTCCCTCACCTCCCACAGCAGCCAGGTGTACATCTCATCCAGTCCTGGCGACTTATCCAACTTGATGCTTTCCAAAAGTTTCAGCACCTCCTCTTTCCTAATATCTACATGCTCATGCTTTTCAGCCTGCTACAAGTCCTCACTACAATCCCCCAGATCTTTTTCCATAGTGAATACTGATGTAAAGTATTCATTAAGTACCTCTGCTATTTCTTCCGTATCCATACACGCTTTCCCACTGCTGCACTTGATAGGCCCTATTCTTTTGCATCTTATCCTCTTGCTCTTCACGTACCTGTAGAACGCCTTGGGGTTTTCTTTAATCCTGCACACCAAGGCCTTCTCATGTCCCCTTCTGGCTATACTAATTTCCTTCCTAAGCTCCTTCCTGTTAGCCTTATACTCTTCTAGATATCTAACATTACCTAGCTCTCTGTACCTTTTATAATCTTTCCTTTTCCTTTTGACTAGATTTATTATAGCCTTTGTACACCATGGTTCCTGTATCCTCTCGTAACTCCCCTGTCTGATTGAAACATGCCTATGCAGAACTCCACACAAATATCCCCTGAATATTTGCCACATTTCTTCCGTACTTTTCCCTGAGAACATTTGTTCCCAATTTAAGCTTCCAATTTCCTGCCTGAGAGCCTCATAATTCCCTTTACTCCAAGTAAATGCCTTTCTAGTCTCTGTTCCTATCTCTCTCCAATGCTATTGTAAAGGAGATAGAATTATGATCACTATCTCCAAAATGCTCTCCCACTGAGAGATCTGACACCTGACCAGGTTCATTTCCCAATACCAAATCAAGCACAGCCTCTCCTCTTGTAGGCTTATCTACATATTGTGTCAAGGATCCTTCCTGAACACACTTAACAAACTCTACCCCATCTAAACTCCCATCACAACAACTCTGTTATTCTCACACCTTTCTAGGATCTGCTTCCCTATCTGCTCCTCGATATCCCTGTTACTATTGGGTGGCCTATAAAAAACCACCCAGTAAAGTTATTGACCCCTTCCTGTTCCTAACCTCCACCCACAGAGACTTCATAGACAGTCCCTCCATGTCGTCCACCTTTTCTGCAGCTGTGACACTATCTGTGCTCAACAGTGCGACTCCCCCACCTCTTTTGCCTCCCTCCCTGTCCTTTCTGAAACATCTAAAACCCAGCGCTTGAAGTAACCATTCCAGTCCCTGATGCATCCAAGTCTCTGTAATGGCCACCACGTCGTAGTTCCAAGTACTTATCCAAGCTCTAAGCTCATCCACCTTGTTCACAATACTCCTTGCGTTAAAATAGACACATCTCAAACCGGTCTGAGCACGTACCTTCTCTATCCCCTGCCTATCCTCCCTCTCGTACCTACTACAAGCTTTCTCTATTTGAGAGCCAAACAGCTCTTCCACAGTCTCTCCAGTTCGGATCCCACCCCACAACAATTCTAGTTTATGATGGGCCAAAGAGCCTGTTTCTGTGCTGTATGTATCTGATTCTATGGTGGAATGAGTAGACACATGGCAGATGAAGATTAATGTGGAGAAATGTGAAGTGATGAATTTTGGGAGGAAGTATGGGGAGAGGCAATATCTTGATCTAAAAGAGGTACATGAGCAGGGGAACCTTGGGATACACGTGAACAAACCATAGAGTTATATACAGGACAGAAACAGACCCTTCAGCCCAACTTGTCCATGCCAATCAAGATGTCTATCCATGGCTGGTCCTATTTGCCAGTGTTTTGCCCATATCCCTCTGAACCTTTTCTATTCATTTACCTGTCTAAATGACTTTTAAACATTGTAATTGTACTCATCTCTACCAGTTCCTCTGGCAGTTCTTTCCATATATGCGCTGCCCCCCGTGTGAAAAACTTGCCCCTCAGGTCCCCTTTAGGTCTTTCCCCTCTCATCTTAAACCTATGCCCTCTAGTTACTATGGGTAAAAGACCATGACCATTCACCTTATCTATGCCCCTAATGCTTTTATAAACCTCTGTAAGGTCACTCCTAAACCTCCTTTGCTCTCGAGAAAACAATCCCAGCCTCTCCTATCTCTCCTTATATCTTAAGTCCTCCAGTCCCAACAACATCCTTGTGAAACATTTCTGCACCATCTCTAGCTTAATAATATCCTTCCTAAACTATGGTGACCAAAACTGCACACAATATTCCAGGCGTGGTCTCATCAACATTCTGTACAACTGTAATATAGCGTCCCAACTGCTGTACTCGATGCCATGGCTGATGAAGACAAGAATGCCTTACACCTTCTTCACCACCCTGTCTACCTGTGTTGCCACTTTCAGAACCATGTACTTGTACCTCAAAGTCTCTCAGTTGAATTACCCTCCCAGAGCCCTGCCATTCAGCATCTATGTCCTGCCCTGGTTTAACTTCCCAAAGGATATTCCCATTGTCCTCACTTTCAATCCACTAACCATCACATTTAAACTGCTCATCCTTTGTAATTTCCACCAACTTTGACAAGATTCCACTAATAAACACCTTCTGATTTTCGATCCCCACTTGTATTGTACCTCAGTGTCATACAGTGATAGACCAGTATCCACTTGTATTGCAACCCATTGTAATATGATGGCTGATCTGTACCCACCAGTATTAGAACATAGAAGATAGAACAGTACAGCATAGGAACAGGCCCTTTGGCCCACGATGTCTGTGCCGAACGTGATGCCAAAATAAACTAAATCTATCTGCCTGCACATGATCCATATCCATCCATTCCCTGCATATACAGCTGCCTGTCTAAAAGTTTCTTAAACACCACTATTGTATCTTCTTCTACCACTACTCCGGCAGCCCATTCCAGACACCCATCACTCTGTGTAAAAAAAAAAACTTGTCTCACATGTCTCCTTCAAACTTTTCTCCCTCACCTTGGGCAGGCACGGTAGTGTAGTGGTTAGCATAACACTATTACAGTGCTAGTGACCTGGGTTCAACTCCGGCCACTGTCTGTAAGGAGTTTGTACGTTCTCCCCATGCCTATGTGGGTTTCCTCCGAGTGCTCTGGTTTCCTCCCCCATTCCAAAGACATACAGGTTAGGAAGTTGTGGGCATTCTATATTGGCACTGGAAGCATGGCAACACTTGTGGGCTGCCCCCAGAACGCTCCATGCAAAAGATGTATTTCACTTTGTGTTTCGATGTACATGTGACTAATAAAGATATCTAATCTTATCTAAATGCATGTCTTCTAGCGTTTGACATTTCTACCCAGGAAAAAAGATTCTGTCTACCCTATCCATGCCTCTCATAATTTTATAAACTATTATCAGGTCTCCCCTCAGCCTCTGATGCTCCAGAGAAAAGAAACCAAGTTTGTCCAACCTCTCTTTATAGCTCATACCCTCTAATCCAGTCAGCATACTGTCTGCACCCTTTCCAAAGCCTCCACATCCTTCCTGTAATGGGACAACCAGAATTGCACACAATACTCCAAGTGGAGACTAACAAAGTTTTATATAGCTGCAACATTACTTCCTTACTCTTATACTCAATGCCCCAACCAATGAAGGCAAGCATGCCATATGCTTTCTGTACCACCCTATTCACTTGCATGAATAGTCCCTCTCAGTGAGCTATGGACTTGGACCCAAAAATCCCTCTGTACGTCAATGCTGTTAAGTGTCCTGCCATTAACTGTATACTTTCCCTTATATTTGACTTCCCAAAGTGCAACACCTCACACTTGCTCGGATTAAACTTCATCTGTCATTCCTCTACCGATATCTATGTGTTGTGTATTCTGCTTCACAGAGACATGGCTCACCCCCAGCACTCCGGACACAGCGCTCCAGCCCAAGGGCTTCACCATCCACCGCATGGACCGGACGGCGACATCAGGTAAAGACAGGCAGCGGTGCTTGCTTCATGATTAACTCATTGTGGTGCACAGACATGGCGGTTCTGTCACAGTCCTGCTCCCCCGCCCTGGAACATTTAGCGGTCAATTGTCATCTGTTTTATCTACCAAGGGAGTTCTCTGCTGTCATCCTGTTAGCAGAGTACATTCCACCCCTGGCATATGTCAAGCTGGCACTGGAGGAGCTGAGCACTGTGATCAGCAGTCACAAGACAGCACAACCTGATGCCTTCCCAATCACCATGGGGGACTTCAACTAGGCCAGCTTGAAAAAGTCTCTGACAAACTACCACCAACATATTACCTGTGGAACCAGAGGAGCCAACACACTCGATCACTGTTATATCTCCATCAAGAACGCTTACTGTGCCATCCCGCACCTGCATTTGGGCAAGTCTGATCATCTGGCTGTACTTCTGCTCCTGACCTATAGGCAGAGGACCACAGCACCAGTGGTGAGGACCGCGAAGGTATGGTCAAGGGAGGCGGAGAAGCGTTTACAGGACTGCTTTGAATTGGTGGACTGGAACATATTCAGGGATTCATTTTCGGATCTGAATGAATATGCCACGGCCGTCACTGACTTCATCAAGACCTGCATGGATGAGTGTGTGCCATTGAGAACATACCAAGTTTTCCCAAACCCGAAGCCCTAGATGAACCAGGAGATTCGCAGTCTGCTGAGGGCTAGATCTGTGGTGTTCAAGACCCGTGATGCAGAACCGTACAAGAAGTCCAGGTATGACCTATGGAAGGCTATCGTGAGAGTGAAAAGGCGATTCCATGTGAAGTTAGAGACACAATCGGATGCATGGCAGCTGTGGCAGGGTTTGCATGCCATCACTTCCTATAAGGCGAAACCTAACAGCATAAATGGCAATGATGTTTCACTCCCCGATAAGATCAATGCCTTTTATGCATGCTTTGAAAGGGAGAAAAACACTACACCTGTGTGAATCCCCACAGCTTCTGGAAACCCTGTGATCTCTGAGGCTGACATCAGAACATCCTTCAAGAAGGTGAACCCCCGCAAGGCGTCAGGCCCCGACAGTGTTCTTGGCAGGGTACTGAAAATCTGTGCCGACCAACCGGCTGGAGTGCTTCAGGACATCTCCAACCTCTGCTACAGTCAGAAGTTCCCACCTGCTTCAAAAGGCATCAATCATACTGGTGTCCAAGAAGAGCAGGGTGTACTGCCTCAATAACTATTGCCCCATAGTACTCATATCTACTGTGATGAAGTGCTTTGAGAGGTTAGTCATGGATAGAATTAACTCCTGCCTAAGCAAGGTCCTGGACCCGCTGCAATTTGCCTACCGCCACAACAGCAGACGCAATGTCACTGGCTCTCCACTCGGCTTTGGAGCACCGAAACAACAGCAAAACATACGTCAGGCTGCTGTTTATTGATTACAGCTTGGCGTTCAACACCATCATCCCCTCAGTACTAATCAACAAGCTTCAAAACTTGGGCCCCTGTACCTCCCTCTGCAACTAGATCCTCAACTTCCTTATCGGGAGACCACAGTCAGTACGATCGGTAGTAATATCTCCTCCTCACTGATGATCAACACAGGCGCACCTCAAGAATGCATGTTTAGCCCACTGCTCCACTCTCTCTACGCTCATGACTGTGTGGCTATATTGAGCTCAAATGCCATCTATATGTTTGCCGATGACACCACTCTTGTTGGCAGAATCCCACATGGCGATGAGGATGCATGCAGGAGTGAGACAGATTGGCTGGTTGAGTGGTGTCGCAACAACAACCTCACACTCAACATCAGCAAGACCAAGGAATTGATTTTGGACTTCAGGAAGGGGAAATCAGGAGAACACACACCAGTCTTCATTGAGGGGTCAGCGGTGGAAAGGGTGAGCAGCTTCAAGTTCCTGGGTGCCAACATCTCAGAGGATCTATCTTGGGCCCAACACATTGATGCAATCACGAAGGAGGCATGCCAGCAGCCTTCATTAGGAGTTTGAGGAGATTTGGTATGTCACCAAAGACTCTTGCAAGTTTCTACAGATGTACATTGGAGAACATTCTGACTGATTGCATCACCACCTGGTATGGAGGCTCCAATGTGCAGGATCACAAGGGGCTTCAGTGGGTTGTAGACTCAGCCAGCTCCATCACAGGTACAACCCTCCCCACCATCGAGGACATCTTCAAGAGGTGGTGCCTGAAAAAGGCAGCATCCATCATTAAGAACCCTCACCACCCGGGACATGCTCTCTTTACATTATTACCATCGAGAAGAAGGTACAGGAGCCTGAAGACCCACATAACGTTTCAGGAACAGCTTCTTCCCCTCCACTATCAGATTTCTGAACGGTCCACGAATCCATGAACACTATCTCATTATTCCTCTTTTGCACTATTTATTTATTTTTGTAACTTATGGTAATTTTATGTCTTTATGTCTTGCATTGTACTGCTACCACAAAACAACAAATTTCATGACATATATCAGTGATAATAAACCTGATTCTGATCTGTAACTGCTCTATATTCTGCTGTATCCTTTTACAGTCCTCAAAGCTGTCAATAACTCCACCAATCTTTGTGTCATCTGCAAATTTACTAACATGCATCAACATTTTCATCCCATGCGTCTTAATCTTCTGGATCAGCCTACCATGAAGGATCTTGTCAAGTGCCTTACTAAAATCCATGCTAACAACATCCACTGCCTTATCCTCCTCAAAAAACTGAATCAAATTTGTAAGGTATGACCTGCCCTTCACAAAGCCATGCTGACTGTCTGTAATCAGGCCATGCTTTTCCAAATGCATATAAATCCTATCCCTAAGAATTCTCACCAATAGTCTCCCTACCATTGATTTGAGCCTCACCGGCCTATAATTTCCCTTCTTGAACAAGCAAGGAATAGAGGGATACAAACCATGAGGAGGCAGGTGACGTGAGTTAGATTGGATTCAATATCGGCGCAGATTTGTGGGCTGAAGGTCCTGTTCCTATGTTGTACTATTCAATGTTTCTATGTTTCTATTACTCGCTATGACAGGCATATCTAAGTACTGCAAAAATACTGCCATCCACAAAATCATTAAAGTTCACTGGAAGGATAAGTAGGCATGTCAGTTAGTATTAAGAACTTCAAAGATACACATCAGGAGCAGAAGAGGACCACTTCACAAACTATCCACCTGCCCACCCTATCAACCTCCCCCTGCCCCGTCCATGGAAGTGTCTGTTCCCACATTGGCCTCATTACCCCCCTCATATCCCTCAAAAACTAGAGTGGATGCATGAAGGACTGACAAGAAGAAGAACTTATATCAAGTGCAAGTTCATTCAACCTTGCTAATGTTCTTTTAGCTAATCTTTGCATCTTCACTGAAACCAGGTATTTGTAACACGCAAATAAGTAACACACATTTGCCTGTGTTTGGCAAATGCGTGTTACTTATTGTATCCACTTAAACGCTGGGAGTTAAATAATCAAATAATCTGTGCCATTTTGAGAGAAACATTATAAAAACCTCTATTAACATATTTGTCCTAAACATTGCAAATATGTATAATTAGTAATATGTACAATCCTCCTTGCTGATCATCAACCCGGTGCACCTCAAGGCTGCGTGCTTAGTCCCCTGCTCTACTCTCTATACACACATGACTGTGTGGCTAAGCACAGCTCCAATGCCACCTTCAAGTTCGCCAATGACACTACTGATGTTGGACGAATCACAGGTGGCAATGAGTCAGCTTACCGGAGTGAGGTAGGACACCTGGTTGAGTGGTGTCGCAACGACAACCTCTCGCTCAACATCAGGAAGACTAAAGAGCTGATTGTTGACACAGGAAATTCTGCTGGAATCTGGAGCAATGCACAAAAAGTTCTCAAGGAACTCTGCAGGTCAGGCAGCATCCATGGAGGAAAATAAACAGTCAACATTTTGGGCTGAGGCCCTTCATCAAGACTGGAAAGGAAGAGGACAGAAGCCAGAATAATAAGGTAGGGGAGGGGGAGGAATTCATGCAGGCAGGTGAAAGACAAGTCCAAGTGAGAGGGGGAAGGTAGGTGGGTGGGGAGGGGGGAAAGATGTAATAAACTGAGAGGTGATAGGTAGAAGAGGCAAAGGGCAAAAGAAGAAGGAATCCAGTAGGAGAGGGTAGTGGACCATGGAATAAAGGATAGAGAAGGGGAGGAGATGGGGGAGGGGGGGAAACAAAGAAAATGAAGGGGTGGGGTTACTGGAAGTTAGAGAAATCGATGTGAAGGCCATCAGGTTGGAGACTCCCAATGCGGAATATGAGGTGTTGTTCCTCCATCCTGCATCTGGCCTCAATGTGACAGTAAAGAAGGTCGTGGATAGACATGTCAGTATGGAAGTGGGATGTGGCCACCAGGAGATCCTGGATGTTGTGGCAGACAGAGCAAAGGTGCTTGACAAAGCGGTCACCAATTTGCATCGGGTCTCAACGATGTACAGGAGGCCGCACCAGGAGCACCAGATGCAATAAATGACACCCTCAGACTCACAGATGAAGCGCTGCCTCACCTAGAAGGATTGTCTGGGACCCTGAATGGCGGTGAAGGAGGAGGTGTAGGGACAGGTGCAGTACCTAGTGCAGTTGCAGGCATAAGTGCCGGGGCGTTATCAGTGGGGAGGGACGAGTGGACAAGGGAGTTGTGGAGAGAGTGGTCCCTGTGGAAAGCAGAGAGAGGGGGTGAGGGAAAGATGTGCCTGGTGGTAGAATCCCGTTGGAAGTGGTGGAAGTTGTGGAGAATGATGTGTTGGATGCGGAGGCTCGTGGGGTGGTAGATGAGGACAAGAGGAACCCTATCCCTGTTATATCGGGGGGAGGGGGGGAGGGCAGACATGCGGGAAGTGGAGGAGATACAGGCAAGGGCAGCATTGATGGTGATGGATGGGAAACCCCGGTTACTGAAAAAGGAGGACATCTCTAGGATGTCCTAGGATGGAAAGCCTCATCACGGGAACAGATGCGGCGGAGACAGAGGAACTGGGAGAAGGGGATGGCGTCCTTACAAGTGACAGGGTGGGAAGGGGTATAGTCAAGGTAACTGTGGGAGTCAGTGGGTTTATAGAAGATGTCTGTGGTTAATCTGTCTCTGGAGATGGAGACAGAGAAGTCCAGAAAGGGAGAGAGGTGTCGGAGATGGACCAAGTGAATCTGAGGGCAGGGTGGAAGTTGGAGGCAAAGTTGATGAAATTGATAAGCTGATTGTTGACTTCAGGAAGGGGAAGGAGGGTGAACATGTACCCGTCTACTTTGGGGGATCAGCAGTGGAGAGAGTCAACAGCTTGAAATTCCTGGACATTAACATATCAGATGACCTGCCCTGGGCCCAGCACAAACATGCAACCATGAGGAAAGTGCGCCAGCATTAAGGTTAAAGAGGTTTGATTTGTCACCGAACACTCTAACAAACCTCCAGCTGTACTGTTGAAAGTATCCTTACTGGTTGCATCGTGGTCTGGTACAGCAATTCAAATGCTCAGGAACATAAGCTGGAGAGAATAGTGGACTCAGCTCAATACATCATCAGCACATCACTACCCACCATCGGTAGTATCTACAGGAGGCACTGCCTCAAGAAGGCAATGTCTGTCACCAAAGATCCCCACCATCCCGGCCACACCATCTTCTCGCAGCTTCCATCGGGCAGGAGGTAGAGAAGCCTGAAGTCCCACACCACCAGGTTCAAGAACAGTTACACTTTGCACTAAATGGACCTTGTTTATTTTTGTTCTAATTGTGTTCTTTCTTGTTAAAATTGTGCATAGTTTATGTTTAATTTATGTTTTTCTTGTGAATGCTCTTATATGATGCTATGTGCCTGTGATGCTGCTGCAAGTACGTTTTTCATTGCACCTGTGCATACATCTACTTGTGCATATGATAATAAACTTGACTTTAAAGGCTGCAGTGCTTGTTTTTCCATCATTGCATCAATAGCTGCGCACTGGCTATTTAATGTAAAATCAGTACTTTGTTTGGCTCCATGATGTCTGCCAGGTTGAGCATTTTAACTCTTTGTTAGCTTTGTATCTTCTGATAAAGATGGAGACTCCTCGATCAGAAATAAACAAACCGGCAGTTGTAGAAAACAGCCAACAGCCATGTCTCACAGCAGAGCTGCCCCAATCAATGGTTGCTTTTGCAATTCCTATCTCTTTATCATTACTTACAATTGATAACATATTGCTTCTAGTCAGACACTACCTACAGAAACAACCAAGTCAAAATCCAGTGATAAGAATTTGCTTATTGCCTATTTAAGGAAACAAAAGTACAGGGTTTTTTTGAAAGTCCATGAGCTTATATCATATTTGATCTGCTGGACAGAAGTGGTCCTTGTCCTCCTCTATGACTCTGAGAGAGATTCCACTGATGCTGTTTGTGCAAAATCCTTTCGTGTCAGCACCCTGTTCCAGGCCAACGTACCCAGCATTGCCCAGATGGCTCTGTTTGGCAGGTATAGTCTCATGCATGACAATCTCATGATTGTAATTTTAACCCATACCTACAGCTTCCAGGGCATGGATGCAGGGTAAGCTGGCAAACTGGATCCAATATTGTGTTGGCAATAGGAGACAAAGGGTGATGGTAGTGGGTTGAATTTGTGATTGGATGCCTGTGACTTGTGGTGTCCCATAACTTTTGGTGCTGGAACCCTTGATGTTTGTAATATACATGAATGACTTGATGTGGGAGGCAAGATCAGTTAGTCTGGTGGGATTATTGATGGTGTTGATAGCTGCCAAGAGATATCAATATGCTGATGAAATGGGCTGAAAATGGCAGATGACATTAAATCCAGACAAATATGAGGTGATGCATTTTGGGAGCACTAATGTGACTAGCACATATACCATGAATGGTAAGGTCTTCAGGAGTATTGACAAGCAAAAAGATTTTAAAGTATAAGTCCATAAATTCTTGAAAGTGCGACACAGGTAGATAATGTGGCCGGGTTTGATAGGGTGGTTCAGGAGGGTTTAAACTAGATTGCGGCCGGGTTTGATAGGGTGGTTCAGGAGGGTTTAAACTAGATTGCGAGGGGGAAGGGAACCAGAGGAGGAGGTCAGAGGAAGAAGGGGAATGGGGAAAAGTCAGATCTGACAGGTAGAGAGGCTTTGAGGAAGGAGAAGCAGAGTACAGGCTATAAAAGTAGTAAGGTGGATGGGCTAAAGTGCATTTACTTAAATGCGAGCAGCACCAGGAATAAGGGAGATGAACTGAGAGCTTGGATAAGTACATGGGAGTATGATATTGTGGCTATTACAGAGACATGACTGACATCAGGGGAGGAATGGATATTAAATATTCCTGGTTTTCAGTGTTTTAAAAGGGATAGGGAAGGGGGCAGAAGAGGAGGAGGGGTGGCAGTACTGGTCAGGGACACTGTTACAGCTGCAGAAAGGGTAGATAATGTAGAAGGATCCTCTCTAGAGTCAATATGGGTGGAAGTAGGAACAAGAAAGGAGCAGTTGCCCTCCTGGGAGTATTCTATAGGCCCCCCGGTAGCAGTAGGGATACTGAGGAGCAGATTGGGAGACAGTTTTTGAAAAGATGTGAAAATAACAGGGTTATTAGAATGGGAGACTTCAACTTTCCAAATATTGATTGGCACCTACTTAGTGCCAAGGGTTTAGATGGGGCGCAGTTTGTTAAGTGTGTCCAGGACGGATTCCTGACACAGTATGTTGACAGGCCGACTAGAGGGAATGCCATATTAGATCTAGTTTTAGGTAATGAACCGGGACAGGTGACAGATCTATCAGTGGGTGAACATTTGGGGGACAGTGACCGGTGCTCTATAACCTTTAGAATTGTCATGGACAGGGATAAGAGCAAAGAGGATGGGAAGATATTTAATTGGGGAAAGGCGAATTATGTGGCTATAAGGTGAGAACTTGAGAGTGTAAATTGTGATGACATTTTTGAAGGGAAATATACTATGGAAATGTGGTCAATGTTCAGGGATATTTTGCAGGATGTTAGGGATAAATTTGTCCAGGTGAGGCAGAGAAGGAATGGTAGGGTGAAGGAACCGTGGGTGACGAGAGAGGTGGAACAACTAGTTAGGAAGAAGAAGGCAGCATACATAAGGTGTAAGCAGCAAGGATCGGACAGGGCTCGTGAGGAATATAGAGTAGCAAGGAAGGAACTTAAGAAAGAGCTGAGGAGAGCGAGAAGGGGACATGAAAAGGCTTTGGCAAGTAGGGTTAAGGAGAATCCCAACGCTTTTTTCTCGTACATAAAGAGCAGAAGGATGGCGAGGGTAAAGGTAGGTCCGATTAAAGACAAAGGTGTGAGGATGTGCCTGGAAACTGTGGAAGTGGGTGAGGTTCTCAATGAATACTTCTCTTCAGTATTCACCAAGGAGAGGGGTCTTGATGATGCTGAGAATAGTGTTGGTGAGGGTAATGTTCTAGAGTATGTAGACATTAAGAGAGAGGATGTGTTGGAGTTGTTAGAAAATATTAGGACAGATAAGTCCCCAGGGCCCGACGGAATATTCCCCAGGCTGCTTCGTGAGGTGAGGGAGGAGATTGCTGAACCGTTCGTTAGGATCTTTGCGTCCTCATTGTCCATGGGGATGGTACCGGAGGACTGGAGGGTGGTGAATGTGGTCCCCTTATTCAAGAAAGGTAGTAGGGATAGTCCAGGGAATTACAGGCCGGTGAGCCTTATGTCTGTGGTGGGT
Organism: Pristis pectinata; assembly: GCF_009764475.1. Taxonomy (NCBI): domain Eukaryota; kingdom Metazoa; phylum Chordata; class Chondrichthyes; order Rhinopristiformes; family Pristidae; genus Pristis; species Pristis pectinata. Next base: position 9,405 of record NC_067408.1, on the reverse strand, counting down.
AAGCTGTTAGAAAGGATTCTAAGAGATAGGATCTATGAGCATTTAGAGAATCATGGACTGATTAGGGACAGCCAGCATGGACTTGTGAAGGGAAGATCTTGCCTCACAAGCCTGATAGGGTTCTTTGAGGAAGTGACTAAGAAGATTGATGAGGGTGGTGCAATGGATGTGGTCTACATGGATTTAATAAGGCATTTGACAAGGGTCCGCATGGTAGGCTTCTTCGGAAGGTCAGAGGCCAAGGGATCCAGGGAGGTTTGGTCGTGTGGGTTCAGAATTGGCTTGCCTGTAGAAAACAGAGGGTTGTGGTGGAGGGAGTGCATTCAGATTGGAGGGCTGTGACTAGTGGTGTCCCACAAGTATCAGTTCTGGGACCCCTACTTTTCGTGATATTTATTAATGACTTGGATGAGGGGGTGGAAGTCTGGGTTAGCAAGTTTTCAGATGACACAAAGATTAGTGGTGTTGTGGATAGTGTGGAGGGCTGTCGAAGCTTGCAGAGGGATATTGATAGAATGCAGAGCTGGGCTGAGAAGTGGCAGATGGAGTTCAATCCAGAGAAGTGTAAGGTAGTACACTTTGGAAGGACAAACTCCAAGGCAGAGTACAAGGTAAATGGCAGGATTCTGGGCAGTGTGGAGGAGCAGAGGGATCTGGGGGTTCATATCCACAGATCACTCTGAAAGTTGCTTCCACAGGTAGATAGGATAGTTAAGAATCTTATGGGATGTTAGCTTTCATAAATCGTGAGATTTGAGTTTAAGAGCTGCGAAAGTGATGATGCAGCTTTACAAACTCTGGTTAGGCCACACTTAGAATAGTGTGTCCAATTCTGGTCACAGAAATGTGGAGGCGTTGGAAAGGGTGCAGAGGAGATTTATCAGGAGGCTGCCTGGATTAGTGATTATGGATTATGAGGGGAGACTAAGGGAGCTAGGGCTGTTCTCATTGGAGCGAAGGAGGATGAGGGGAGACATGATAGAGGTATACAAGATATTGAGAGGAATAAATAGAGTGGACAGTCAGTGCCTCTTTCCCAGGGCACCAATGCTCAAAACAAGAGGACATGGTTTTAAGGTAATGGGTGGGAAGTTCAAGGAGATGTCAAAGGGAGGTTTTTCAACCCAGAAAGTGGCTGGTGCATGGAATGCGCTGTCTGGGGTGGTGGTGGAGGCTTATACATTGGACAAGTTCAAGAGATTGTTAGATAAGCATATTGAGGAATTTAAGATAGAGGGATATGTGGGAGGAAGGGGTTAGATAGTCTTAGGTGTGGTTTGAAGGGCAGCACAACATGGTGGACCAAAGGGCCTGTATTGTGCTGTATTGTTCTATGGTTCCATGGTTCTATGGAAAGGAAACCAAAAACTAGATAATATAAGAGATCTTTATTAGTCACGTGTACATCGAAACACACATTCATCTTTTGCGTAGAATGTTCTAGAGGCAGCCCGCAAGTGTTGCTACACTTCCAACGCCAAGATAGCATGCCTTCCTAACCCATAGGTCTTTGGAATGTGGGAGGAAACTGGAGCACCCGGAGGAAATCCACGCTGTCACGGGGAGAACATACAAACTCCCTACAGACAGCAGCAGCAATTGAACCTGGGTCGCTGGCGCTGTAGTAATGTTATGCTAACTGCTGCACTACCGTGCCTGCCCTAGAGGGATTAGGTTTAGGGTGAGAGGAGAAAGATTTAAAGGAACCTCAGGGCAACTTCTTCACCCAGAGGGTGGTGTGTATATGGAATGAGCTGCCAGAGGAAGTGTTTGAGGCAGGTACAATATCAACATTTAAGAGACATTTGGATAAGTATATTGATAGGAAAGATAGATTGGATAAGTAGAGGGATACAGGCCAAATGAGGCAGATGATGCTAGCTTAGGTAGGCACCTTGGTTGCCATGGATGAGTTGACATGAAGGACCTGTTTCCTTGCTGTATTACTGTGACTCTATGACCACTAGTCACAGATCTCCACTACATTCTGTCATCTATGACCAAGTCACTTTTGAATCCAATCTACCAATTCACCGTGGATCCCATGTGACTTAATCTTCTGGATCAGACTGCCATGTAGCCTGGGGTGACCATCCCTTCTATTGGATGGTCACCCAAGCCAGCCCATAAAGTGATACTAGCTGCCCAGTCCAGTTAATGTGAAGCCATGTTTCAGTCTTTCATGCCTGCAGATAGACAAGTTAATATCTCTATTGGTGAAATGGAACCAAGTCGACAAACTTTTGAGTTACTCCTTCGCTTCATGCACTATGGTGAAATCAACATGCCTTCAGAGAACTCTTTATACTTGCTTTCAGCACTTTTATTGTGGCTTCACAAACAATAGACTGCAGAACCTGGAAACGAATGTGACAGAGGAGAATGTACTGCAGATTCTGGAAGCATCTGATAAACCTCAGGCTTTGGATATGAAGAAATACTTCCTCCACATTACTGTACATCACTTCACCAAAGTCTCCAAGTTTCCCAACCTACAATTCCTAAGTCAAAACTTGCTTCTAGAACATAGAACATAGAACACTACAGCACAGTACAGGCCTTTCAAGCCCACAATGTTGTGCCGACATCTTATCCTGCTCTAAGAGCTATCCAACCCTTCCCTCCCACATAGCCCCTATTTTTCTATCATACATGTGTCTATCTAAGAGTCTCTTAAATGTCCCTAATATATCTGCCCCCACAATCTCTGCAGGCAGTGCGTTCCACACACCCGCCACCTCTGTGTAAAAAACTTACCCCTGACATCCCCCTTATACCTTCCTCCAATCACCTTAAAATTGTCCCCTCGTGTTAGCCATTGTCGCACTGGGAAAAAGTCTCTGACTGTCCACTCAATCTATGCCTCTTATCATCTTGTACACCTCTATCAAAGACCCCTCTCATGTTCCTTCTCTCCAAAGAGAAAAGCCCTAGCTCACTCAACCTGTCCTCATAAGACATACTCTCCAATCCAGGAAGCATCCTGGTAAATCTCCTTTGCACCCTCTCTAAAGCTTCCACATCCTTCCTATAATGAGGCAACCAGAACTGAACATGATACTATGTGTGGTCTAACCAGTGTTCTATAGAGCTGCAACATCACCTCGTGGCTCTTGAACTCAATACCCCAACTAGTGAAGGCCAACACTCCATATGCCTTCTTAACAACCCTATCGACCTGCGCGACAACCTTGAGGGATCTAGGGACATGGACCCCAAGATCCCTCTGTTCCTCCACACTGCTAAGAGTCCTGCCATATTCTGCCTTCAAATTTGATCTCCCGAAGTGTATCACTTCGCACTTATCCGGGTTGAACTCCATCTGCCACTTCTCAGCCCAGCTCTGCATTCTATCAATATCCTGTTGTAATCTACAGCAACCTTCTACACTATCCACAACACTGCCAACCTTTATATCATTAGCAAAATACTACTAATAATAAACCAATACCAATACCAATAGCAACCCACCCTTCCACATCCTCATCCAAGTTATTTATAGAAATCACAAAGAGCAGGGGTCCCAGAACAGATCACTGTGGAACATCACTGGTCACCGACCACCAGGCAGAATACACTCCATCTACCACCACCTTCTATGGGGGAACCAATTCTGAATCCACACAGCCAAGTTTCCCTGGATCCCATGCCTCCTGACTTTCTGAATAAGCCTTCCATGAGGAATCTTATCAAACACCTTACTAAAATCCATGTACGTGGATCATATGATTCTCAACATCATATTTCAGCACGCAGAGCTGGTCTCAGATCTGTGTCAATTAATTTTAAACACTGATTCTCAGATTGTTTTTGAAACTTTGCTCTCTGATCCAGATGAGTAGTAATTTATTTATTAAATTTTGTAATTTTATGTTCAGCAGGATAGTTAGGATATGGTGCAAAGACTGTTTTGAACTACATTTGACTCAGGTATTTCATTAGGAGAAGAATATATTTCTGTCTATCCATTGTTTGCAAGTTCAAATCAGAATTTTACTATTTTATTTCCAAAGAGGGAGACAGAGAAACCACAACGAGATTTTGCACTGCAGGTCCTGACTTCAAGCTTTGACGAGTAAGGAAAGTGTAAGTATATATTATTTTGCTAAGTTTATTCTAAATGAATAGTCAAAGCTGGTAATATTTAAAATTAAATTCTTGCAGGCTGTTTTTTTTTGCTGAAAATTGCAGTTTCAAGTGAGCAGGTGAACACAATACTTTAAATAAGGACTTCTGTTTGTAATTGTAATTGTGACCTTTTCAATTGAAGGCAATTAAAATCAGCTGTCTGGACTAGAGTTGTTTCAGGGGGATAAAAAGGGAGGCAGGTGCTTGACTGCAACTGTGTCAGAGTGTGAGTTTTGGTGAGTAAGTGAGGTGGGTGTTTTTTTTTGGTCCCCTGAATTCTCAAAGTAAAGGTAGGGATGAAACTGTAGTAGGTTTTCTTAGAGTGGAAAAAATTCACTGGTGTTATTAGTTATCCCCTTTAATTTAGAATACTAAGGTAATTCAAGGATAATCTACAGCAGGAGAACTTAGCCTTGTGATATGCTCCTCCTGCATTATGTGGCAAAGTGGGGACACTTCCAGTGTCTCTGGTGACAATGTGTGTGGTAGGAGACCAAGGGGCAATCTGTTCTAAATACTTTTCTCCTTTGTATTCACTAAGGAGAAAAAAGGACTATTTCAGGCATAGGGATGTTCTGGAGTATTTTAGCACTTTTTTTCCTAAAGGCTGTTTTAAATGCTTTAGGCATGAAGTTGGATCAATCCCCTCATCTTGAGGTGCTGTATCCCAGGCCATTACAATGAAAATGGAGATGATTGCTGGGATCCAGGCAGATTTTAATTGGTCACAAGTGAGGTGTCAGATGACTTTAGGACAGCAAGAAGTGTAGCCGGGATAAGCCAAACAATTATGGGCTGGTAAATCTAACATTGATTGGCTATTGTATTTGAATGGGGGCGCGGCGGACGCGACCAGGTGAAGGGGGTGGTGTGGGGGGGGCGGGGGCGCGGACGCGACCAGGTGAAGGGGGTGGTGTGGGGGGGGGGCGCGCGCGCGGCGGACGCGACCAGGTGAAGATCCTATTTGGAAAGACAGGCAGTTAAGCAAACGGGGATGGGTGACCCTGTTGGTGAAAATTTTATCAATAGAAAGGGGTTATTTATAGGATCAGATGTACACTGTGTCAGTCTTCAGTGGAAGACATCAGTAATGCGCCAGAAATTCAAGAGTTGGAGGAAGGTGCTGGGGAAGTTGAACTGCCTGAAGGTGGATTAAATCACCAGGAACAGATGGGCTACACCCCAGAATTCTGAAAGAGGTAATTGATTGTGGAGACATTAGCAGTGATCTTTTGAGAATCACTGGAGTTGGGGAATGTCTTGGAGGACTGGAACATTGCAAATGTGACACTCCTGCTCAAGAAGTGAGGGAGGCAAAAGACAAGTTATAGGCCGGTTAGCCCAACCTAAGTGGTTGGTAATATTTTGGAGTCCATTATTAAAGATGAAATTTCAGAGTACTTGGAAGTATATGGTGAAATCTTCATGATTTTATGAAGGGGAGATCTTGCCTGACAAATCTGTTGTTACATTTTGAGGAGGTAACAAGCAGGTTCAACAGAGTTGGTGGATGTTATTTACTTGGGTTTTCAGAAGGCCTTTGGCAAGGTACAGCATGAAAGGCTGCTAAACAAGACCCCATGGTGTTAGAGGAAAGGTACTAGGGTGAGTAAGGTTCTCTGACTGGTAGAAGTCAGAGTGGGCAGAGTGGGTCCTTTTCAGGATGGCAGCTGGGGACTAGTGGAGTTCTGCAGAGCTCAGTGTTGAGACTGCAACTTCTCTGTACATTAATGATCTGGATGAAGGAACTGGCATTGTAGACAAGAGATGATACCAAGAGAGGTGGAGGAAGAGTCTTGTGGAGGCAGGGAGTCTGTAGAAAGATTTTGAGCAAAGTGGCAGATACTCTACAAAATAGACAAGTGTGGGGTAATGCAGTTTGTTAAGGTGTAGACTACTTTCTAAATGGGGAGGAAATTCAAAAATATAAGATGCAAAGGGACCAAGTCCTAGTTCAGGATTCCCTTGAAGTCGAGTTGATGATAAAGTAGGCAAATGCGATGTTAGCATTCATTTTGAAAGATCTGGTACATAAAAGCAAGGATGTACTGCTGAGACTTCACAAGGCATTGGTCAGATCACATTTGGAATATTGTGAGCAATTTTGGGCTCGTGTCTAAAGAAAGATTTGCTGGCCCTGGAGATGGTCCAGAGGAGGTTCACAAGAATGATACCATGACTGAAATGCTTAACATATGAGGAGCATTTGTCTCTGGGCCTGTTCTTGATAGAATGATAGGAAGATGTGGGATCTCACTGAAACATACTAAAAGGTCTAGATAGAGTGGATGTGGAGAGGATGCTTCCATTGGTAGGAGAGTCTTGGATCTGAAGGCTCAGCTTCAGAATAAACAGATGTCCCTTAAACTGAGGAGGAATTTCTTCAGTCAGAGGGTAGTAAATCTCTGGAATTCATTGCCACAGGACTGTGGGAGCCAAGTAATTGGGTATTTAAAGCGGAGATTGGGTTCTTGATTGTTAAGGGGGCTTGGGGTTACAGGGAGCAGGCAGGAGAAAGGGGTTGGGGATAAAACAGCCATGATTGGATGGCAGAGCAAACTTGATGGCCTGAATGGCCTAATTCTGCTCCTATGTATTATGGTAGGAAAGTTATTTGGGTCGAATTGAGGGACAGGATTAGTCTGCATTTGGAAGAGCAGAGATTGACCGGAGATGATCTGAACAGTTTTGTCAGTGGGAGATCTTGTTGGAGTAATTTGACTGAATTCTGTTTGAAGTAACAATGTGTAAATTAGACTACATGGTATTCAGTAAGACCTTTTACAAGGACTTGCATGGGAGACTGGAATCCAAAGCAAATTGGGCCTCAAGTTTGGTAATAAGAGATGGTGAGCACTTGGATCACCAAGGCATAGAAGGCTATGGGCCAAATGCAGTTAGATGGGTTGTTGATGGTAACAGTGGTCTGAAGGGGCTTATTCCTGTGCTGAATGATTCTCCTGACAATAAATGTTAGTGTTTAATGGCAACAGGATAATGGTGTCTTTTGCATCTTTGTGAGATTCTCTTTGCTGGTAACTGTAACCTTTTTGTTACATCCATGTACAGAACAGGCCCTTCAGCCCACAATATTGTACTGACATAGCTAATTCCTCCTACCTACAGAATGCCCAATTCCCTCCATTTTCTCCTCATTCATGTGCCCATCCAAGCCCCTCTTAAAAGACTGCAATAAATTTGCCTCTACCACCCTATCAGGCAACATATTCCAGGCATCCACAACTGAGTGGGGGAAAAACTTACCCCTCGCATCTCCTCTGAACCTACCCCCCCTCCTTAAATGCATGCCCTCTGGTATTGGATCACTCAATGGGGAGGAAAAAGATATTGCTTGTCCACCCTATCTATGCTCCCTCATTTTATACACTTCCAACAGATTACCCCTCAGCCTCTGCCGCTCCAGAGAAAAGAGCCCAAGTTTGTCCAGCCTCGCCTGATAACACATGCCCTCTAATCCAGGCAGCATCCTAGTAAACCTCCTCTGCACCCTCTCTCAAGCCTTGACATCCTTCCTATAGTGAGGTGACCAGAAATGCACGCAATACTCTAAATGCAGCCTAACCAGAGTCCATTAGAGATGCATCATAACTTGACTCCTATACTCAATATCTTGATTTAATGAAAGCAAGCATTCCATAAGCTGCCTTAACCATGCTATCTGTGTAGCCACTTTGAATGAGCAATGGCTTGCACCCTAGTCCTAAATTGCAACACCTCACTTATCTGGGTTAAACTCCATCTGCCACTTCTCTGCCCATATCAGCAACTGATCTCTATTATGCTGTATCCATTGCTAGTCTTCTACAGTATACATAACTCTCTACTAATCTTGGTATTGTTTGCAAACTTACCCACCCATCAACCTACTTGTCCAGTTCACTTATGTACATCACAAACAGCAGAGGTGCCAGTACAGATCCCTGTGGAACACCACTACTCACAGGCCTCCAGCCTGAATTAGTCCTTTCAACCACCACCCACTCTTCTATGGGCAAGCCAGTTCTGGATCCACACAGCCAATTCTCCAGTGACCCCATGCATCTGAACTTTCTTGATTAACCTATTATGTGGGACCTTGTCAAATGCCTTACTGAAGTTCATATAGATGACATCCACAGCTCTACCTTCATTAATCTCTCTCATCACTTTGTCAAAAAAAACTCAACCAGGTTAGTAAGACATGCTTGCCCTACACAAAGCCATGCCGGCTTTCCCTACTCAAGCCATTGGATTCCCAGATGCTCATATATCCTATCTCTAAGAATTTTCTCCAACAATTTCCCTGCAACTGAAGTGACTCATCAGTCTATAGTTTCCCCAGATTTTCCCTTGTTCCTTTCTTAAATAGAAGAACAACATTAGTCACTCACCAGTCCTCCAGAACTTCAACTGTGGTCAAAGATGACAAAGAAACTAGTCAGGTCCCAGCAATTTCCTCTCGCCTCCCTCAGTAACCTGGAGTATATCTCATCAGGCCCCAGGGACTCATCCACCTCCATCACACTGTTCACCCCGTACCACTCCCAACCCCTCTCCCCTCACCAGCCCAGCTCCACTTCCCCCACCCTTCCTGTTCTAGCCCCAACTAACTCCTTCTGAGTCTTCACCATCTCCCCCAACCTTCCCCTCGAGTCTATTCTCAGAAAAGGTCTCACCTTGTACCTCTATGCCCCCACCTCCATGAATTCCAAGCCCAGCATGATGTTGAGCTCTTTCCTCTGCCTCCATGCCTTCAGTAAGAAGTCCTCTCCCCCTTTGAATGATCTGTTCTCCTGCCTCCAGCCCTTCCACCTGGACTCTTCCACTGGGCCTCTTACCTTCCCTGGATCTGTTCATGGCTAATTGTCAGCACAACATCAGCTGTCTTGACTTTTCTGCTCCTCTCACCTAGTTCAACCTTGCCCCTTCTGAACACTCTGATCTCCACACAAGCCCTAACCAGCCAAAAAAGGTGGTGCTGTGGTAGTCTGGCGTACTGATCTCCTCCTTGTGGAGACCAGACACCAACTCTAGGACACTTTCTCCTACCTAGTCTGAACCATGACCTCACCAAGGATGAAGATGACATCATCTCCTGCACCATCACTAACCTCAGGAGATCTTCTCCTAACTTCCCTTCCAAAGCAACCAATATGCTGGTCCTGCAACCTAGGACTACCCACTCTTCTCTCCAAAAATCCACAAAATAGACTATTGCAGCAGAACTATAGTCTCTGCATGCTCTTGCCCCATGGAGCTCATCTCCTTGTACAAGGA